>NC_051156.1:17847423-18190825 GCF_013339745.2 Dermacentor silvarum | reverse complement strand
TGGTGATCCTCCGCAGGGTGGCTCACACCACACCCGCGGCACACTTTCTTCGTCGGGGTGGGGCAAACATCGGCACGATGGCCGACAGCACCACACCCATAACAAACACCAGTCTGTCTCTTGTACAACGTACACCTTAGCATACTCGTACCGCACATAACATAGTTAGGTGCCTTTATTGCACTGAAGAGAACGACGACCGTAGTCGTTTCCTTGATGCGACCAGTGTTGAACTCGTTCCTCTAAAATAAAACAGGAACGAAAGCTCGTTCCTCGTTGCTTCGCCATCTTGGAACGAGCCGTTACATTAACGTTATATTAGATGTTTTAATGAAAACATAGTATCGGATAATCATGAGGCAGAATAAAGGGATAAATTTAAAACTCACATTCAACTACGTATACTATACGAATTTGAACATCGCCGGCCAAGTCAAGGACATCGCCAAGTCAAGGTGGTAGAATGACGTTTTCTTCATTTTATGAGTCATAATAATTACAGAGTGATTAAGTATCTAATTATTGTGCTATCTGTAATGATACGTATCTTCACAAAAAAGAATTCAACCACTAGTGTGAATTACCTTCATAAGTTCATTATTGGCTGCAAACTTTACTAGAAAAAAAACATTATTTCGCAATTGCTACAGAAACGTCCCACGTCACAACTCCTGTCAAATGCTATAATGCCTTCTCCAAAGCGATATTCGGTAGCGATAGATTTTTCTCAGAAGTAAAATGAAGATACTTGAAGTAAGCAGAACGATTAATTTATCCTAAAATTAGTTATTGTGGTCTATTCCTTGCCACATCTGCGCAGAAGTGGCAAAAATAAGTCGTGTGCACAAATGTGCACACCATGACTGAAAGGGACATTCGGAACTTAGTAAAGTTCCTTTTTGGAACTCAGCAAGAGTTGCATCTCTATGTTACTGTCTGACAGACGAACGCGTTTATCCGTCAGCACTTCGTTCGCAATATTGAAGAGCCGTTCCACCGAAGCGCTTGAGGGCACTGCCGTGTTGTTCTTGAGGAAAAGTCGGTGCAGTCCCTCGAAGCTCTTCATCTGCGATAGTCGGTAGTCAACTGGTACCACCAGGTACCGCGACAGCTCATCCTGTGCCTCGGCTGGAAGGGTTTGGTGCCCGAATGAGCAGAAATCGTTGGAAGCGGACGAGGTGGCAACATCTGCGCTGGCTGGTTTGATCACTGCAGCCAGCTCTGTCTTTATGTTGATGGTCGCCTGGTCTCGCATAGAACTTTCTGGGATCCATGATAGGTTAAACCTTGGGATTAATTAACTGGCAACAACGAGCTCGCGCTTTCCTTTGAGGTGTCCAAACCTGTAATCCCGAACAATTTATTAAATAAGCAACATAATCAAACTCAGAGGATGACATCGCTTACCTCTTTTCGATCCCGGCGAGAACCGCGCTTGCCATAGGGCCACAATATGTCAGTCCCTTCATGGCCTCATATATAATTCGCTTCTCCAGGACGGTGAGGGTCGGAAGCAGGTAGCCAATGAACTTGTGTTCCTGTCGCTGAAGTACGTCCAGCGCACAGGAGATTGGCTTCATGACCTGTGAAGTTTTGCACTTTGTTAATTAACAATGAAAGAAATAGCTTGATGTGGGCAAGCGCACGCGGCAATCCCAACTGGTAAGAACGTCACAGAGACGAACGCATATATTTGAGAACCAGTAACCCAATGGAGTTTAAACAGAAACACCAGCCTTCCAGCTTTGTTAGCGAGTTCCAATACGTGGTTGGGAACGAGAAATTTTGAGGACGCTTAAGCTTCGCTTTTATGAGTGGAACGCAATGGCGTTATCGGGCTCCTTTCGCATCGCATTTTTTTGTACGAGTAGGCTTCACTACAGGGCACAATGTGCGAAAGCCAGCTTACAAAAAGTCAAAGACCAAGCTTATACCAATCCCCTCAAAGTCGGCTTCACTTCTAAACACAAGTGCATTGTTGGGTACATATTTTTCCAAGGGCAATATAAGCCGTCTTATATCAACGTATGAAGGCCCTAGGGCCTTTTTCGTATGATTGTATTAGATGTTTGCTGTTGCACCGAGCCGCGCGCGGGTCCTACCGGGTGTGCGCAACGCGCCGCTGGTGCCGAAGCCGTCGCAGCTACCGTGAGCCGCGCGGCTACCTATTTTTGGTAGCTTTGACGTGCTTGTAGATCACAGGTTCTATACCTCACTGATTTCCAGCAATCAGTCACCTATAGGAGATGGACACCTATATTGCAGTATTCCTCCATAAACTTGTATTCCGCAGGCAAGGTGCAGAACAGTCGCTCGAGGTCTTTCCCTTCGTCGTGCAGCTTAAGCAGGTGCTCGATGGCGTCATGAAGTGAATTACACCTCGTTGGAACTGGCCGTCGCAGGTAGACTTCACAGTGACTCTTGATTAAGTCGACAGAGATGTTCGACTGACCCTGTTTGCTCCGCAGTGCAGAACACTTCTCAAACACGGATTTCGCGATTCGCGAATATTGGGAGTCAAGTTCAGCGGCCGCAGAATCCGAGGTTGCAACCAAGTTCAGAGTGTGAGCTGCGCATCTAATGTGCGGAGGAAGCACGCATTCAGACCCATCCGACACATTCAAAATGCCTGTCAGTTCCGTTGGTCGGATTCCACTTTCGTCGTCTGTTTCATTGGTCTCATTTAAGCCGAAAACTATGAAAGGCCGAAAAGAAATACGAACATAAATAATGCAACCAATACCAGAAGTAGCTATACATTTCCATTATCATTATTTCGTTTTGGAGATTCACCTGAACGCTTTAACGAAGTTGCACCCATTGTCGGTTACCACGGAGGTTACCTTGCCCTGGATGCTGTATTCTGCAAACACCGAAGACAACACCTCCGCCAGCTTATCATATGTTGCGTTACGGATGACACGTCTGAATGCTAGCACGGCAGTTTTCCTCTCGAGAGTGCTCGGATCCAACCACAAAGCAACAATGCCAATGAAGCTCCTGCAAAAATAAATGAGTAAACAAAGAAATGTAGGCATCAGACAGTATAACGCTCAAGTAATGAACCCCCGTGGTATAAAACCAAGGAGGTTATACTAAAGCTTCTGGAGTTGCGCTGGTGCTCCGCGGCTGACGCCGACGCGTCGCCATTTTGCTCAGGGCAGAAAGCGGACGGGCGCAATGTGCGCTTTGCGGCCGTGTGTGGTGTTCACGTTGTTTTTGTGCGAGTTCGTCTAGATTTGATGAATGTGATGCCACTGGTGTCGTTGCGCAGCATTTGGCTGCACGAATCGCGTGAAGAAAACGCCGGGGATAACTTTTCACGTGTAAGTACGCGCGCTTCGCTCGCGCGCACCCGCGTTTTTTTTTTTTTGCTTATTAGTGAGTGCAAAAGCATTCGCGCGTAAACATAATTTCCTTGTGCTTCTGGGCGTGATAAAACACTCAGATTCCCCAAAGACGCTGCAGTGCGCAGTGCATGGGAACGTGCTGTGCGGCGGGATGGTTGGGCGCCAAAGAAGAATGACGTCCTATCTACTGTGCCCTTTGAAGCTGAATGCTTCGACAGGACAGAGCAAACGACAAGGCTACGAGCGGGTAGCATTCCTACCGTGTTTCCAGCGTTTCCAGCCCACTTACAGAAGCCAGTGAGTACGATGCGTACGTACAACTGATCGCTTGTTTCTCGAAAGTAGCAAAATGTAGCGCCGGCTATACATCTCTGCGATTTTCAGTTGCTTATACTTACATGCAAATTTGCGCTTTAATTGCCACAATATCTGATGTTGTTGCGAACTGCTTCTGTTTACGTAGGAGAAAAGAAAACGAGCCCCTCTGAAAAGTCGAGAACTGCCTTCCACCGAAGCACCTGTTATTGATGGAGATGCTGAAGTCTTCACCGACGAAAGAGTGGTACGGGCAGAAAGCCGAGGAAACAGCGAGCGAGGCGGAGCAGCTGAAAAAGAAAGTGAAAACAATACAACACAGCAAGCGTAAACTATCAAAGCGCATTGATGCTTCTCATGATTTGGTCGACCAGCTAAAGGAGCAGAACCTTTTATCGGAGAAAGGCTAGGAAGTTTTCCAAGCATCCCTTTCCCCGGATATCCAGCAAGTGCTCGAACGAGTCCATGAAAAGATGAACTAGCAATATCCATCCGAAATTCGAGCATTTGCGCTCACTCTGCACTATTATTCGCCAAGAGCTTATGATTATGTGCGAGCTAAATTCAACAATGCTTTGCCAAACCAGCGCACTCTTCGCGGATGGTACAAGGCGGTGAATGGTGATCCTGGCTTCATTTCTGAATCATTCGAATTCATCAAGAACATAGTGCAACGCCGAGACGAGCTTTTGATTGCTGCAATAATGGTAGACGACATGCCTATTAAAAAAGATGTCCAACTAGTGGGCAATAGAGTTTTTGGATATGTGGCCTTGGGCATGGAAATTCCAGATGACAGTCTTCCAGAAGCGACGAATGCCTGTGTTTTCATGCTGGTGGCACTCAATATGAGGATGAAGGTGCCCCTTGGTTATTTCTTCACTGATTCTCTTTCTGGTTCCGAAAGAGCGCAGCTGACGAAAGAGTGTCTGTCGCACGTGGCTTCGAACGTTGTAGAAGCAGCATCACTTACCTTTGATGGAGCGGCCTCAAACTTTTCTATGGCTAGTTTTCTTGGTGCCATTCCCCGGGATTCAACACCTCATTCTAGTGCTCAGAAGACTGTCCAAACAAAGTATTCGTGATCCTTGATGCATGTCACATGATCAAGCTGATACGAAACTGCTTGGGATCGGTGAGCCACCTTACTGATATTCATTGGTGCAAAGTCAAGTGGTCATACATTGAAGCTCTTGAGGCCTTACAACAAAAGGAGGGTTTACACCTCGGAAACAAGCTGACGAAAGTTCATCTGGAATGGGCAAAGCAAAAAAGTCACAGGCCTGCGCAGCACACGCAGCACAGTCACAGCGTAAGCTGGTGTAGCGGCTCAAGAGTAGCTCCAATTTGGGCACCACGCACAACAGCGTCTTCGCGGCAGTCTGTTCGCCTCGTTTGGACGAGAAAGATCTGAACGGTCCGCCCGGCGTCGACAGTGAGCTGCGGCTTGTAATGCTCTCTCCACAGCAGTCTGCTGAGCCCGATCAAGCCTTACAACTACAACTTACATGTCGGGCGCGCTGCGTTTGCAGGCACCTTAACTAGATGGCGCCACCAAACTGGCGGAGGCTCGGCAGTTCGGATGCGCGTTGATTGCGCGCCTAGTCTGAATTGCATATCGTCGTCTGCGCCTGCGGACGCTGCGTTTGCACGCATCTTACCTAGATGGTGCTACCATATTGGCGGAGGCTCGAGTCGTATCACCCTGCGTTTGCCGTAGGGCATTTTCCGCGGCCCGATAGCAAGCGCTTGCGTCGCTCAGTGGTAGAGTATCCGGCTCCCACGCAGCGGACGCGGGTTCGAATCCGGCGAGAATCGGGTACTTTTTTTGCGTTTCCGGCAATAGCGGTTACGCGGCCGCCGGCGGCGGCTATCATCGCGACCCGAAACGGCTATTGGAATGAGCCCATAACACCTTACGCTGTAAAAATGAAAGTTCGCCTTGCCGTGCAAACCCTCAGTTCTACTGTTGCAGATGCGCTCGACTTCTGCGAGTTTAAATTAAAGCTCGCCCAGTTTCAAGGCGCCCATGCCACAGCTGAGTTCATTCGCATCTTTGATCGCCTCTTCGACATATTAAACTCGAGGAACCATCATACAAAGCCCCTCTGCGACAACATAATGCAGCCTCTTGGGAATCATTTTTCCACAAAGCTGAGGAGTACATCAGGGGGCTAAAGGATGCAACTGGACGACCATTTATAGATAGGCTAAGGAAAGCTGGGTTTGTTGGCCTCATCATTTGCATGAAAAGTGTTGATGCCCTTTTTAATGCACTTGTGGCCAAGAGAAAATTGACGCACAAGATGTCTCAAGATCATTTGGAAACGTTCTTCGGTTGTGTAAGGGGAAAAGTGGCGTATTACAACAACCCTACAGCTTGCCAGTTCAGAGCCGCATACAAGCGCCTTCTCATACGCACGGAAGTAACATCGTCTGATGCTGGAAACTGTTGCCAAGATGTTGTGACTGTCTTAAACATGTCGAGTGGCATCCGCCTTGTTGAGTCGCCAACAGAAGTTACATCACACAGGAGGTTGGCACTACCGGAGCCCTTGGATGATGAACATGACTACACGCATCCTGTGGATGTCCCTCAGAGCCTTTCAGTGGTTTCAAGTGCAGTGGTGCCGTACATAGCAGGATTTGTGGCCCGCGAGGTGTGTGATTCCATCAATTCTGGGGAGTGTTGTGCTGCGCTGCAGTCGAATGAGCTGCCAGATCTTATCGCAGAAAAGAACCCAGGCGGTCTTGTCGCACCATCGAAGGATATTATAGAGACCGGTAGTATTTTGGAGAAGGGACTTAGAGTACTGCAACATCAATGCAAGAACCTGAAATCCCTAAATGCAAGATCAGAAATCCTTTGGTGGATACCATGACTGTAGTTTTTTTTTGAAAAAGCACAGTTTTCCCAGCTGGAGCCTCACCTGTTGGACTGTTACCCACTAAACAATCATATATACAATTTATCAAAGAAAGTTGCTAGCCTGTACATAACAACAAGGGTTCATCACATTTCAAAGAGAATGAACCAGGCAGAATGTAAGAAAAATGTGCGCACATTGTTAACACCACAGATAATCTTCAAAAATCTGTGAAGTAGAGTAAGATGTCGAACAATTTCGTTCACATGCATTTCAGTTTGTTTTAACTCCCAATCAGTGTTTTGCTCATTTGTGCACTTGGAGTTTAGATTTTTATTGCAAGATTTAACTTTCTTTATTGCGGAGCTGGGGCACTCTCTGGTGAGTGTAACTTTTATCCTTTAGAGCACGTTTAAGTAAATTATTTCCATAATGCGTCACCAATAATTGTACTATGCATTTTTAGTTAGCGCTGGCGAAGTTGTAAACGTCCTTTTTACTTCCTTCATGGCGTTAGTATTGACCTTTATATCGTCGTTATCCGCTAGCATTGTATAATTTATTCTCGCACCTTAATTTAAATTTTATTTTCCCTTTTAACCATCCATCATGTAGTACTCCTTTAGGAGCATGCCGTTAGTCAAATGTGTAAAAAAAAAATAACGCGAACTGACATTCCACTGTCCTACTTGTATGTCGTAGATTTCACCCCTCCTAAAAGGGTAAGTGTCAAGCAAAAAATAAATTCGATGTTTATTAAAGCCACTCCACCCTTCCCTCACCTCCTAAGAAAAAAAAGGGGGCCTTTCATCACTTGTAATAGAACGCGCGGCTGCAAGCTCTCACGACGCGGCGGCAGTTCCAGGCAGTTGCCGCCTCCTCTTGCCCTGAGCAAGGTGGCCGCTGACCGGTTCTCGAGGCTTCACCTCGACACATACGCGAGTATGGGCGACCGCCACTCCAGAAGTTTTAGTATAACCTCCTTGTATAAAGCCCACCTGTGAAAGCTCGACCAAAGGTCGGCTGAGACAGCGACGTGGCCAACGTTGATCAATTGCAATGAGAGCTTCTGTTTCATGTCTTCAAAGCAGGAGTCAAGGCGGTCAGTCAGCATTCGTCAAGTGAGTGTTTTCCGGCCTGGAGCGAGGTGTTCCACGAGATCCTTTAAGGCCTTCTCTTCGACAATAGAGAAAGAGTGCTGGCCTTCCACTACAAACGTCGTTACATGTTGGTCCAGCGTGTGCTGAGAGACAGCCTGCTTGCTGAACACCTCCAAGCGCGATTGCTTCTGGGACTCTTCAGCCGCTAGTGCCTTTTCAGAGAGACGTTTGCGCCCCCCTCTTTTGATTAGGTTCTCGCATTCCGGAAGCTTGTGTAGATGTGCTCTCTTTAAAAAAAAAAGAAAAAAAGTACAAATTATGCTACAAGCGTCGGACGAAGCACTCCCCTTATATAACCTTCGCTTGTATGAATGAACGATAAATAACTTTCGCTTGTATGAATGAACAATAAACACCCGCCGCATTGGCTCAGTCAGCTAATTCGTTGCGCTCGACGAGAGCGCTCGACGAGATCGCGGGATCGAATCCCGGCTACGGCGGCTGCATTTCGATGGAGGCGAAATGCAAAAACGCCCGTGTGCTTGCGTTGTAGTGCACATTAAAGAACCCCAGGTGGTCAAAATAAATCCGGAGCTCTCCATTACGGCGTGCTTCATAATCAGAACTGGTTTTGGCACGTAAAACCCCAGAAAGAAGAACAATAAATAAACTTTACCTGCACGTGCTTTTTCATGTTTGCCGCCGATGACGCTGCAATCGTCTTGTTTGATAGAGCAGAAGTCAAACATTGCTATGCAATGTTTCCATTTCCCTTGTCTTCAATCGGTTTAAACACCGGTGATAGACATGGCCAGGTGCAATCTACATGGGCACTTATTGCAACAGAATCCAGATGCCACAGGATGCAACATGGGGTTTGACGATTCTCGAATGTAAAGTTTCTCCAAGGTGTATGCAGACTCCAGAACGGTCCAGACAGGCTCAGACAAAACGAAACTGAAAGAAATGAACTATCCCACCCGCGCGTGGTTGGCCTAGGCGTGCCGCACGCTTCCCTGCGAAAATCAGGATTGGTCGATAGGGTGATGACGAATGCGAGTCAAGTAAGGACTGGAAGTTTTCCATCAGCCGGGAAGTCTCTCATGTGGCGCTTCGATCCTGACAAGCCGGCATGGAGGAAAAAAAACTACAGGAGGAAAGAAACCGAGTCGCGGAGCCACATTTCCAATGCTGTGGCGCAGATGACGCCAGAGTAGCCGCTAACTCGGCTATACGGAGCCTATAGTCACGTGACAGGCAAGCGGTAGTTTGCGCTCATGCGGTCAGCGGTAGTTTGCGTCCATCCGCCCTGCATGCGGCGTACGTACGTGCGTCGCTTCAATGCTTGGAACGTTTACAGAAGGAACGCCGTTCTCTCTGCCGTTCATTCGTAAAGATAACGAGTTACCGTTATAGTTCCACCGACCCTTAACGGAACGGTGGCGTTCCTCCGTTCCTCCCAAAAGGAACTAGTTTCAGGAGCGCCGTTCCGTACAACACTGGATGCGCCGTACCTCCCTGGCTTTAGGGTTATGTTGGTTGACGATCATGGCCGCCAACTGCTGCTCGCTAATGTCCACGTCGACACATCGAACGACGCCTTTGCAGGTATCGTCAGAGGCCGTGGTATAGACAGAAACTTGATACTCAGTCGAGCCAAGCCTGATGAGACGCAGCACCGCGTAGGCGCCCCCATTCTTGAACTCTGGGGTAGAGATCACAAGAATATTCCGAGTTAAGTTCGGGCAGACGATATCCTCCTTTGTTTCCTCCGGGGGTAGTTTCGCCGCCGTCGCCAGGGCTTGGGCCAGACGAATCTGGCTAACCTTCTTGAGATTCAGGCCTCCCTTTGGTCGGAAAATGACTCGAATATGGCTCCGCGACAAGCGGGGGAGCCGCGATGCGGTCGCAAGGCGCCGGACGACGCCCTGCGCGTTGGCCGTGCGGCGGCCAGCCGTGCCGTCACTTCGAGTAGAAACACTCTCTTGCTGCCGGGGAGAACGGTTATTCTTGCTTGAAGCGATCCGCCACCCGGGCGCGTCAACTTTTTCGCGGAAAAGAGTTTCCCCTTCAACCATCTCCACCTCCGGCATGATGCCGTTCCAACGGCGCGGGCGGGCGCCAGGCCGTATCCTCGCCGCCGCTAATCCCAAATCTAGGGTTAGCGGCGGAATCGGCGGGAGAAAATTTCAATGTCTCCAAAAATGTCGAAAAATGGGCCTACCGGGTCAAAAACAGGCTCGGTGAAATCGTCTCGACGAGATCTGTGGAATGGTAAAAAATCTTGAGGATTGAAGCAAATCTTCCGATCGCAATCATTCGAAGAAGACGGAGCCGGCGGAGACGCGTCCGTACGCGTCAGCTGCCATCGTGCATGTCCTCCTGCCTATAGGTGTTTCACGCGTTCCGCCTATACCAGACGGTGGCTACATCGTATCACCTAATCCGGATGTCCTGCTCTCGCATAACGTCGCGTTTCCTCACGCCGTCATTTCCATTACGGATAACACGTCCTGTCTTCCGCTAGTCAACTTTCGACTTTGTCCACAAGTTCTCCAGCGCGGCATATCACTTGCGGAAATCACGCCGGCTTGAGACTACCACATTTCGGCTTTAACTTCTTACAACTCTTCGCGTGTAGTTCTTGATGCGCCTCGGGCCCCTTCAGACTTTAATGCCTTGATGAAAATGATTGCGGCCGACCTTCCGCCCCAGTGTGCCCATGAACACGCTGCCTCCTTGCCTCGTACTGGGACATATTTGACCTTGCAGATCGTCCTCTCGGACAAACATCTGTTGGCGATTTTCCGTAGATTATCGGCACTTAAACAAGGCAAAAAATAAACAACTATGATCTTGTCAGTTCTTGGAGGTGCATTGTAAATATATTTCTTGCTTACCCGTATATTTCCCCGTAACAATATTGTTACGAGGCATTGCGTATGAGCCTGCCATTAAAGGACCGCTGTGCTACGCGAAGAGGAAGAAGACGGGACATGCCTCGTGAGATGCTGTCAGCCATTCTCTGGTAGCAACAGCCTGTAAAAATTGTCTCTTCCGTGTACTTGTGAATCCCCGTGACAATTTGGTGGAGGTACGGGGTACCAGAAGAAGCTCTGTACAACGGAGCTCCGCAGTGGTCGTCGAGTCGGGGTCATCATGATGACAGACGAGACCACGACCACGCCGCCTGCGCCGGCCAGTGCGACGCCTGCACCAGCGCCGATCACAACGTCAACGATCGTCGTTACGCACCCTAAAACCCGGGAACGTTCTGCGGTACGGATGAAGTTGACGTCGACGATTGGATTGCCAATTATGAACGCATCAGTGAGGTCAATCGTTGGGACCCGACGATGATGCTGGGGAATGTGCTGTTTTACCTTAAAGGAACGGCAAAGGTGTGGTTCGATAACCATGAGGCAGAGATTGGAAGTTGGGACACTTCCAAAACAAAACTTAGTGCCTTGTTTGGGAAGCCCATGGGTCGAAAGGCGGCCGCAACGCAAGAGCTATCCATCCGCGCTCAGACGTTCACTGAATCATACATATCCTACATTCAGGACGTCTTGGCTCTTTGGCGTAAAGTGGACATGGACATGACGGAGTCGGACAAGGTCGGTCACGTACTAAAGGGAATCGCAGACGATGCGTTCAACCTATTACTGTGCCGAAATTGTGCGACCGTCGACACTATTATTGAAGAATGCCGGCGTTTTGAGCAGGCCAAAAGTGGCCGTATTGCGAGGTCATTCTCTCGGCTACCGAACACCGCCCCGACGTCATCATGCGAAGAAGGACAGGCCTCTTGTCTGCAGTCATCGCCGCCATCGGAAATTACACGAATCGTCCGTCGGGAAATCGAAGCAATTGCGCCTGCTCTCCCCAACAACGGACACGGCAATTTTGAGGTGCCAGCCGTTTCCCTGGTCCAGTCCATTGTGCGGGAGGAACTCGGCAACTTGGGTTTCGCCGTCTGCACCGTTGCTCAGTCTCGGACAACGGACTTTCGCCCTTGGTCGCCACCTCGCCCGAGATCACCGCCCCAGGAACAACGGTTTTATCCGCGCTCTCGTAATCCGGCTGAATGGCGGACGGCAGATGACCGGCCGATTTGCTTCCACTGCCGCCGTATCGATCACGTCGCGCGCCATTGCAACAGCCGTTGGGTGTCGCCGTTAACCCGGGATGACACTGCTAGCCGCACCGACAACTACCGCCGTTTTCAGCCCGCTCAGCCATACCAACCATACAACACTGATAGCTACCGCCGCTTCCAGCCTTTTGAGGCGTACAACGTCGACGTCACCCTTACGCCGCACAGCCGTTCCCCGTCGCCCCGAGGTCACCAGTCCTGTTCGGCGCCAGCGCGTCGGCCGTCGTCTCTTCGCCTCTACGACGACGTCCTACATCGCCGCTCAACCTTCAACAGGGAAACTAAGGGATGCAGTTCTTTGAGGTGACGCTGCATCTTCGACTTCCACTTCAAATCCTCTCCTCGTATTGCCGACGCGACGAAACTTGATCGACGTTGACGTTCACGGCTTAACTGTTCCCGCACTCGTCGATACTGGGGCACAAATATCCGTGATGAGTTATCGCCTTCGTCACCGCCTCAAGAAAGTACTTACCCTCGCCGCTACTGGTATTATTCGCGTCGCTGATGGAAGAAGTCCCGCAGTCATCGGAATGTGCACAGCTCGCATAACCATCGCCGGTCACCATATATCTGTTTTATTTACTGTTCTCGAGCAATGCCCCAACGACGTCATTCTCGGACTCGATTTCTTGTCCGCCCATGCCGCTCTCATTGACTGTGCAACCGGCGTCCTTCAACTTGAGCTTCCTCAACTGGCAGATGTTCCAGATTTACCGTCACACCGCTTATGCTCTGTCGATTATGTTCGGTTGTCACCTTACGCCTCCACGTGTGTTGCCTTGACGACGGCACCACCAGTTCCAGGCGGCGACTACATAGTGTCTCCGCTAGTTGAAGTACTGTTGACCAGAAATATTGCTGTGCCGCACACCCGTGTGACTGTTGTCGACAACCACGTCCAGCTCCCGCTTCTCAACTTCAGCAACTCGACCCAAGCTCTCCCGCAAGGCATCTCAGTGGCCAACGTGTCTGCGCTTGATGAATGCGACGGCGCGGCACTAGACGCCGACACTTGTTCGTCCTTTCTCGCAAGCGGTCCGGCAAGTCCACACCCCGACGAAATTGCCACGATGATTGCCCCTAATCTTCCGACTTGTCAAGCCGCGGAACTTCACCACCTCCTAACGACTTATAGGGATATCTTCGACTTCGATGACCGCCCTCTCAGTCAAACGTCTCTCGTAAGTCATCGAATACATACTGGAGATTCTATTCCTATCAGACGGCGCCCCTATCGTGTGTCCCATTCCGAACGCCAGGTCATACAACGAGAAGTCGACAAGATGCTATCCAAAGGCGTCATAGAGGCTTCCTCAAGTCCATGGGCGTCACCTGTCATCTTGGTCAAAAAGAAGGATGGCAGCTGGAGATTTTGCGTCGACTATCGTGCCTTAAACAAAATAACGTGCAAAGACGTATATCCGCTGCCACGGATCGATGACGCCCTGGACTGTCTTCACGGTGCGAAGTACTTCTCATCCATCGACCTGCGCTCGGGTTACTGGCAGATTTCTGTTGATGACTTGGATCGAGAAAAGACTGCCTTTATCACACCGGACGGCCTCTATCAGTTCAAAGTTATGCCCTTTGGACTGTACAACGCCCCCGCAACGTTCGAACGCGTGATGGACTCTCTCCTTCGTGGCTACAAATGGTATATCTGCCTCTGCTATCTAGACGACGTCATTGTGTTTTCTCCAACATTTGAAAGTCACCTTACTCGTTTGGCGACCATTCTAGCTGTCTTTCGTCGAGCAGGACTCCAGCTAAACTCCAAAAAGTGTAATTTCGGCAGACCACAAATCACTGTGCTTGGTCATCTTGTAAGTGCTACAGGTGTCAAACCTGACCCTGCCAAGATTAGCGCTGTCAAGGACTTCCCTGTGCCCTCGTCTGCTAAAGCTGTTCGGAGTTTTGTTGCACTATGCTCCTACTTCCGCAGTTTTATACGCAACTTCGCCATCATAGCCATCATAGAGCGCTCTGATAGCCGGCACCGTGAAGTAGAGTACCCTTCTGAATCTCTGGTCCTACTCTGGAGGCCGTCTCGACGCCAAGGCCTGTGCGAGAAACTCCTCCCTCGCTACACAGGACCCTACGAAGTTCTCCGCAAGCTCAACGACGTTGACTACCTCATCACTCCGCTCGAACATCGCCCGCCTTCTTCTTTTGCGTCTGCTGCTGATGTTGTCCATGTGTCGCGGCTAAAACCCTACTACACCAGCAGTGCTGACTAATTTTCGAAGGCGCCGTGACGGCGCTCAGTCCGCCGGGGGTTATGTTACGAGGCATTGCGTATGAGCCTGCCATTAAAGGACCGCTGCGCTACGCGATGAGGAAGAAGACGGGACATGCCTCGAGAGATGCTGTCAGCCATTCTCTGGTAGCAGCATCCTGTAAATATTGTCTTCCCCGGGTACTTGTGAATCCCCGTGACAATATTATGGTGGGAGCTTTCAAATATATTGATTGTAGTCATTTAATCAACAACGGGCAAAAGAATACGAGCAACGAGCTCCATATACGCCTGTATACGCCATGCGCCATCTTTGCCAATCTTGGCGCCCTGGTTGCCAGCACTCTCTTCTCCCCACAGACGAGTCCAGATTTAGAAAATCAACTTCCGAATAAAAATAAATACCTTTCAAAATTTCTCACAATCTTCACAATTGCTCAGAAACTGTTATTTGCGATAAAACTCATAAACACCATTTCAAAACATTCAAACTATAATATTCCGAAAGAAAGCTATAAGATGACTGAATAACATCAACGTTGTCAAAATGTCGGAAGCTCGGTTGGTCATAGGGTCGGTAAGTTGGACTCGAACGACAGCGTGGTATCGCAGACAATATTGCGACGACCTGGCGGGAGCACCTGATTCCGGAGAATGTCGAGCAACTTCTTTTTCTTCACGAGCACAGATTGAACTTGGCTTTCATTGCAAATTGCGACATGTGAGAATTGTGGTGTGTGTACTAAATACTGAACAGACGCAGTTTTGATTCATTTCTTTTTTTCCAGAATTTTTTAACTCTGTAATCCCATTTATACTCTAATGTTTGTGTTCCAATAAGTCATGCGTCAATTAATTGTGGTCTCATTCTCACAAATTAGTCCACTTGGCAATTGCACGTATCCAATAATTACCTTGCATGCCACTTTGCTGCCAAGATTTTTGAACGGCAACTATTCGATATTCGATTCGAAAATGTTCGGTCAAAATCACTATTCGCATCCAACTCAAAATCCACTATTCGCACATTCCTACATATGACATTAAAATGAAGAAAAAGCAAAGGTTTAGTAATCCTTAATAACCCTTCTATTTAAACGAAGAACTTTTAATTTTTCTACACGCATTAAGCATAATCTTTCCACTATTTTAACCGACTTTGACGCTGGTACGTGTCTCGTGCAGTTGCTATAGGACTTTGGGAAACATAGTGAACGACGGTGGCATCGTACTCTGAAACGATTGAATAAGTAAGGAGACTGGAAAAGAGCAATCACATGCAGCGTATAATGTGTGAAGGTTGAGAGCGGACGATATTTAAGTAATTATGTTAAAAGCACTTCACCCTAGGCACTTCAAACTTTCAGCACACGTCACCCATAGATCGGCCCCCGCTTTCTCAAAATGTCATCTCTGCCGTGTGTGGTCCTCCGACAAAAGATGGAGAACTTTTTAAATGTTCGATATAACGCTTGTAATTGGAACAAAACCAAGGGTCTAAGAAGTTTTGTTTACCCCTGATCGACGCAGACATTTCAAAGTTCCCCTGCCTATTCGCGATGGATGCACGGGCGGACGGACGGACGGACGGGTCCATCCGTCCGTCCGTCCGTCCGTCCATCCATCCATCCATCCATTCATCCATCCATCCATCCATCCATCCATCCATCCATGGATGGATGGATGGATGTCCTACCTTTATTTTTGAGAAAACACACAAACAGAAAGAATTCCAAGCATCAAACTTTTTCAACCATTACTGGGAACTCTGTTTCTTGACGTCTCCGTTGTTTGTTGTCTCCCTAGTTTTCTGCCACCAAGCCTCCAACCGCCTCTTGCTAATCTTTATAGCGGACATGTCTACTTTCCCTCTGCTATCCCTGAACCCAAGGGCTTCAAGGAGGTCAGAGGAGCCTAGACTGGCAGCTGTATAGACTTATTCACATTCCAATAAAACATGTTCCACCGTTTCTATAGCTTTACCACAGCAAGCACACGTGTCTTCATCCTTGGTGTACCTCGCTTTACAACTACGCGTTCTAAGGCATCCTGATCTCGCTTCGAAAAGTAAGGAGCTTCCCTTTGAGTTATCATAAATTGTTTCTTTCCTGATTTCATTTTTCCCTTGAGGTAGTTAATCCATAGCAGGTTTCTTTTCCATTGCCGCCATCCATGACATTGCCTCAGCCTCTCTCACTTTGCGTTTGACGTTCTTTGTTGCCGTGTT
This sequence comes from Dermacentor silvarum, assembly GCF_013339745.2. Lineage (NCBI taxonomy): Eukaryota > Metazoa > Arthropoda > Arachnida > Ixodida > Ixodidae > Dermacentor > Dermacentor silvarum. The sequence goes on along the minus strand of NC_051156.1, from coordinate 18,174,571 downwards.
GCTGCCCATACCGGTCGCACACTTGCTAGTAAGCTTCCTTTGTTCTTTTCCTCCGCTGTGAGTCATTGTTTTGCTTGTACAAATGACTGAACACCTTCTCGCACCCCATCTACTTTCTTCCATATTCCTCAGTCGTTCCTCAAAATCAATTTTACTATGAGCCTCCCTTACTTCAAACTTTGTCCAGCCCATATCACCCTGAACAGCTTCATTAGTAGTCTTCCCGTGAGTGCCCAATGCGAGGTTTCCCACTGACCTTTGGTTGCCATCGAGTCCTGATTGTACCCCGGACTTCAAGCAAACAACCGCATTTCCCAATGTAAGTCCTGGAACCATTACACATTTCCACATACCCCGGAGCACCTCGTAACTATTGTGTCCCCATAGCGCTCTGTGCTTCATTATGGCCGCATTCCGCTTCCCTTTTGCTATTATTGTTTTTTCCTGTCTCCAGATCTCTATCGGCTTCGTTTATCCATACACCAGGTATTTGTATTATTTTACCCGAGGTATTTCCTGGCCCCGTATCAACACTGTCTGTTCACTGTTTTCATTGAATACCACAAAACCTTATTTTTTCACGCTATATTTTAATCCTAACTTCTCACATTCTTCCCCACAGATATAAGCCAGACGTTGCATATGACTTTCTTCGTTAGGAAGCAGCGCAATGTCGTCCGAATAAAATAAACCTGGAAGCTGCTTCTCAACTATTCTGCCAGCTTGTTCGTGCGAGAGGTTAAATCTGATATTAGACAGCTTTAGTTTAACGTTAGCGTAATAGCGGGGTTAAGGGAAACAGCGTTACCGTTGCGCAAACGAACTTTGCAGAAAGAGAGTTTCAGTATAGCGTGATAGCGTAGTTTACGTGCGGGACGCTATTCAATTACGCTTTCAATTTCGGATACATAGGGCACCTAAGGAATTCTATGTGTGTGTGCGTCCGGAAAGTCCGAGAGGCAGCGCAATGGAAGTCAGGAGCGCCGTTGTATTTTTACTTCCCATGTCCGCCGATCTGCAGCGAAACAGACAAGCGGTAAAAGCTGTCTACCGTAGCCTCCGAAATCTTCCCATCTCAGAGGCCATATGCCGTCGTCGCGACTATCTCCCAACTTTACCGATAGGTGGCGCTTGCATGTCGGAGAAATTAACTCCTGGAAAGGAGTTATGGTGCCAGCGCTAACATTCGCAAATGCCATTATATGCTTAAAATCGGATATATTGGCGGGTTTGGAAGTTAACCAAAGATCAGTAGGCCGGTTGGCTTTGGGAGCACACGGTAATACGACAAATGAGGCAGTGCATGGAGACATGGGTTGGGCCTCTTTTGAAGTCAGAGAAGCACAAAGCAAAATTAGTTTTGAAGAAAGGCTCAGGAACATGGATGAAAATAAATGGGCAGCTAAAGTGCACAAGTATCTCTACATGAAAAGCGTGGACACAGAATGGAGGAAGAGGTCAAGGAAGTTGGCAACCAAGTACAGGATAATCGAAACTGTAAATAGACAACCAGGGGTCATCAGAAAGAAAGTGAGAGAAATAGAGACCGTGAATTGGATGCAAAGAATGGAAACGAAAAGGACAATGGAGATTTACAAGAACGAGAAGAAAGAAATTAGAAGGGAAACTCTGTACGATAACACAAAGGGCAGTGCCTTGCTATTTGAGGCTCGAGCTGGTTGCCTAAGGACGAAAACATATCGGAACAAATATTCGGAATTAGATGAGACATGTGTATGCTGCAGTAAAGATCCAGAGACCACTCAGCACATCCTAATGGAATGCGACGGGATCCACCCAGCGAGAACCGTAGGTAACGTGCAACTCCCAGAAGCGCTTGGGTTTAAAGTGGAAGGAAACATAAACAGATCAGCCGTAGAGATCAGCAAGAGACGATTAGAGTACTGGTGGAAAAAAAGTAGGGAAAAGATGGATGCGACCTGATCTCTTAAAATCATAGGCAGCGGTACAAGGTAAATTTTTGAAAAAGAAAAATAATGATAGGTATACAAAAATGCAAGATAAAGAACATGTATAGTATACCTGATTAAATCAAGCAGGCTAGGTGACTATTTGTCGCCGCCTCGTTTCAAAGGGGATGCCAATAAATCATCATCATCATCATCAATTTTTTTTTCGGTAGGCTTAGGCGCGTTCGAAACGAGAGGCGATGTCGAAAATTTATCGAGGTTAGCCAACACTCTCTCGTCGAAGCGGCATGAGTCATTCACTACGAAGTGAATTCTACAAAAACAACGCCAAATTCACATCGAAGCGGGCGGCCGGGACCGCCGCCATGTTTTACGTAAACTACGTAAACTACGCAAAGACGACAACGTTAAATCTGAGAAACAGCGTGCGTACGGTAAACGGTATGGGTTTAGCGTCGTGCGCATTTAGATCCCGCTATTCCGGTAAGCCCGCTATTACGGTAATCACGCTAAACGAAAACTGTCTATTGATTCCTTCTAGCGCCCTTTCCATCCTTACCATGTACAGGTGCCCACAAAATAACTCGGAACGCCGGAGCGGTGGCCGCTCGTCAGCGGAGCACACCCGCGGACAAATACAGCCACGGTCTGCGCGTGCGCGGCATCCCTAGCAAGGAAGCCTTGCTCCCTAGTGCATCTGGATAGGTGTTGCCTTGCGTCAAAAAACTTGCGGTTTGTCCCTCTTAGCGCTGCGACAACACATCTGGAAGGAGGGGGTCGGGGCTTGTAGGCAACAGCGTGCTCGTGCGCTATGCAGCGTAATCTCTAAACGCACGCGCAATCCTTGTGGCGTATTCTCGTCGGAATCTGCATTCATTCTAAGAGATAGTCATGCTTTCTGGATAGCTTGGGTGGATGGAATTCATGAGCGTTTATAACTGAGTGGTGATCAGGGAGCTCACCATGCTCTACTTTTCATTATACCTAATGTCTTGCATATCTGAGTTAATTATTTCGCCTAAAGAAACTATGAATTCATAGCTTATCTTTCATATGGGCGAGCGCCGAGGCTCGCCTATATAATAGCACTGGAGCGCATTTTTATCCTTATTATCGTGCTGTGCGATGTATTTTAGTCCTTGTGCAATTATATTCCAAGCTGCATTTGCTCCTTGGGAACAAGATCATAACTTTGACTGTAACACGACGGCTCCTTTGACACGTATGACTGCGTGCAATAATAAAAGTTCCCAAAATGACATCAGACAGCGTATTCCAACACGCCAATTTCATGCACAGGAATTAATTTTATGCATGCGGCACAATAATAAAGGTCTCTTCAATGCTTCGCAGTCACAATAAACATCGCATAGTGCGCTATTTATTTACAAAATCTGGCCGCTTCGCTGCACTTTTAGTAGGGAGCATTCTAACATTTGATCGCGTCTGCGTTGGTTGGTGCAAACATTACATTTTTTTTTTGTTCAGTGTGGCGATACGTTGCTAATCAAGGGGGTGTTCAGCAAGGTGAGTTAAATGCGTATGAAAAAAAAAACATTCACTGGGGTCTTATATCGATTGCCAAGACGACTTTTACGGCGAAAACTTTAATGCGTTAACGCCATTTGATTTGCCATTGTTTGCTTCGGTTAATTAATTAAATTGCTATTAATTGGTCACGATTGGGTTTAAATATTTTTTACTTGCTGTTACGAAGTCTTGAACTGATCCTTATTAGTAGGTACTACCAGAGTCCTTCCAAAAATGGAAGGACTCTCGTACTACTCTTTGTAACTCTTAATTAGTCTTAATTTGGCGTGACCAGTCTTATCACGGAGTCTCTAATTGATGTTAAGTAGTCTCTATTACTGTTCGCAACCCTCAATTACTTTTAATTAATCGTAATTATTCTTAGTTACTTAGTAATTCACTTTAGCACGCATTAATAAAGGTGTAGTATGAGGTCCGTGTATTGGTCTTGTTAATTACCTTAATTACTTTAATTAGTACTTGGGACACTTGAATTAATCTTAATAACTTTTAGCTACTTGGTGCTGAATTCACTTTTACATGCTTTATTGAACGGTAGAGGTGTAGTACGCCGCTTTCTGATTTTTCCTACCGCAACTGCTGCCGACGATGGTCACATTCTGCGACCAATGAGCGCAGTTAAGCCTTTCGCTTTTAAAGGCACCGATGCCCATTAACGCACGAGCGCTTATGCTCCATCCTGTGCACACGCGCACTCACAGCGTTTTAGAGACCGCATCCGCACCTGTGACAACGCTAAAATGCACCCAACGCTATTCTTTTGACGCAAGGCAACACCTATTTTGATGCACTGGGGAGCGAAGTGACCTTACTAGGGAGACCACGTATGCGCAGACCCTGGCACTACTTTTTCATCGGCGCACTCCGCCGACGAGCGGCCACCGGTCCGGCGTTCCGAGTTATTTTGTGGGCACCTGTACATCATAAACAGCAGCGGGGATAAAAGCAACCCTGTCTCAGTCCCTTGTTGATATCAACTTTATCCCCGCTCCTCATCCCTTCCCATTCAACGCAAACGGAATTTTCTCGGTAAATCTCCTTCAATAGCTGTACACAGTCGTTGCCCTATACCTTCGTATTCCAGAATATCCCACAAAATGTTGCGGTCTACGTTGTCATACGCTCCGGTAATGTCTAAAAAAGCCCCATATATCGGTCTCCTTTCTTCTCTGGATATTTCAATACACTGAGTAAGGACAAATAAGTTGTCATCCAGATGCCTACCGATTTTGAAACCATTCTGAAGTTCTCCCAATGTGTCATTATTATCTGTCCATGCTTGGAGCTTCAATTTAATCGCTTGCATTGCTAACCTGTATATTACCGATATAATGGTCAACGGTCTTTATGAGTGAATTATACCTTTTTCCTTTACCTTTATAAAATAAATTCATTCTACTTTGTCGCCAATTGTCTGGTATTCACCTATCTTGTGCGCATTTTGCTACTGCTTTAAATAGAGCTTCCTTACTCTTTGATCTTAGCTCATTAATCAACCTAACGGGAACCTCGTCTAAACCTGTGGCTGCGCGTGTAGGAATTTTCTATTCCGCTTTCTTCCAGTTGAAATTACTCAGCACCAACTGCTTGTCCGTTTGGTTCTCGTTCATTGTCTTTTTCTCCTCAGAGACCACCTCGCCATTGCCCCAAAATGATTCGGCTGTTATTTTTTGAACGTAATTTATAGCTGCACCCCTTTCCAGTTTCTTTCCATCTTCGTCAAGGATATTTGTACTGTTCCCGAATTCCTGCCTAATAAACTTAACGTGGTTCCAAAATATTCTAGGTGCGGCCATCTTTTTCTCATGTATTTCTGACAACCAACGTTCACTTTCACCTTTAATCTTTGGTTGAACTAATATTTGAACCATAGTTTTTTTTCCCGCGGTATATCTCATATTTTCTGTCTATTTCATCCTGCAGCAACTGTGCATTTTTCGCTTGCCTGTGTTCTCGTGATGCCTTCTTCCGTTCGTCGATCGCCTCCCGTATCTCCCTGTTTCACCAGCTTTTCGGCTTCCCTTTTCCTTTCCAACAAGCACTTTGCTTTTCTTTCCTCATTTCTTTCGTCATTACACTTAAAAGCTCACTATATTCCCATTCCTTGCTTGGCCATTTGTCAAGTTCTTTCTCGACTCTTGTTGCTACATTTGCTACATCGTTCAAATTTGGACTGGTCATTCTTCGTTCATTGCTCTTTCCCAACTACATATCCCATTTTCAAAATGATACGCTTATTGTCACACCCCATGCTGCTATGCCCTTCCTCGCCAATGACCATTTCTTTCAACTTATAAATTCTTTCTGTCATCAGACAGTAATCGATGGCTGATTGTCTATTTCCGCCTTCCCGTGTGATCTGGCCATCACATTTAGGCCTCATATTCCCGATAACGAGTGTACGTTGCCCACAGAGATAACCGTCTAGACCCTGTATGTGTGCATTCGTGTCACACAACAGGATAATTTCGCCCTCATTCCCGAAACTCTTAATATCCGCGCTTAGACATTCCAGTAACTCTTGATTCTTTGCTCTTTTTCCCTGTCCATAAATACGTCACGCCCAGCCAAGTTTTCTTTCCACTAACTGCGCCTGATAACCAAAGATGCTCTTGACACTTTGAATTTACTCTTTCCTATTTGGCCCCCTGATCTGTATATGAGCATTCCGACTCCCCCTCGCTTTCTTCCCTATTTGGTTCGGTTGCACCCTTCCCAAACACTATTATCAATTATTGGTGGTTCTTCTAAGTCTCTAAGGTGTGTTTGTGTAACCGCGTACACACCTATTTGTTCTCATTTTAACTACTCCTAAATCTCTAACCACTTTTCCTGTATTCTACCACCCTGCATGTTCATGTAACTTATTGCACAACGAGCTCTTTTCTTTCTCGTTTTTCTGTTGTTACCGGTGCTAGTAGTCAGACGTTCCCCTAAGGCACCTTCTTCATTACTACATACCCTGGCCTCCTGAGCGCCCGTGGGCCCTCCAAAAAAGCAACTGCAGGACCAGCGAGTCGCCAACCCACTTCACGTCCAAGCCTGTGATCGAAGTGGATTCTGTCTCTTTGAAAACCACTATGCCTTCTCACTTCCCTGTTGACTTCCACAGCCTCGAAACCTTTCTCTCAGCTCACTTTACAAATCGCCTCATTAGTGGTCGCAACTGCTCTTTGTAGGTTAATGTCACGTACAAGTACCTCCGGCAGAGTACATCTGCACCCGAGGAGACACCTCGCGTAAGTCGTCTACACCCTTCGCCAAACGCTGGGCTAGTCCCGCCCCTTCCTCCTCAGCATGTCATTTAGGCCACCCTCTACTATTACAAGGTTGCGTGCCTGTGCATTATCCGCGACCTTTTCTCTAGCTCGCTCCATGACATCGTCTAATTTCCTGCCTGGAAACGTCCCTACCGCCACCCTTTTGTCGCCTTTCACCCGCTCCACAATTGCCTCTGAGCACCTAGACACACTTGAATCACCCGTGATAAAGACCTTTTCACTCTCCACTCCTGACGAGGTCTCATCCTGCTTCCCTTTGTCCTCCTTGTCCGCGTGATTCGGATTTGACACAGGGCATTGACCCCCGCGTTCCTGCTTTCCCTTCGCGGCAGCATCAAGATAGGTGACCCTACATCCAGCCTGCATGTTCCACGCATTCAATGCACTTTGTGGGCACTTCCTTTCCTGTCCCACCGGGAGCCGGCGTTGAATCGTCACTACCATTTTCGGTCGTAATGGCGGCCCTGTTCAGTTTTTCCTCGGCTGCTCGGAGTCTTTCTTCTACTGCCTTCCGTGATCACGCTCCATATTTAGTTCATTTCTCAGCTCTGCGATCTGTCTCACAAGCTCACCCTGGACCTCGACTGCTCGGCGTCTTTCTTCCACTGCCTTCCGTGTGTCACGCTCCATATTTATTTCATTTCTCAGCTCTGCGGTCCATCTCACAAGCTCACCCTGGACATCCTCCATTTTCTTTAGCGTATCATCGACACCACAGTGTCTGTCGATTGGCTCAGTTTCCACACTATTTTCATCGGTCCCCTCGTCTACCTTGAGGGACCCCCCACACGCTGCACGCTTTGCCACCCTTTTTGCCATATGTTGCACGTGGCTTTCTCAAACGCTACCACCGAACCTTCCGAAGCACGTACCTAAAGAAGGCCGATACGCCTAGCACCTAAAACCTTAATGTGCCACATTTTATTTATCCGCAATTTTTCATAAAGTATCTGCAATAAATGTAGAACAGATTTAATTCATGACACACATTCGCACTTGTTCGAACACGTGGCCACGCTCTGGCTATCCTACAAAACTAATATTCTCGATACAGATACACACCCGCTAAAAACACTAATGGCTAATATCCTTGACACTTCCAACCTACTATTTCAAGACTAAAAAGACGTAACGTCCCACGCGGTCTCACGTGTTGAAATACGTGTTCGGAAAAGACTTTGACTGTCCTACAAAACCAAATACCGCCGATACAAGCACGAAGGAGGAAAGAAAAAACCCAATAGCTGATAGCGCTGCCGCTTCCAATCTACTATTTAAAGGTTAAAAAATGGAGGACGCTTAAGGGTTCGCCCTTAAGAGTAGAACGCGATAGTGTTATCGGGACCCGTTCGCATCTCATCGTTCGCATCCGGCAAGTAGGCTTCATTCACTGCAACGCAGAACGTGGGAAAGCCAGCTTACAAAGAACAAGCTTACACCGATCCCTTTAAAGTCGGCTTCACTTTTAAACAGAAATGCATTGCTGGGAAGACGTTTTTCCAGGGGCAATATAAGTCGTCCTATATTAAAATGTGAAGGCCCTAGGACCTTTTTTTCATTATTTCATTAATTGTTTGCTATTGCCCCGACGCGCGCGCGTGTCCAAAACGCATTTGCAGGCCAAATCCCAATTTGACCGGCCGTAGAGTTACTGTATATGCTCCCTACGGGAGCAGAGTTGCGCATAATTTTTCCGGCACCGCTCGAGCCGCGTTTCGCCGAGCTCTATCACATGGTGCAAAATGACGTCAAGTGTTCAACTGCGCCGCTTCGAAGCCAATTTTATGAGGGTGACGGCGAGTCAGCGCGTTTCCGTCGGTGCCATCGTCATTGCAATCATCGGATTGTCGAGCGTGTGGCGCGCGTTTCATTCGGCAGCTCTTGGTTGCAGGTACGGTATTCGACGATATTAAGTCAAGGACCTTGGTGAAGTGATACTAAAAACATCATATTCACACATGTATTCCAGTATTACTGGGTGCAGCGCGCCCAACTGCACAAATCGCACGGAAAGCGGCAAAGCTTTTTACGCGGTGCCGTGCGGACAGACAACCGTGTTCCGGCGGCTGATATGGTTACTACGTATGGGCCGAGACTGAACAGCTCCCAAAGGGACCAGGATATGCAAGGTGAGTTCGCCTTGTTTACGCGTAAAGCAACATTTATCTCGAGGAACACCCCTGTTAACACTGAGATGCGTACGCCTGGCATGAGAGGTTGTTCACTTGTAATATTTCCTGTGTACATATGCCGCGCGACACAGACGCGGGACAAAGAATGAGCAACACGTATGTGTCGCGTTGCGCATATACGCCAAGAATGTTAACCATGTTAACCTACTAACTCGCCCAATTGGCTGTGTTGCTTGTATGATTGCTCTGACTATGTGGGTCTAGAACAGTCTGTTCGAAACAGTAAATACTAACAGCTGCAATTTGCCCACTGCAGCCTGATTTTTCTCTCCTCTGTGTTTTTGTTTAATTTTTTATCGGCATTCGGCGTTCTAATTCACTATGTAACGTTGATTGATGTACGTGCTAGTGTTCATTGTTGTGTAGTAAGTGAAAACCTCGCTAGCTCCCGCTTATGAGACAACTGTGATAGCTTCTAGAATTTACCGCCCGCAATATCTTGCTTGTTCGATCGGCCTTAGTCGAAATGAGTAATGTAAAATTCTGCCTGTATGTTTAATAAGCACTGTGTTATAGTGATTTGACCTTAAGGACCTGCATTCTCATGTTGGGATGGAAGGTCATGTACAGATATACAGATGGTTATCACCCGGACTACTAATTTGTTCTAGGCATATTTACAAGACTCGCGGGCTTCTGCTAGCTATCAGACAAAGCACGGCTGTTGAATATTGCACGTTTCTGCGGTTGTGTTTACTTATCACTGAAACTGCTTTTATGCAGGACCACTTGCCAGAAGACCAGTTCGAGCATGGCCTGCAAAAAAGAAAACGTCTGAGGTCAGACGCAACCCCAAGTGTCTTCTCCTGTGAGTTCTCACCGCATAGCCACTTCTGTTCGCTTATTAATTTAAAAAAACGGCAGATCCCATGCCCTGTGGAAATCGATTTTATGTGAAGCAGTGTAAAGTGTGTTAGTCTTCGTTAACAATACAGTGCATCACGTCTTTTTTTTTGCATGAGTTCTGTAAATTGCATGCTTATATGCGCCTGTGATTGTACACATGCCAACACACTTGTCTAGAACCCAGTCCCTAGGGCCAAAGCAGCCACGAAAGCTTAAGCCGACCACCAGGTCAAGAGAAATCAATGGAAACTGTAAATGTAGTAACGCAAGCTCACATACAGCCGATTTTGTGCCACATGTAATCATCAGATTCGCCAGCGCAGTCCTGCGAACGTGGTTCGCACATACTAGATATGTGTGTTGACATTTGTTATGTTGTCGTACTTCGTTTATATACACGTCTATATCGATCCTATTCCTATGTACATTATTTTGCACTTCAAGGTAAAACAAAAAGTCATTGGTGTGTACGCAAGAAGTTGATGGTCCAGCTTCTGAGTCGCTTTCATCAGCATGAGGTAGGAGAGCAGTCAATATACAACTGAATGCTAATCTTCTCAAGTTGTACTTTGCATCACATTATGTTCTTGTCCTTTAGTTGTGGGAGTGTTTCAAGATTACAGGCTGATGATGGTGATATTTGTTATATTATCGTGCTTAGTTCGTATAAATATCTGTATTCCACTCCCCTCTTTAAGTTCTTTTTGCCTTGAGGATTAGGCTAATATTAGGCATGCATGATCTTCAGGCGGCATGCCAGCATTTGCCGAAGTTGATGGCGCAGCTGCAGAGTCGCCTTTATTGGCACAAGGTAGGAGTGCAATCACTTTAGTCTGATCACTTGCTCAGCCTATAAACCACATATTTTTTTCTAGTAGTAACCTTTGAAACCAAAATGCTGTGCATTGTTTGCAGGTTCACCACCACTAGTGGATAACGCACCTGCCCCATCACCTCCGTCAGCTCAAGGTAGAGAAAATGACCATAGTAAGTTATGGAATAAAAGTTATTAGTGAAGGGAATGTCTTCTTCAAAAATACACTGCATCACATCCAATTTTTTTAGTTGCATGAGTGTTGTAAATTGCATGCTCATATGCATCTGGGATTGTACATACATTGGTTATGTTGTCATGCTTGATTTATATACAGGTCTACATTGACCCCACTCCTTTGTGTATTATTTCGCACTTCAGGGTAAAATAAATGAGCCATTTCTGTCTACGCAGGCGCACCAGCATTTGCCGAAGTTGATGGTCCAGCTGTTGAGTCGCCTTCATCAGCACGAGGTAGAAGTGCAGTCGCTTAGTCTGATCACTTGCTTACCCTAAGCACAATCTTTTTTCTGGTAGTAATCTGTGAAACCAAAATGATGTGCATTGTGTGCAAGTTCACCAGCACCAGCACTAGTGGAGAAAGCACCTACCACATCACCTTCGTCAGCTCAAGGTAGGGAAAATGTCAGAACCGAAAGTCGGGCTAACTTACCTAAGACACCATAAGAACTATCACTTCACTATAGATTACTTGCTTAGCACCAGTACAAAATTTTGCTGTCAAAACTGTAGTAAGTTTGGGGACAAAATGTGCGGTGCGTTGTTTGCAAAACCACCAGCATTTTCAGAAGTTCATGGGAACAATACTGTACCAGCGGCAGTGACACAATGTAAGAGCACTGACCACATTTTCAAAATAAGGAACTGTTCATGGTTATTCCAATAGTTATCAAAGATATGCCAGTTTGATCATTATATGCTTTTACACTTTGCAGGCCTCGTGACACAGGAAGACGTAAATGTATGTGCTTCACCTGCTGTTCAGGCATTTCTGAAAACATCACCTGGTAAGGAATGTTTTTGCGCCTACAGTAACAAAAAGCTGGTGAAGGTGTCTCGGACGGATTTATATTATTTCTGCAGACGTGACACTAGAATGGCATGGTACACCTGCAGGAAGGCCGGGCGTGGCCTTCTCAAAGCAGCGGTGTTTTTCATCAGCAGGTGAGAAAAGTGTCCATACTACTTAAACTCCATCTCACAAGCTGGTTCCAGCGTTGTGGAACCTACACGAGTTCTTAGCCAATAGGAAGGCCAAATGCCCCTCGAGATGTGCTCTTGCCCGCCACGTCGTCTATTGAGCGTCTGCTTGCCATCCTGTTACATGCTCCATGGTTGGCGGATAGACGCTAAAATATTTTGATGCCGTAACCATAAGCTGTGTCTACATGCATGTGACATTAGGGCTTCGCTTTACCTGTAGTATAGTGTAGCTGTATAGTGCGCCTACTGCTCTAGAAAAACTTGCATCTGGTTTGTTCCTAACTGCGCTCATTATCATGCGCAAACCTGAAGCTGCAGTCTGCGTCTACACTTGACATCTGTGTAAGTGTGGCGCTGCTCATAAAATTCTGACAACATGCTCTTGAACGTTGTCAGAATGCGCAGGTTTGAAATCATCCGAGCTGTGTGTCGGTCTTTCCTTGGATCATCTGTCAATGCTAGCACATGACAGATGTACCTTGGACTTTTCACCAGCTGGTGAAGTTCCAAAGAAAGCTTGACCTCCTTCCCTTGTAGCCTTCACTACTCCTCAGGCAGGCTTCTCGTCTGAATAATATTTGAATATTTGGTCACCACAGAGCTGCTATACAACATGCATATTTTATTAATGTACACTATATATCGTCTCATAGATGTGGATGGCACATGAACACCCGTGAGCAGAAGTGTACAAGCCAGGGATTGCACGATAAAGCAAATTTTTTTCAATTGCCTGCGAATGCAACTTAAAATTGAGGGCTCCAGTCCAAACGTGCCATTGCGAACTTTCAAGTGTACTCGTCAATCTCAGTTTATACATGTTAATTACGAAGAAATTCAGTTTCTTTCGGCGACCCTGTGGTCCGTATACTTTTGCTCACGGGTGTTCATATTGCATACCAGAGTAGTGTTCATCTACCCATGTAATTACTGTATAATTTAGAAGCCGACAAACGTACCATGCTCAAGATGAGTTCCAGAAATTTGCAAGTGCCAGTCAATGATGCTTAATGTAAAAGTTGTGTCCATGCATGGGTTGTGTGGACATGGCTATGCATATCATCATCATCATCATCAGCCTATATTTTATGTCCACTGCAGGACGAAGGCCTCTCCCTGCGATCTCCAATTCCCCCTGTCTTGCGCTAGCGTATTCCATGTATATGTATACGGCTATACCAGCTATGTATATATCAGGTAGTTTTTTAGGTCGGAAACATTTAGCAGCTAATGTTGAATGAAATGTATGCGCAGGAAGTGCCAAAGCCTTCAAATCTGAGCGTGAGTGGGAGTTGGAAAGACTGGACTTGGAACAAGAGCGACGGCGCAAGGCAGAGAAGGAAAGAGATGAGCTGCGGAAGTCTTTCAGTGGTGTCCTTTCTGAAGACCAGGTTCGAGCTTTAGAGAGAAATACAATGAGTAGAAGTGCATGGTCACCAGGCACACTTCAGAAAGCCCTTCACGTAAAAGTTGTTTGTGGCAGCAAGGGGTACAACTTTGTGAAGGAAAACATTGTTCCCTTACCAGCCGCAAGGACATTACAGACGCACACTCAGTTCATCAAGTTCAGACCTGGTAAGCTTCGCTTTGTGGTAGCTGTAAGCATATGTTTTTTTCTATCGTGCACTTGTTAAAAAAACTGCTTGTGCAGGTATTCTGAAGTTTTCGTCGCCCTAAAGGAGAAAGTGGCTACAATGGCTCCCAATCAGAGACACGTTTGTATTTTGATGGACGAGATGCAAATTTCACCTGGGCTAGATTATTACGGGTCCATTGACAGCATCATAGGTAAAGAAAAAGCTGTTTGAGAATCACACACTAGCAGTCTGATCTCGGTACATCAAAGTATGACGCCACATATTTGGCAGAAGCAAAATGCGTATACTTTTTCGCAGAGCAATAGTCTATCTTATAAATCACATCTTTATAGTAAACTGACATGTTTCGGAATGTAAAAGTTTTTGAATGTTTGTATTTACAGCACGGTTCGTAAATAAGGCTCTCATTCCACCAGTTATTCGCTCACGACAAAATTTCAGGCAGTAGCATAGGAAGGTTTGATTTGAAGCAATTCAAGCAAAAACTAGTAAACACATGTGATATAAAATACGTAATGAACATGATAAACAAGGCTCAGTCATGCATATAATGCATCATGCAAAACCTCAGTGTTGGAAAAAAAGCACTTATAGATTTACCGATATTTGCAGCATAGCTTATTACTTTTGTCTGGTTTAGCATGTGCAACCTCAGTTTCCTTTTTACAGCTTGATTTGTATCAGGTAACGGCATTAAGTTTAAAGGTACAGCCCGTAAATACAATCAAGCATTGCGGTACACTGTTCCTTTGTGTGTAAAGTTTACACGTGCTTGATGTGCAAATTATGTTGAAACTTGCCCTCTTACTTCGAGGAATCATATTTTTCATGTCAGCTGGTCCTATTGCTATGTAGTTTTATTTAGTGGGCACTGCTAACATACGAGTTCAAATAATTTTACAATAGTGCAAAAAAAAAACAGTGACACCTCAGATGGACAAGTTTATAGCTATCAAATATACCACGAACACATAACAGTATCAGTCGTGAAGCATATTTTGAGCAGCTGTTCATATTATTTAGTCATCATAAGGTGAGGCTATCCGAGGCACTGTATTCATGAAGTTGTTTGCATTCTTGGATATTGCAGGGCAACCAACCATTGGCCTGTCGACCCCAGCCTTGAAGGACGAGCTTGCATCTCGTGCATTGGTTTTCATGCTTGGGGGCTTAACAAGCAGGTGGAAGCAGGCCGTTGCTTATAATTTCATAGGTACATAATGGATGTTCAGTAACACTAGCAGCATTACTTGTTACATTTTAAAGTGCACTGTGTTGTACAAGCTGCCCACTTGATATGCTATATTGCTGGCCATGGGTTCAGTTGACATGGTATGTATTAGCGGAAGCCTTCTGGTAATCTTTAATCATGGCAGAATGCCAGCCTGGTTGAAATTGCTTGTTGTATAGTCATTTGTCACAAGTTAGTGTTTTTCTATGTGCTATGCAGACACTGCATATGGAGCAGCAATTTAGTGTGAAGTCGGGCAGAGTAGCAATATTAAGTTTTTTTTCTGACCAACTAGGCAAGCAACAGTTTAATTCCATGTGAAATGATGTAGGCCAAAATATGTGATCTTGCAACTTGAAATTTGATTGCGAACATAGGAGTCGTAAGCACAAAATTTCTGTGCTTACTTTGTGCCAGGGAATCGTAACCATCTTTAGTACTTTTGAGCTGTTGTAATTGCCTGTTTGTCCTCGTGCAGGCTCGTCTTTCGATGCTCAGCAAGTTAAGGATTGACTATTTGAAGTTGTACAGCGTACACAGGCAGCCGGGATGATCATTGATGCATTTGTAACGGACATGGGCCCAGGGAACATGGCCATCTGGCGTCTGTGCAACATTCAGGCAACCAAATATGGGAAACCACACCTGTCATACCCCCTCCCCTGTGGTCACAACAGGCAACTGTACTTCATCGCAGATTCGCCACACTTACTGAAAAACTTGTTCGAGGGCAAGACATAATTCTTGATCAGGCTACTGTGGCGAAACATACCCTACCATGCAACAAAGTGAGGCTATGAATTATATCTTACGTCGTAATGCATTTCTATTGACAATGCATGTCTCTTAAAAAGAACATTCAATATATTTATTTTCTGGTGAGCTATTGGTGCTTTCAGTACATCAATGCAACAAAGCCAACGCAGTTTGGGTTAGCTGGATTAGCAGAGCTGTAAAATATCATTGTCACTTCACATTTTCACATAGCAAAATGAATTCTTATTTGTAAGCAATTCGGCAAGCCTTACTTATTGCGCATCTTTGTTCAGACCCTCAAAAATGTAGCTATCTTTGGTTTTTAAGACAAAATCGACAAAGTCTATGGTAAAAATGTAGCCACAAGTGGCAGATAAAAATTCACTGCCATGTTATGTGACACACAAACGCATAAAGAAAATTTAGAAGCACAGTGTTGTAGTAGGCTGCAAGGTGATCAATTAGGGGCGAGATAATGCTGAAGAGGTAGTGTATGAAGCATGTAAATAAGCCTATTCTTTCTACTTCAAAGTTTATCTATTATTTATATAACATTCTTCCTTATTCAGTAAATTATTTAATGTAAGGAATAAAACTATATTCAATACAGTGTTCTATGCACGAAAATTGTAATTTTTACATGTTTTTATGGTTACCTTTAAATGACGTGCAGACATGGTTTCTAGCTATTGCACATGGCCAGTGCATTTGACTCAGCCATATGCCATCTTCTTTTGATAAATAGGTCAAGAAAATGAAATCAAATGTTTTTTCTTATATGCCCACATTACTTAATATGGCGTAGTTTTTGCAGGTGTCTCTTGCACATGTGAGGAAAGCCTGCAAAATTGATGCAGGGCATTAACTAAAGCTTCTACCGCACCTGAGACTGCGAGATTTGGACCCAAACCACTATGAAAAAATGAATGTAGCATCTGCACATGCCCTTCTGCACCATGCCACTGCCGCAGCCTTGCGGTACTTTGTGCAGAAATGTCACCTACCCAAAGAAGCACTCACAACAGTATCTTTCTTGGGGGAAATTTTTAAGTGGTTCACTATAATGACTTCTAGGACCAAGAAAACAGCCCTAAGTGATCTGAATGCACCAAAAGCAGATGAAGCAAAAGCATTTCTGGAAGGTTTTACTGTCATGTTCACTGACTTGAAGATCATTGATCAAGCAGAAAAATCATCTTGGAAACCTGTCCAGACAGGAGCTGTAGTGTAAACGCTATGTGCCTTAGAGTTAAGGCTGTATTACATTGTTGAGAAAAATATCAAATTTCTGTTGTTGAGCAGGCTCAGCCAGGATGCACTGGAGAACTTGTGTAGTATAATTAGGCTAAAAACACCTGTCCCACGTGTCAGGGAGTTTAAGTCCACTTGCAGAATAATTGTGCTTGCAGTCTTCACAGCCCAGCCACAATGGCTCCTATGCAATCGATGACTTGCAAGGCCTGTTAACATTCCTCAAAGAAAAGAAAGAACATGTACTAGAGTCAACAATCGACGATGTTGTGGAGACAAGCTTTGAAGGTGTCATGGAACTTTGTCACGAAGAGGAGGATAGCTTAGAATATTTCGCTGGGTATGTTGCATATGATCTAAAGCACAAGTACACCCTTTGCAGCCTGTGTCACAGCAGCATTATCGACCATAACAAGCAGGTTGCTCAGATTTTAGCACTGAAGTGCTATGTGACACAACGAAGCAACCCATTAAAGTTCCCTTCAGACAGCCTTCTTGAGCTGCTTCATTTCTGTGAGCAACTGTTCCGCATCAATGAGACCCGCCTCCTAGACTCTAAATGCACATTGGAGAGTTTAAAGAAGGCTGCTCAAGAAAGGTGCGATTCATTTGCGAAATTCCCATCATGTCATGGTGTTGCTGAAAACGCTATTCGGCACTTTTTGCAGGCTTCGCTTCGCTTTAAAGCAAAAAAAAAATGCTCAACTTATTTCAAAGCTGCTTCAAGCTGGTAAATGTGCTTCTAAGAGCGTTGGAATGCGCATTCTACGCGAAAATGTCACTTGAGCTTTTCATTATTAATTTGGTGTAGTCGGGCTATTGTGTGCACAATTTTAGAAGAGTAAGCACGGTGCTCGTTTATCAACCATTATTTCTCTGTAGGCTTTTCGTTTGCCCATGTGCATTTCCACTGCAAGAAGTTGTTAGCCAGTCACAAGTTCAGTTTAATATGACTATCTGGTATGTGAAAGCTGTTAAAACACGTCGTTGTAAATGCACCAAATAGGCAAAAAATGAAAGCCGTTGATAAACTTATAACGTTAGAAAAGTGCACCTTAGTAGAGGAAGGAAACTTCATGCAGAATATAGCTTTTTCTTGTGACCTAAACAGTGCCTCAGACTTACATCTCACGTTGTGGGTTTGATGAGGCTGATATAGATAGAAATATTGAGATAGACAGCACAGGATGAGCCCGAATGATAAATAACAGTGGAAAATGCATTTTGTAACACCTAAGTAAATGTTTGAATGGCTATGGTATTTTGTCAAAGCGAAATAACACAACGATTCCTAAAATATGCTTGTGATTGCTTTGTTAAATGGAAATTCAGGATATTGTAAAGGAAAATTAAGCCATAGCACCCTTTTTTCCGGGACCTTTCTATTACTTTGCATTCATTGTTTGACCACGCGATTGCTGAGCGAGTGCCCGAGCTCAAGTGCTTCATCTTCCTTGCACTATGGACGCGTAATTTTCCCTATGTCAATGCAGTATTATTTGCTCACTAGGGTTCCTGGCTATCAAAAGTGATGGTTGTTTCTACAAAGTGTGTTAAACATTTCTTACAGCGATACTTCTCATAACTTATTGCCGTGAATGTGCCTATCCAGGGTTATACATTTTATCAGTTAACAAATTGTCATGCAAGTTGGCCAGTGTCCTTTCGACATCGCCAATGGAGTTGTTTCTACAAAGTGTAAACATTTCTTACAGTGATGCTTGTCATAACTTATTGCCGTGAAAGTGCCTACCCAGGGTTATTCATTTTATCAGTTAACAAATTGTCATGCAAGCTGGTCCCCCATCAACCGCGATTTCTGAAGAGCTAGACATCTTTGCAGAAAGCACAGAAGGGCACGAGGACAAAACGGTTGTAAAGCTGGCACAGACATATTTAGCTGGGTAGCTGTGATAATTGTGATAATTTCCTTCTTTGTGTGAAGTTTTGAGAACAGTAAAGTTGATTCTAGTCTTAATTTATTGTCTTGTGTAGGTTTATTTATTTTGTTAACTAATTGCTGCCATAGAAGGTAAGCATTATTTGTATGTATGCTAGCTTGTGAGCTTAAGTATCAGCCAGTGGAACAAATACTTGTCGTTCAATCAAACTTCCTGGAAATGTATGAAATGCTTTGGTGAATGCTTTTTCTGTGGGGGGGTAGTGGACTGAATGCACTGTTGATTAGCGTAAAATTTCCTTGCCTTTGATGCGATAGGTCACAAAGCTTTGTAACCTAGCTTTCTGGCCAAAGCCTGTATTAATGATTTCATTGACTTGATACAGTGTTTTTAACTATTGGTTCTTCTGCTCTGAGTAGTATGAAGAGTTCAAGAAAAATGTGTTGTCATATTAGAGTCTGCAATGTGTGAGTAATTGCATTGCAAGTTTGCCATCTTGTTGTGATTAGTGCAATAAAAATAATCTATTCTTACTCTTAGTAGCTTGTTGCCTTTCCAGTTGCTTTGAATTCTGCCCCCCAAGGCTCCACGAACCAGCACTCTTGCCCTGCTGCCAGCAGCCATTGATCATAAATTCCCTTGTACGAAATAAATTTGATCTAGAAGCTTCTGCATCTTGAATCTTTTTCTACTTGCGGATTTGCTGCTTCGAAGCAGCTGTTTAGACTGCGGCATGAATGAATCGTATAAAATAATCTGCATAAAATGTGCTCATGTGAACATTTGAAAGGTGTTTAAATCTACGTGTCTTCACCGCATATATCGAAAACGTCCAGTTGCTGTGAACGACGGTTAGTAATAAATGACACTCTGTTAACGGCCACTGACGTAACTGCAGGCACAATAGTTGTCTTGGCGATGATCATTAATCGGCCGGTTTCGGCGGACAGTATGCGCTCACATAATTGGCCACCTCACGTGTTTGAAGTTTTCTTGAAACACCCTTCAAAACATTTCTTGCCTTCCGGTCTCGGCGAGAAAACGTCATATGCATGCTGAAAAACATTGCACCGCTTTTTGTTGCATTGCAACATTGCACCGCGAACTTTTTACCGTGTGTTTGTGGGTGTGATTGTGTATGTGCGTGTATACGTGTATATACAGGGTGTTCAAAATTAACCTTTACGGAATTTTTAGAAATCGCCTGTGGCAGGTAGCATAATTGTTATCATTGAGATGGCTATTTGATGAGGCGGACATTAGTACCACGAGAAATCGAAACACGTATTCAACTAATGAACAAACATTGACTAATGAACCTCTTATTTAATTATACTTTACGACACACATTGAAATTTACGAATTGTAGCCGGTGAGTTAGCAAGGCGCATCCACTTGAAATGAATTTCCAGGATGACACCAGTTTCGAGATATTTCCCAAAGTGTGGGACCAATTACAAGGGCGTTCCAGTTACTTTTGTGCTTCAATGTATAATACAAAATTTTGGTAAAAAAAGTAAGTGAAACAACAGTGCATTATTACGGCGAGTTTGATAGTGCATATCTCCAAACTGGTGTCATTCTGCAAATTCATTTCAATTAAATGCGTCTTGCTAACTGAATGGCTACAATTCGTAACTTGCAATATGCGTAGTAAAGTAACTAAGAAGGTAATTAGTGAATTTTTGTTAATTAGTTGAATATGAGTTTCGATTTCCCGTGCTAGTAATGTCTGCCTGATCGAATAATCCAGCTCAATTATAACAATTATGCTACCTGCCACAGGCGATGTCTTAAAATTCCGTAAGACTTAATTTTCAACGCCCTGTATGTACATACAAACTAAAAATTACCGGCTACGCCAATGGTTCGCGCATAGCCTGCATTGAAAAATGCCACCTTTCTCAGCACTTCCGAACAATTGCGGCATGTAGCTCGCAACCAGCAGAGAAAAACAAATGTCGCAGTTTCGCCCCAAAGGCGAAGCATCAATTGCGATAGCAAATTAGTAGAGACCTATTCGGAGTAGGGATGTAGTTTTATCGGCTGCATAAGCTTGGACACATTCACTTACTAACTAAATTAACAAGCGTGGTGTCAGCGCCCACAAGCACACATGAATAGATCACACTCGATGACCGCAGACGACTGTCAAAACGCTGGCAGCAAGCGCAGCTGCCGCAGCGGGCGAAGATTCGTGCGGTCTATCCCTTCAACGGAAACTGAGTGGGGAATGCACAGCGCATACAAAGGTCAGAGCCGTGTGGAGATAAGAGACGGTGCGGGCGACCGCCACAGCCGGGCAAAGTACGAGCACATTGTTGGCAGAGTAGAAGCTGCGCCCCCCCCCCCTCCCTCCCGCGCTGCATTCCCGCTTTCTTGCTTTCGCGTGGGAGATTGAGTGGCCAGTTCCCTTGCGCCCGGTTCCAAGATACGCCTTTGGTGCCGCAACAGAGCGTCGCCCCGCCTCCCTCCCTCCCTCCCATACCCCCACGGCCTTTCGCGTGATGGTCGCGTTTGCTTTCCGCCGTGCGTTCGCTCTCCGTGATAGCGCGCGACCCCTGCGCGCTTTCGTTCGCGCAGACGGCGCACGGCGACGGTGTTATCGCCCTTTGACTTTATACAGAACCTCACGGCGACGGCAACGACAACGGCGACGGCAAGGCCGATGGCAGAAATCCGGTTGAGGTGTCCATATAATTGCTATCGCAATAAAAGCAAATGAAACACCGCGCGGCATTTGCCTCCTGCGAGCGCGAGGACTGGCTTCACTGCATAGCTGGAACAAAATGGCGGACCTATGCTGAACTCTGGTCCCGTAGGAAGCATATACAGTAACTCTAACCTGCCGAGGATGCCGCGCCATCTGGATAAGATTTTCGCAAGTAGGCTACCCGAGTGAGCCGGTGCTTTTATGGTAGAAATGCTGGCAAAAGAGGTTTGTGTTTGAGTTTCCTCGTAACAGAATTATGTTTTCTCGTACATTGAAATAACAGTCCGACGCCACAATGTCTGTAGGTTGTGCTTAAGTTGTACTTTACCATTTTTCTGACGGATCTCACTTTTGCTGATTGAGCAACAGCTGATTGAGCAAGTCAGTGCGCTGCTGCGGGCCATGTTAAACGTACCAAATTGAGCAGGTAGTAAATTTTCGGCAATCCTGGCGAGGCCAGCGTGACATATCCAATTTTTCCGGCCGCTGTCTCGCACGCTCGAAACGCCAGACTATCTACGCCGGACTCGGAAAAGCACGCTCGAAACGCCGGACTCGGAAACGCACGCTCGAAACGCCGGACTCGGAAAAGCACAAGCAGCAAAAACGTGCTTGTGCTTTTCCGACAATCCAGCAGCGCAAGAGTACTTCGGTTCCACGACCAATGGGTTCAAGAATACATCGGTGATTTAACAGATTTTCGTGCGGGTCCGCTATCACGCCAGAGGTTGGCACACACCGTGCGACGACTTCAGCATCATTGCCCATTGCGCTTCTCTCAGATCGGCCAAAATGATCTGCTCGGCGCCAGCTACCGGCTTTCCTTCCACAAAACAGCGCAAACCAGCATCACACTGCACGAAAATCATCAATCACAGCGGTTGCGGCGACGCGGGGACGGGGACCTCCGTGCATCCGCCATGATGCCCAGTGTTGCCAGACGTGGGCAGATTTCGGAGTGTCTCTTGCAGTTCATTTGAGTTGCGAATTGCCTCTAACAATTCGAAAATTTGCCCACGATGTATGAGCTTAGTTTATCGTAAAATTGTGAAAACTAGCAAATAAAGTTTTTGAGCGCTTCAAGTCGCATTAAAAACTTCGCTGTAAAATATGACGTCACAGAACGAAATCTCACAATGTGACAACGATATGGACGGAAAACACACATATTGCACTTTTCGAATAAAAAACGTTTCAGCAATGAACCTGGTTCTCATGTTAGTGTACACGACTGATATGCGCTCAAATGACTGTATGCATCCACATGCTGGTTCAAGCATGCCTAAAGAACGCATCCCCAACCAGCATTTCCCAGGAGGCGTTGCCCATGACCAGGACCGCGGGCAGCGAGCGCCTGCTGGTTCCTACCAGTACTATACCGAGAGCCGCACCCCCGGAGAAGGGTGGCGAAACATTACAAGTGAGAGAGCAAACGCAACGGGTGGGGCTTGGCAGCAAAGCTCGATAATGTTGTATTTTCCCTCACTAATACCACTTTCATGCGGTATACGAAAACCACGAGGACGTGTTCACGACTTGGGATCGTTTTCTAGAGCAAATCCCGAAGTATTTCTGCGATTCCAACGCGATGAATAAACGCTCCATGCAGACGTTGGCTCAAAGGGCATACTGCAGATTGTAAGACATGAGTTGCTTCGGTGGCAGCAAATGCCCCATTGCTCCGGGCGCACATGTGATAGAAACAGACTGTGACAACCATTGTGGCAACCATCGATTGCCATGGGGCCGATCGATGAGTACTGAGGTGCTCAGTATTCATCGGCGGATGCCCATAAGTACCCATGAGTAGGTGCAGTGCAATCGGCACTGGCACATGGGCGGCCACCCTCGAACTACGACAGACGTTTCCATTCCGCTCCCTTTTCTCAACAACCATCGAGTACCCAGTGCCTTCGGACATGAGTCAATGCTCGCGAACAGCCGCGTTTGTCTCGACCTTTTCCTGTCTGCTACGGTTGTGGTGCTGCGGGCCATATCGCTCTATTCTGCAACTATATACCGCCCTTCATTTCAGCATATGGCAGTGCCCTCGCATTCTCTGCCTTTTTACCGATCGCTCTCTACGCGAGCGCTGCCACGCACGCTTTCTAACGGTAATTTCCAGAAAAATTGCTTTCGGAATAACTCACCGGCCTCTGATGACGCTGCCACCAGCTCCAAGTGCTCCGCGATCTCCATCGCCGCAGCGTCGCACTTTGTAACCACCGCCGAAAAATTAGTCGGTGCGGCCGATGGGGGTGCGGCCACTGGACGCAACAGACAGATGTACTCTCTACAGTGGTGGATGTTTAAAAACAATTCATGTACTTGTAGATAGCGTACCTACCATAGCGCTTGTGAATAAAGGGGCGACTATTTGTGTGCTCAGTCTCTGCTTTAAGAGCCTTTAAGGACTGAAAGTAACGTTTCCTTGGAAGCAAGGTGCCACGTTCCATGGAGCGAAGGGTGGCACGTTGTGTCCTGTTGCTGTTTCCTCTGTTCACGTGTATTTATGCGGTAAAGTGTTTCCCACAGAATTGGCGGTTATTGCACAAACGACATCATTTTGGCCATAATACTTATTGCGGGAGTGTGGTGCGATTGTTGGCTTTGAAGGTGGGGAACTTCCGGTGCAAGGTAGTTTCCCAACTGAGCTCTTTCAGAATTTCTCTTGACGGTAATGCGTCTTTTGTGTTTCCGGGGATAATGTAGTCCCGCATTATCTGCCCTGTGCGAGAACTCCATTTACTTGTTCCGGCAACGACAACCTAGCCATGTGTGACGCCACAATTGAGCCGATTCGCGTGGCCTGCATAAAAAAGAACGTTTTATTTTTCTCATTGTAAGACGACGATAGTTCAAAGGCGCACTGCCATATGGATTGTTCGACGGAGTGGCGTCAGACCATCCCGGAGTGGCCAGGTGCCACGAGAGCTGCCCTATTCAAATTGGAATCGAGTTTTCGCCACAAAGGTCAAGTAACTCGCGAAATGGTCGAGGCGTACCATATTAGCAAAAGGGGTAGCGATTGCGTCAGTCAGACAACCATTACGCGGCATGATAGAGAGTATGCGTATCTGGACAGACAACAATTGCGATGGACTTTTGAGGGGTTAAAGTCTTGGCGCTCCTGTCATGAACGTTACATCTTGCTTTGATGCGCATGCGCGAAAATACTGTAACATCTTTATAGATGTCCTGTCTACTTCCTTTCTGTGCGCGTGCTTACAGTGCGCTTCAAACTAAGTCAAATACATTTACTGTTTCCTACAAGAGCGCGGCCGCCGGCACGCTGACGTGGATTGCCTTTCTAGAATGCCACTACGTACGACGGATTGTAACGCTCACAACTTTGACCACTTCAAAGCTTATCTGCCGCCCGACTTGCCCAATGCCTATACTTTTGTCGCCGAGCAGCGCGAAGAGCCGTGTTTGAAGGCTATTTTCTCTACAACACAGGTGTCTACAGTCGAAGGCCGTTTTCGTGGCTTAAATGGTCTTATTCATACGAGGAACTTCTCCTCAAAGGTCGCCCGCTTTCTTCCCGTGGTTCCGAAGCGTCTTCGAACATAAGTTTGCGTAGTGCGCACGACTACCCTGCCTCAGGTCACTTGGAGACCACGCGAACTCTTCATTGCACCAAAGAACAATTTTACTGATCTAAATTGCGCAATACGAGTGAGAGTTATGTGGCCACTTGTATCCAGTGTCAGAGCCACAAGCGACCCACCTCAGTCCCAGATCCCCTTTTTCGTAATATAGGGCCATTTCCACGTTCCTCAAAGTGATTCAACCGTTGGATTATCGTTGGACACGGGGTCCACTCGGAGCCCCATGGGCGCTGGCCACGTGACCCCCTACTGCGAGACAGCAGCCCTGACGTTCGCCACGGCAGCCCAGGTTTCTCACTATATGATGCATTCAGTCATACTCCGACACGGGCCGCCTCGCCTGATAATAAGTGAGCGTGGTCACAAATTCAGAGCCCATGTTGTGAAATAATTATTTTGTTTGTGCGCCTTTAACTTTCGACACTCAACACATCATCACCCTCATACCAATAGCCTGGCCGGACACATTAACCGTACACTGATCAACATGCTATCAATTCACGTCGCTTCGGAGCACGAAACTGAGACGAAGCACTACCGTTCGTTACCTTTGCTGTCAATACCGCGAAACACGAAATGACCGGCTACAGCCTCTTCCTCCGCCTTTACGCTTGCCCACTTCGGTATGCATTGGACACCGTCTTTTCTTTTTTAAGCGAAGCTTTATAGGCTCACAAGTGTCCGTGGTGGCGTTGGTGTCACGCTGAAAAGTGGGCCGATCCTGGTGGTAGTGCAGAAAGGGCCCTAGCTCAATGGCACATACCAGGGACAAAAAGAGAGAAAGAGAGAGAGAAAGAAAGGAGGCAAGAGAGAAAGAGACAAATAAAAAGAGAGAGAGAGGGAGATAGAGAGAAAGAGAAAATCACCAGGAAGGTCACATACACGACAACCTTTCCTTACCCCCATTTTCTCGACAGGGGAAGGGCTGGTGATTTTTTTACTACCAGTGACGACTGCTCTATCGCGGAAACTTATGGCGAATTCCATTGGGAGAACAGGAGCACTCAAAAGCACGCTGAAAGTGCTCGCTCCAGAGGCGACGTGTTTCAGTGGTCGAACAGGAGCGGGAGAGCCGTCATCCAGTGGTAGAACAAGAGCAGTTTCGCTGCGCCGAGAGCAGCCGGGAGCAGTCCGGACTGCTCTCGCCTGAAAAGCGGAGTACGAAGGCAGTCACGTGACTTAAACCGTCATATCCTCCTCATTTCTTTTTATTTTGCTTCAGCCGGCGCGTGGCGGCAATGGCGGCAGCCAAGCATAGTTGGTGTTTTGGTACCTCTGTTTTTGACGTCGGTGATACGAGCGAGCTTCGCAGCGATTTAGCGACAGATCCTGGCATTTCTAATCCTCCTTGCTTCTCGTTGGATGCGCGGGGGACAGCGGCAGCAAAGCGTCGTCGCCTTACTGAAGTGCTTGATGAGACGCTCGACGGTGACAGCAGCGAAAGCTGCTGGAGCTCAACTTCAGATTCAAGTTGCAGTTTCAGATGATCTTCGCAGGCGGACACTTTGTGGGATGCGTCGGCGCTGCACAAAAGTATGTAGTACGTGGCCGCAAACGGTGACAGTTGCGCCCGACAGATTACAAGACGATCACGCGTGTTTTTCCGCTCTCCTGCCGAGAATGGTGGTACGTCGACTGCTTTAGCCACATGGTACATTTCTCCTCACACGTCCCCTTCCCACCTGCTCTCCGAATGCACGCCGTATTCCAGTGGCGGGTCGAGTGTCCCTGCTCTCACTGCGCTGTCGCCCGCCTCCGCACTGCGTGGCGCCCTGCTCCTGTTCTCCCAATGGAATTCGCCATTAGTGTCGTGCAGAGGAGGCTCGCCGACTTGCTCTTGTACGTACGCTGGTTTCATGGGACGACGCCAAAGCAAGCTATGATAAGCGAAACAAATACGTCACACATGTTCCAGGCGACCTTGTGCTGTTCTGGACTCCAATACGCAAACATGGCTTCTGCCAAAGCTGCTCCCAAACTATACTGAGTGAGGTGAACTAGAAAATGGCACGCCTCATTTCAAGTTGTCTACGTTCGTGTACGAGAGCTTGAATTCAGTGTCCGACTTTATACAGCAGTTTTGTCGGAAGCCGACGTGGCACGTATTGACCGCCTAAAGCCCTTTACTAAAAGGCAACCCGGGAGACTTTGCCTGGAAGAGTAGAAATCTTACAGTGCGTCGAAGGTGATAAAAAAAAGGCAGGAAGCGATGGAAGAGGAAGATTACGTAGTGTTTTACCTCGCCACAGTCATTTTGCTTCTGTTCTAGCTGCCTCTCTAAACCTCCCTAAATCACATAACAATATTGTTAAGGTTAGACTGTAGTGGGGATGTCTCAGTACAAGAAAAAAATCACGCAGTATGTCGTACTACACAGCCGTCTACAAAGTCCAATGAGAGAGTTAACACAATCGGGTAAATCGTTTATGCAAATGAGAAAAAAGAATGGGCGCAAGGACTTAATCTTGGGGCGCATCTGAATTGACACCACAGAGAGAACAATCATAACCATTAGCATTTACAAATTATCGCTTTAACAAAAAGTTTTTTATTTTTGTGCAAGTTCGTTAGGGTCAATATTTAGTTTCGTGATCTAAGATAACGTATTTCATGGCAGACAAGGGCAAATGCCTTAGACAGGCCTACTAATGAACAATCACTAATATATATCGCGTCTATAGCTACATAAAATTGTAATAAATGATATTAGCTGTGTTTCACAATAAAATGACTTACAGAATCCATGCTGGGGAGATGTGAAAGAATTAGCTTAAAGAAAGTTAACTAGATAAGAAGTAATCACATGTTGAAAGTACTTACACATGGCACTAGTTAATGATGTAAGTCTAAAGTGTGGCGCAGAACGATTGTCACCCCATTTATCAACGGCACCACTTCGCTAACCTTCCCATCACAAGGCAAAATAGCAAAGAACAAAGTGTGAACGAAACGTTCATGCAGAAATATGGACCAGTAAACAGCCATACTTTTCAAAACTTTCGCGTTTACACCGTGATGTCACACGATGACGAAGCTTTAAAATTTCTAATGAGGCTAACGACACCGTCGAAATCAAAGACTACAGGAACAATTGTAGGAGAGTTCGCTTCACAGCATTCCGGCATGTACACAACATGGTCATCTAAAAATGGTGTTGAAAATACTTCGTTGAACACAAAACGCCGCGAAACAGAAATGCAAACTCCACTGTTATTAGTTATTGACAATTAAGGGCAAGATATAGTCCGGCGTAACGCGTGCGCGCGGCCACGCGCGGCGCGTTTAAGTAACGTCGGTGAAAAGTGCACAATCTACAGTCTGGCGTCATGGCGTAGCCGGCGCGGAGATATAACATGTTCTATTTCCCGCGGCTGCCGCTAGACCAGAATGCACTGCGCGCTGTCGGGGCAGCGGGCAGAAGGCAAAATGGCGGCGTGCGGCGCTCGTAGTGTAAGCGCGGCTGTGGCTTTCTCAACGTCCGTGGAAGATGACAGCGCAAGTGAGGATGTATGTACATGGTCCGCTTCCGATTTTGACGTAGCCGACGCACTAGCACTAGGAGTGCGATATTCTGCCTGTCAGGACAAGTTAACGCCATGCCGTGAAGGCAGTCAAACAACACACGTGTTTGCGTATGTAAAAAATCACGATGTGCTTTCTTTTCGAACTTATGTTTATATTTTATGCATGAGTGGCCGCTAGGAAACTATGTATGTTGGTAGTCTGAAATAAAGTTTGTTTTGTCAAAAAAAGTGCGCACAACTCGGACGGCGCGGGCACATGCTCTCAGAAAGCGAGAATGCGCATGCGCTATGGAAATAGCTGTTCGCGCGGCCGTGAAGTTGCGGTCCCACACATATAGATGACGCTAGCCTCGCGCGGCGTGCGCGCCGAACTGTAGAGGAGGCAAGTTCTTCCACAGGCTGGTGTAGCGTATCCGACTTCGCCTGCCGCGGCCTGGTGCGAGGAAAACGTTGGACTATATTTTGGCCTTAAGTTTTAGAGCGTAAGCTGTTATGGGCTCATTCCAATAGCCGTTTCGGTTCGCGATGAATCCGATTCCTGCGTGTCCAGGACGGATATGTCCTGCGTGTGCCGCGCAGGCCTGGGACTTTATTTATTTATTTATTTATTTATTTATTTATTTATTTATTTATTTGTAAGTACTGCGACCCTCACATAGGGTTTTATCAGAGCGGATTTACATTTTGTTGGGTTTTTACAATTGGCAAACACTAAAACAAATACAGGAAAGGGAAGTATGACAATGCAACACAGCGGTCCACAGGAAACAAGCATAACAGCACATTATGTACTCAGCGCTACATGCAAGATAAGTCACTACTCGAGGTGCGCGGCAAAAATGTTTAAGGATGGTTGCGAAACAACATCATTAGTAAGGTTATTCCGATCGGTAATTGTCTTAAGAAAAAAAATCTATATTTAAAAGTGTTATTACGAGTAGTGAAAGGGGTTATTGTCAAGGCGTGTCTCTGCCTTGTGGCATATCTTGTAGAGAAACAATGTGCGAAACAACTAACTTATCCGAAGTAACTCTTAACAACACTTCAATAGCTTTTGAGGTCATCTTTTAATAAAGCTTGTTAGTTATTGCTAAATAAACTGTGCTTGGCGTCCTTAAGCGTATTTTTGTATTTGCGGTTGATTCAGTGATAAGCATTCTAGTTCCATTGGCCATATATAGTGCGAAGTGCCAGACGTAACATTGCAACTTTAAATGATCAAGCCGATTTGTGTAGACAGCATACAAAAATACAAACATGTGGTTTTATATCGACTTGTGTTACACCAAGATTGCGACAGTATTAGTTCCATTGCCCATGGTGTTAAATAGAGAGTTATTTTATTTTGAAATCAAGTGTATGGTTTGGAAACGCTCTCTCATGAGGCTCATGACTGCCTTCATTGCATCATCGATGAAATCCGCAAGAAAACGTGGATCCAGGGCAATGATGGCTGCTGTGAAACTCGACTTGGAGTTCGTTTTGAAGGTTTGTGAGATTGAGAAAGGCCAGCAGGGTGGTCTGCGCAGCCAGAAGAACGCTAGAATATCGGGCCAGCAGATTGAATTTGGAAATAATACCGCGGAGAGGATTCAGTCGGTCTAGTCTGTGTAGGTCGCGGCTTTACTGGTGTGCTCCTTGTTGCCGGTAAAGTGCTTTGCTGAGCTTGGCGGTGTTCAGTACGGTCTCTTAGTACGGGCACCGTATAGATGAAACCTGGCCGTCTGCACTAGTCGCAAAAGACGAGCGCACCATGCAACCGCCTCAAAGGCTACATTCTTCATTTCCCACATAGCATTGGTCATGACATATATCCCCTTCAGTCATGGCGTCCACATTTGTGGACACGACCTACTTTTTTTTCACTTCTGTGCAGTGGTAGCAAGGAATAGCGCACGATCATTAAGCTTACGGTAAAGTGAACATTCTGCTAATCTAAATTACTTCAATCTTACTTTTAAATGATATGTATTGTTACAGAGTACCGCTTTGGTGAAGACACTACCGTGTTTTACGTGACGTTTGATGTGGCACGTGTCGGTATCAACGTGTAATTTTTTTTTCTTTCGTGAATTGCTTGCCACTAATAAATGACTTGTGCATGTAATTCCAGTGGGTGATTCCATCCTTTTTATGAAGAAACGAAGCATGACTGACTTTACCATATTCGAATATTTAGTTATTCAGCAGATATGATGACTAATCGCAAAATGCACAAAGAGTCACTCTACCACTTTCAGTGGAGTCCCAAGCCCCCTGGCATAAAATTGTGTATGTTTCACACATGTATCGACAGTCGATCATAATTCGTGACTACAGGGGCTATATTACTCAAGTTATCGGTGTGAGCGAACCGTTCTATGTCGCGCATTTGGCGATTTTGTTTCTTCAAACCTTTCGTCCACTAACTTTTGCACCTGTCTCTGTCCTATTTGCGCCACTAGCTACAGGAGGCAGCTCGACCGCCATCCAGACCACAGCACTGAGACGGACGAGGGCCTACGCCTGCCGCCGCTCGACGCGGACACCGTCGGCTTTCCCGTCGGGGGGCCGTCAGCCGAATTCGACGGCGCCCAGGAGCGCTCGTCGGAGTCGCCCCTCTACAAGGGATACTACTGACCTCTATCATGGCCCTACATGCGTCAACCATCCCACATTGAATGTGACGCAAGCGCAGGGGGCACACACGCGCTTATTGGCTCCTACGTCAAAATCGCAGTACCCCCACGTGTTACCGCCTCCTGAATTCTCTTAACGAAATCCAGACGTTAAAGCAGCTAGCCTGAGAAAATCTCTTCGTGGAGTACAAGGGCACCTAAATGTTATACTTCTCAAAATTTTTCACAACCAGAGACACGGATTTTCACTTCTCTGCGATAAGATAAAGAACTGGTGGACGATAACATATCTGACTTCCTTTCGAATCGTTCTAAAAACATAAGGCACTATAGGTAGCTGCTACAGCAAAAACCTATCTTCTTAGCGAGCACCGAATTGTGCGATACTGTAGCCCAAATAGTTGAAAAATTAAGTTCTGCACCTGGTCAAAACTCTTTGCAAGGACGTGTTTAAAATCGGCTAGATGGACTTCGGCGCAAGCCCATAGTTGTAAAAATAAAGACGCTTATTTCTAAAAGCCTTATAGATTCATCGTGTTATCTATCTTGTGCTTTATTGGAAGTGTTCAGTTTCTGTACTTGCGGCAAGCACGCCGTGATGGCGTAGTGGCTAAGGCGTTGCGCTACTAAGCCCAAAAGCGCGGGATCAAATACCGGCCGCGGCGGCCACATTACGATGGGGGAGAAATACAAAACGCTCGTGTCCTCTGCATTGGGGCCACGTTAAAGATTCCCTCGTGTTCGAAATTAATCTTCAATTTACGTCATAAATTAATCCTCAATTAACCTCATAATTAAATCGTGGTTTTGACGTGTAAAACCTCAGAATTCATTAATTCATTCATTCCCCTAAAAACGAGGGCTGGGTGACAGGAAAAAAAAAACATAGTAGGCGTGCAGAAGATGGAGGTGTGTGGCACCGTAACTGCCTCACTTGAAAGCATATTTAGCGCCAGCGCGGACAAGGACAGGGGGAGACTACGACACAACTTTATTTCCATGAAATAGCTGCCTATTTACCCCCTCACAGCGGCGCCACATCGTCCCGACTCAGCCATCTGAAAAGGCCATCTCATATCTAACAAGTCGACCGAAGGGGCACTGACACAGGTTTCACTGTTCCGACCGATAGCCTGAGCCTCAAAAATCTCTGGTATATCTTTATCTTTGTGCATTGCAAGAACAAGACAGGAAGCATATCACCGGTGCGCAGCCATATTCCTGACAATGAGAAGACAAATGGCCGTAGTGCTTATTCCTTACCTATGTTCTCGTAGCCGGTCATATAGACTGGCTACGAGAACATAGGCTACATTAGGATGTGGCGCCACTGTGCATGGGTTAAATAGGCAGCTGTTTCATGGAAATAAAGTTATTAGTGCATTGTGTCGTCGTCTCCCTCCTGTCCTTGTAAGCTGGTGCTAAATATGCTTTCAGTTTACCAACACGCCCAACATAGGGCAATGCCTCGCTTCCTTGTGGGCACCTCAGGTACCCGTGGACAAGAATTAGTAAAGAGAATAATTGCGGAATGGTGGATAGGAATGAAAGTTATTAGTATGAAAGGGAAAGAAAAGTACCTTTTCTAACTTAACCTATGTTGTTTCAAATTTTGATGTGTTTCAACTGCTGTGGTGAAAGGTAGCCAAAGTGGCCACTTCAATGTCGCGAAATTATATATTTATTTGTTTAATCGTTATTTCATTCATTCATTTACATAGTATTATATAGGAGAGGCTGAGCGCCTTCCTTATTCCACCGACTTCCTTATTCCTTATGCCACCGACTTCCTTATTCAATTACATGCAAAACACAGAAATGCATTCATAAGACAACCGCTACACCGATTTGATCGAAATGTGTAGCATTTGAGAGAGAAAAAATTAAGTTCGATTAAACCGAAAAGCAAAATTTTGATTTAGGCCTGTCGTTTTTACAAAAATTGCCAAAACTTGGCATGCTTAAAAATATAGAAGCAGGAAGTTTATCAAATTTGTAAACTCGCACCAAAAGTAGATATTGACTGCATCTGTTGGATAATCTGAAACACCTAAGCTTGATATATGAATTTACAGCTTACGTCAAGCTGCAAATCAGTCAGGCTGTTACGAGGGTTTGTCAAAGTCCCATTGACAATGTAGGGGTACACTTTAAAGGGGCATACAATACATAAATAATGTCCGCTATAAATCTATGATTAGGTGCAGTTTAGAGAATGGTCATATCGTTTTTCATTGCTGAGGTAGATTTTTAAACTTGGGAGTCATGTAGCTTGAAATTTTGGAAATTTTATGTAAAAAAAACGAATTGATGGCGTTTAAAAATGTGCTTCTTACAGTCACTATATATTTCTTTTTTTATTGTAGCAAGCTTGATAAAATTTGTTGCATTGCTTGCCGAAGAAAATTATTCTCCTTTTCCATATATTTAAATAGGAGCCCCCGAGCTTAAGCTTCCTCCTTAATAAAAAGGCGCAGTTTTGCCCGAAAGGCGAAGCATCGATTGCGATAGCAAATTAGTAGACAACTATACGATATTTAATCGAAATTATGACGTGGAAAAGATTGAGGAAGCAGTAAAATATGGACGCAGCATGAAATCGATGAGAAGAAAACTAGGCATAAGACAAGGCAAAATGTATACATTGAAATATAAGCAGGGAAATATCATCAGCAGTTTCGATGACATAGTAAAAGCACTGCAAGAATTCTATACTGACCTTGTACAGTTCCCAGTGCAGCCAAGCTACTTTCATTCTAAGTAGTCATGAACAGGATACAGTGGCTCCTTCTATAGCTAGTGAAGTTAGCAGGGCCTTGCAAGTAATGATCAGGGGAAAAGCTGCCGGAGAAGATGCAATAACAGTCGATTTAATCAAAGATGGAGGAAATATCGTGCTTGAAAAATTTGCGGCCCTTTATACACAATGCCTCACAACTTCAAGTGTACCAGACAGCTGGAAGAAAGCCAACATTATACTAATCCATAAGAAGGTAGATGTCAAAGAATTGAAGAATTGTATACCCATTAGCAGCTTGCTTTCAGTATTGTATAAAATATTCACCAAGATTCTATTTCCAATAGAATCAGGGAAACACTTGACTTCAGTCAACCAAGACAACAGGCTGGCCTTCAGGAAGGGATATTCTACGATGGATCATTTGCATGTAATCGATGAGGTAATTGAGAAATCTGCGGAGTACAATCAACTTCTCTATACGGCTTTCATAGATTATCAAAAGACATTCGATTCAGTAGACATACCAGCAGTCATAGCGGCATGCGTAGTCAAGGAGTACAGGAGGCATACGTGAATATCTTGGCAAATATCTACAAGGATTGCACAGCAACCTTGGTTCTCCAGAAGCAAAGTAGAAAGTTACCTATCAAGAAAGGGGTCGGGCAAGGCGACACAATCTCTCCAATGCTATTCACTGCATGCTTAGAAGAAGTATTCAAGCTCTTAGACTGGGAAGGCTTAGGAGTGAGAGTCAACGGAGAATATCTCAGCAACCTTTGGTTTGCAGATTAGATTGTCCTATTCAGCAACAATGGGGATGAAAAACAGCAAATGATTGAGGACCTTAACCGAAAAAGTGTAAGAGTGGGGTTGAAGATTAATATGTCTTGCCAGGCTATATTGAACAATACATTCAATAGCCTGGCAAGGGAACAAGAATTCAGGATCGCCAGTCAGCCTCTAGAGTCTGCAAATGAGTACGTTTATCTAGTTCAATTACTCACAGGGGACCCTGATCATGAGAAAGAAATTTACAGAGGAATAAAATTGGGTTCGAGTGCATACGGCAAGCATTTCCAAATCCTGACTGGGAGCTTACCACTGTCGTTGAAAAGAAAAGTGTACAATTATTGCATCCTACCGATGCTAACATATGGGGCAGAAACTTGGAGGTTAAGTCGCTCGAGAACAAGTTAAGGACCGCACAAAGAGCGATGGAACGAAAATGTTAGGCCTAACGTCTAGAGACAGAAAGAGAGCGGTGTGGATCAGACAGCAAACGGGGATAGCCGATATTCTAGTTGACATTAAGAGGGAAAAAAAGGATTTGGGCACGTCATGTAATGCAAAGACGGATTCTGCATGTAACTCTAATGGACCATTAGAGTTACAGAATGGATACCAAGAGAAGGGAAGTGCAGTCGAGGACGGCTGAAAACTAGGTGGGATGATGAAGTTACGAAATCTGCACGCGCAAACTGGAATCAGCTAGCGCAAAGCAGGAGTAATTAGAGATCGCAGGGAGAGGCCTTCGTACTGCAGTGGACATAAATATAGGCTGATGATGATACGAAGTAAGGATAGTAGTTTTATCGGCCGTATAAACATTCGCTTACTAACTAAATTAACAAGCACGGTGGCACACAAGCAGACATTAATACATCTTACTCGATGACAGCGGAAACTCGCTATCAAAACGCTGGAGTGAGGAAGCGCGGTAGCAGCAGCAACCGAATTGACCTTGCTGTCTCTCGCTTCAATGCGAACTATAAACGCCGAAAGCACAGCGCATACGAAGCTAACGGCGCTCGGCGTACTTTGTCCACATCGCAGATGGCTTTGAAGATGAGGCCCGCGCGGGCACGCACTTTGTCCGCGTCGCAAGTCGCTTTCGAGATATGGCGCCCGCACGACGCGGCGTAAGCAGCAGCCGCCGGAGTTGAACGCCCCTCCCTCGCCTCCCCCCCCCCCCCCCATGCCTCATGCTCGACAGGAGATGGCACGCTGCAGATTGAGATTAAAGTTTATTGCGCGAAGGAGGAAGGCGTGCTTGCGCACGCCTTCCTCCCTCGCGCGAGATTGAACCGGGATCGTCCCTGACCCGCGCAAACTTTCCCGCAAGTCCCGGAGAGTCTCCGTATAGTGCTGTGCTGCATGCCATGCATGATGATCCAACATCAGATCATCTTGGATTCACCCGTACGCTTCAGCATGTGCAAGAGAGCTTTTACTGGCCTCACATGCGTCATACAACAAAGCAATATGTGGCTAGTTGTGACCAATGCCAACGGCAGAAACGACCTTCAACCGCCCCACCAGGTCTTCTGCAGCCGTTTATTCCCCCTCACGCACCTTTTGAGCAAGTTCGCGTGGACCTCCTGGGTCCATTCCTACGGTCATCGAATAAAAATCGATGGATCATCGTTTGTGTAGACCATCCTACCCGCTACACAGAGACCACAGCAGTACCGTCATCTACCGCTGTTTGCGTCGCAGCTTACTGGTTGCGTTATGTCGTCCTACGCCACGGCCCACCTCGCGTGATCATAAGTGATCGCGGTCGTCAATTCGTGGCCGATGCTGCTGAAGAGCTGTTTCGGCTATGTGGAACACAATTTCGTAACTCAACGCCGTACCGTCAACAAACCAACGCTCTTGTTGAACGCACTAATCGAACCTTAACGAACATGCTATCCATGTATGTGTCCTCTAACCACAAGAACTGGCATGATGTGTTGCCAGTCATAACATACGCCTACAACACTGCGAAGCATGAGACAACGAATTACAGCCCTTTCTAACAGCTTTATGCTCGATCGCCGCGGAGCTTCCTCGACACGATTCTGCCGTTTTCTATGGACGCTGAGGATTCCGTCGCCACTTTGCCTCGCTGAGGAAGCCCGCCGAATAGCACGCGTCCCCAAATAGGCATCGCAAGACCGCTTGAAGGAATCGGTACGATAGTTCCCGGCCATCACACCATTTATATTGAAAAAGGTGACCTAGTGTTGCTATGGACCCCACAACGCAAGCGTGGCTTGTGCAGCAAGCTCTTGTCACATTATGTGGGCCCGTTCGTTGTTTTATATCGCCTGAGCCATCTAACTTACGTGGTTGCACTGGTTTTGTCTACAGGTATAGGCGTTCCAAGAAAACCCAGCTTGCTCATGTTGCACGCCTTAAGCGCTACTACCCCGCCACAGAACCGTGATTCTCCCAGTGGGCTCCGTCTGCGAAAGGGGCATTTTAACGTGGCGAAGAGAAGCAGATAGAAGAGGAAAACAACGAGATCAGTGGCAGCCACGGCTACATTTCGGTGGTGACATCGTGTTGACTTGCCCTCCATCCAGGTCTTCATCTGTAAATAAACATCGATAATCCGTTACACAATGATGAATAAATATCGAGCGTCTCGGTTCCCTTTCTTCTCGTTCATTACATTACGAGGGTCTCGAATCCGGCAACATTGATGCCTTCAGGTAGTATGCGTGGGTTTATTGACCAGTTGCCTTCACCCAAAGCGATCACGTACTCGTGACGCCTGCGTCAGAAAGTATGTTTCACATCCGCCGCCAAGGTTCGTGAGTGGTGGCGCTCGCTAACACTCCCTGGGTTAGTTCTAGTAGTAACACATAAATATCTCAGAAAGTCGATGAGAAAACGGTGCCACGGTAGCTCAATTGGTAAAAGCATCGCACGCGTAATGCGAAACTGTGGGATGGTTACATTTCTGCGGCAAGTGGTTTTTTCATCCATTTTCATTTCCATTAATTTATCATTTCTTTAATTCCCTCACTAAGTACAAGTAATTTCTCCTATGTTATCCTTGATGTCGTTGTTTGTTGGCTTCTTATGATATGATATCTATGTATAG
This sequence comes from Dermacentor silvarum, assembly GCF_013339745.2. NCBI lineage: Eukaryota > Metazoa > Arthropoda > Arachnida > Ixodida > Ixodidae > Dermacentor > Dermacentor silvarum. The sequence continues at coordinate 18,136,915 of NC_051156.1, read as the reverse complement.
TGATGTATGTTAGCTTGTGAGTTGACATTCCATCTATTATTTCCATTATCCGTTATCTATATGTTCACGGGAAAAGTGATCACTGAAGAAAACTTTGGCAGGAAAGTTTGTCGCTGACCCTTTTGTGCGCAAGGGGTGTGTATCAGCTTGGCATACGTTAAAATGGAGGATAATATTGCAGATAAGTTCCGAGGAAACCGAGAAGAAATACTAGGCTTCCCAATCAATATTTCAAAAGATGGAATTTTTCTGTAAGGTTAGTCGACCACATGATGCATGACGTTCTAAGTAGTTGCAGAGTGTTTCAATCCCACCATTGTCTGCCGTGAGACTACGGTAAACGCAATCTATAATAGCGCGCTGTGCTATAGTTCGCTTGAAAAAGGTTGCTTCGACGTTCTCGACTTCAGGTAGTGTCACATTTACCTAAGCCCATAAGAAAAGGGAATCTGACTTGCTCAAGAGCGATACATAGTTGGTTCCAGTCTCGTAACCCACACATTAAATTTTAAAGCTTGGCACGGGAGTTAGCTGTATAAACCTGGTTTACAATTTCATAAGTGCATACCACGTAGCATTGCATCACAAAACTCCGAAATAATATGACAAAAAATATTACAGCATAGGTGACAATAAAGCTTCATCGTCAGTCCAAGGCTGAACAAATTAAGGAAGGAACATACGCTTATATAATTCTTGTTGCACTGCACAATCTGCCTTTTCATTTTCCAGTGCTGCCCTCTGCCGCACGTCGCTGGAAACGTTTTGGAATGGTGCCGGGGGATTTCGCCGGTCGATTTGTGAACCTGCGCCCCATTTTCAGCGTGCGTCAGTTGTGCGTTTCGTGGATCGCGAATAATAATTAATGGCTTCTCCGGGGCCACATGTTGTTCCTGGAAGCCATTTAGCGCTCACCACATGGTTTCCAGGAACAACATGTGGTGACCAGGCCTGAGTGCGCTGCTGTGTTAACAGGCACGCTGAGTTACGTCTGCCGACGCGGCTTCCTTGGAGTTTGTTGTCGCTGATTTCTGCACTTGCACATCGTTTTTTTTTGTATTCTTTTCACACATACTTTAGACGTTTTGCATATTCCACAAGTCTTCAAGCGTAGCAGTCCACGTCGGATTTAGCAAAACGGTGCACTTGTTTACATCGACATCTACAGCCACAGATCGTTGTTTGTCTCAAATATTGGGGGAAAGGTGCATCGCTTATACGAAATAATATCAAAACGTAGCAAGAAATACATATCTGCGCATATGAGCCGTGTTGTTCCACCCTGAGACGAGTCAGTATGAGAGGCCAAGCCACTTAAACAACGGCAACTGTGATCCAGATACATATAATACGGGCTCTTGATTTATTACGCATCCTAACAGAAGTAGCTTGATGTGGGCAAGTTGGTGTAACATACTACAAGAAACAAACAGCGCAAAAGAGACGAGGACGAAATGAAGACAGGTATACAGTAGCGCCTGTCTGTTGTAGCTGTCTTCTTTTCGCCCTCGTCTCTTTCCACGCAGTTTTTCCACCCCAGAAGCTAAGCCTACTCCGTTTTCCATTGCCTCGAAAACCTTTCCTAACGCTACGTATATCCTGGCATAGCCGAGCTAAGCCACTGCAACTTTTTTTCTTGTATTACGCATCCTAGCTTTTTTTTCTACATCATACTTACAGTTTGCGCGTGCCATAAAGCATTATTAGATAAAACTTCTCGCATAAACGCTGATGTTTTTCTCGCGAAAACGCAGATGCCATCACTGACACCATTGGTATAAAGCTGAGCGAGGCGGTTGTTTAAGCTGCTGTATCGAATGCACCGTCTCTTGTTTTGTGTTTGACGCAGAGGTAAACAGTGCATCTCTGGAATTAAGAAATGTGTCAGCATTGCAACGCGTAAAGACCCGCCCATCTACATAGAGAATGGGGCCAGCAGCCTACGGAAACGGTGACGTACCGATGTTGCCAAAGCAGCTCTGTCGCCGCTTTTTGTGCACGCGCCTTGCGAAGTGAAGAGTAGTTCATTTCAAATCGCTGAACTATACTATAGAACTGAACTATACAAGCAGTTTCCTTCGTCCTAACTGCTTACTTTTCAGTTCAGGTCCACCGGTAGCGGATGCACGAAGTCGACGACGCCAGGCCTAACCTTCGTTGCACAGGATCAACATTGGCTCAAACTTAAATGCACGGCTTGCGAGGGTTGAAGCTTGCAGGGTGTCACAACGAAATGTTTTTCGGTCTGGTTTTAGTTTCGTTCCACTGAAAAAAGTTCCGTTCCGGTTCTGCTCCAGACAGAGAGTGAACTTTATTGAGAACCACCAGTTTAGTCGGCTGGGCCTAGGCCTCCCACGATGGGACGTCGAAGTCTTGCCTCGCCGCTTAGTAGGCCTGCTCGGTCGCCCAGAGTTGGTCGTCGAGATGGGAGCTGCGCAGGGCTGCGTGCCATCTCGACGAGAGGGTCACGGGATTAAGGTCTGGGTATTGATGCTTGAACTCCCATAGCATGTGGGGGAGTGTTGCTGGTTGAGTTTTACAGATCTTGCACGTGTGGCTTGTGTAGATGTCATAACGGTTTTGGTTCGCATTCAAAAGATTTCGAAGCAAAGTAGCAATAAAAACGTAGGATTAATTTTCTCAATAAGTCAAATCTGAATTCTGAGATCATGCTGAGTGCCTTGGCTCAAGGCACTGAGCATGATCTCAGAAGCAGCACGTCATCGAGTGTACTCGCCGTAATTCGAGACCGCTGTTCCGATAAAAAGAACTTAAACGAACACAAACAAAAGATAGAACTTTGGTAACAAAACGTTGTACCCGTAGAAAACGACACGATAGGCTCTTAGCGCTAAATCCATGTGTTTTGCTACGATGCCAATCTTCTAGTGCACCGAGCGGCAGGCTTAGGTTAGTGGAGCGCTCGACCGGCTATCGCTCGCACCATGCCCAGTATTTAACTCAGGGGGAGAGGGGGGGGGGCTCGGCAGGTCAACTGCAGCACCCATTCAACAAGCGTTGGAGGTGATTTTATTACCAATATTGCCTTATTCGGTGCGATTCTAACTCTCCAATTATTCGATGAATAATCTAATCACGATTAATCGGTTGATGTGAAACGAGCAAGAACAGGAAAGCATGTAGTGTCCTACTGCTGCATGCATTTCGCCGAGGCACTGCATATGACCGTCACCACCCTTGCACGACTAAGATCCATGGCACTGCATACTGTTTCGTGAGCCACCTGAGCGTGAAGCGACCTGCTCGTGAATTAGGGAAGGTTCACCGTGGTTTCTTTATGTCCCTAGTTACTTTTTCATTCTTTTAGTTGTGCATTATGACTTCTATGTTATACCAAAAACGCATGTATTTTGCACACTTTTGTAGGTAAGTAGGAGTGAAACCATAGAATATATTGGTGTAGTGCCTCAGGTTGTCAATGAAGCGAGGAAACTAATGTTCTGTGTTGCAGCTAGACTTGTTTGCTTTGGGTTCACATACCTAAACCCTTTAGCTCCCAAGTTATTTGAAACAAACGTTTCAAAACTGCCAATTTTTCATAGTGCTTCATTGAACCGACACGTTACATAAGCGGCCGACATACACTCAAAATATTATATTTATATGAAGAACACCCATAAAAATTTGTTTAATTATAGAGAAAGTTGTCTTCACTACACTGCTTGTAGTAGGCTTTTCAGCGCCAATAATGTTTGTTGGCTTCTTATGATCTTATTATATATATATATATATATATATATATATATATATATATATACAGGGTGTCCTAGCTATCACGCAGCACGAAAAAAACAGGAATGGCGTTACGCGAAGCAAACCTAGTGCGTATTGTTTCCAGTACAGTGGAGTAGCCGCCAGTACTTTTTTCGTTAGTGAGGCTTAATTAGCTAATTGTAATCAATTATCTAACATCTAACTCGAGAAGTACTGTCCTAATTATCAATTGTCAATGAGAAAATTGTAGAGCAACATGAAAAACTCCCGATACAGCTTTGTGTTGCTCAGTACGTGCTACATAAATGTGCTTTTTCAAGTGTGAAAGGAGCCCGCGAATACACGCTGAATTGCCGCTCGACTGGTCGCTGGAGGCACATTGCGTGTATTCGCAGGCTTGTTTCACGCTCGGAAAAACACTTTTATGTAGCACGTACTGAGCAACACAAAGCTGTATCGGGAGTTTTTCATGTTCAAAGTTTCAAAGTTTCAAAGTTTATTTGTCAATGCAGCATATACGAACATAAATTCTGACCTGCCTAAGCATGCTGTGCTTGTTGGCTGGTCAGGCAGCAAGTGGAGAATCTTCTAAAAAAAATAACTTCATATACATGCATTTCATGTCATAAATTGCCAATAAATTTGACAGCACGAAATAACACATACAAAACAAGTAAAGCTATACGCAAGACAATACATTTACGCACCAATGTCTTAAACTAGTCATCATCTTTCTGTTGTTGCTTGCAAGACATAGATCATCAGGAATTTCATTAAACATAGTTGGCACATAGTAATTGCGCATCTTTTTACCATAAGTACTATAGACCCGTCGTTTAACAAAACGTTCTGTTTTCCTCAATGTAACATCTTTTTTACAGGAGTTTTATATTCACTTGAATAATAATACCGCGTCAACACAACAAAATAAAACAGCTCACAAATCTGTAGGATGCCTAACTCATCGTATTTCTCTTTCATGTCAACCTCCCTGCCTTTCCTCTCTCGCTTGCTCTCTCTCTCTCTCTCTTTCATGTCAACTGAGTGTAATTTCGTACCGTAAGATATACTGTTCACAATTCGTTTATTATGACATTTAATGCTTGCTTCTTATATTCGGAACGGTTGCCATGTAATGTAGTACCGTATTTTAAAACAGGTTCGATTAATGCTGTGTAGATTACTCGTCTAAGGTGAAGCGGAGATTTCCCCCGAAGGTGATACAACATGGCCGCAATGGCCCTAATCTTTTTAGAGAGATAAACGATGTGCTCATTCCAAGTGAGATGTTGGTCGAAGTAGATACCCAGATACTGAACTGTTCGCTCTATTTGCATGGCTTCGCAATCACATGGGTAACAATGGGATGAGTGTAAATACAGTGGTTGGGTTAAAGCAGCTGTTTTATGGGGTTTTTTAAACATGTCAGTTTTGTTTTGTGAAGGTTTAAAAAAACAATATTTTGCGAGAACCAGTCAATTACTTCAGTTATATCTGCATGTTGCTCTACAATATTCTCATTGACACTTTGATAATTAGGACAGTACTTCTCAACTTAGATAAATAAGTACAATTAGCCAATTAAGTCTCAGTAACGAAAAAATTACTGGCGGCTACTCCATTGCACTGGAAACAATACGCACTAGGTTTGCTTCGCATAACGCCGTTCGAAGCAAACCTAGTGCTGCGTGATAGCTGGGACACTCTGTATATATATATAATTATATACATATATATATCATCAGAAGCCAACAAACAATGACACCAAGGACAACATCGGGGAAATTACTTCTACTTACGAATTGAATTAAAGCGAAGATAACTTAATGGAAATGAAAATGGATGAAGAAGCAACTGTCTGCAGGTGGGTAACAATCCCACGTCTTCGCATTACGCGTGCGATGCTCTTACCATTGAGCTGCCGCGGAGCTGTTTTCCCATCCACGTTCTGTGGTATTTATGTTTTCCAACTAGAACTAACCCTGGGAGTGTTAGCCAGCGCCACCACTCACAAACCATGGCGGCGGATGTGGAACATCCTTTCTGCCGCAGGCGTCACGAGCACGTGATCTTTTTGCGTGATGGCAACTGGTCAATAAACCCACATATGCTACCTGAAGGCATCAATGTTGCCGTTTTCGAGCCATCACTCGTTATGTAATGAACGAGAAGAAAGGGAACCGAGGGACCCGATTATTATTAATCATACCATAAGAAGCCAACAAACAATGACAAAATTACTTGTACTTACTAATTGAATTAACGAAATGATATAAATTAATGGAAATGAAAATGGATGGAAAAACAACTTTCCGCAGGTGGGGAACGATCCCACGTCTTCGCATTACGCGTGCGATGCTGTTACCATTGAGCTACCACGGAGCCGTTTTCCCATGCACTTCCTGGGGTACTTATGTTTTTACAAGTCGCCGCATTGCTAGCCTCGCCTTTTATCACAAGTTTTTTTTCTTTTATTCTTCTCTCAATCAAGTACCGTACATTACAACCGCAGCTAGCATCTTCTACCGCACCAGCCATCCACTTCAAGTTGCCCGCCCGCCACCACACACTACTACATTCTCTGCTTCGTTATTTTTTACGGCAACTACAAACTGGAACGGTCTGCCCTATGACATGTCTCCATCGCTTCATCATCTGCTTTCCAAGAACGTGTAACTGATCATCTTCAATGTTAAATAATTCTCGCTGTTTGTTTTTCTTATCTGAAATGTAATCCCACCCCTTATGTAACACCCCCTGAAATGGGGGTCTTTAAGGTATAAAACTGAACTGAACATATCCGAATGCATTCCTTGGAACTTCAGTCAAAGTACTCGTGTCCAGAATTTTACACTGACGCATCTAGATCACATGCCGGCGTGTCTTATGCAGGAGTCGGAGCAACCTTTCTCAGAATCCGACGTGCCGCACCCGCAAACAAGTATCTTCACGGCTGATGCGCATGTAATATTGGCGGTGGTGAAACATATCAGAAAATTAAAACTTCGGAAAACAGTTATATTTACAGACTCCTTAAGTGTCGAAAAGCCTTAGTGTTAGCCCGTAAGCAGCAAAATTCTGTACTCAATGAGCTTTATTCAGTTCTTTGTACAGAATATACGTAGACATAACATGTCATAATATGCTGGGGGCCTGGGCACAGGGGCATCGAGGGCAATGTGCTGTTAGACGAAATTGCCACGTCCACGGAGACGAAAGCTAGTGACCCCTGCTTCATTGTCCCTGTTCTATAAACATGCGACCTTACTTGCGGATAAACTCAGAATCTATTGCCAACGTAAGTGAGATGCTCAAACCCTTAATAAGCTCCACGTGGTTCAAACCACACTTAGACAAGGGGTCATAGCCAACACAATCACGGCAAGTTGCTGTCTTGTTCTGTCGACTCAGAGTGGGATGCACGTATTAACTGGCGGTGAACTCATGACTCTTGCTTGGCGCTCTTTGGTAATCCCTTGCGCCACTAAAAACCACACATCATCGCCATCATCCTTGCTCCTTATTCATCGTATAAGGCAGCCATGCCTACAAGTGGCTAATTTTTGCACATCAGTTGTTTGATATTCTCTGTTTTAATATATCTAATATGGTACTCTCCATGTATTAATGCGCGCGCGTGTCCTTAGCTAACCGTATATGAATATGCAGAAGCCATTACCGAAGCCGCGAGACATGCGCTTCTCACGGTAAATCCAGCTACAGAGGATCTCCGCCGCCAGAGATGCCAGGCTGACGCAGCAGCAGCCGTAAAAGACGCCAACAAATTGTCGCGCGTCCAAAGGACTTGCGGGGGCTCTCGCGTTTCCGCCGAGGTACCCTTCTGGGCAACTCCAAAACATCTTTCGCGTCAAACGGAGATCCCAGCCTGCCTCGAACACTGTGCGGGTGAGCCAGGCAATCTCCCGGCGGAAGTGGTAGTCGTTCCTCATGGGGTAGCCACCGACGATCGTGCTCAGCACCTCCTTCCCCTCAGCGATGTACCGCGAGTCGCCCCTGTAGAGGCACAGATCCGAGCCAGTGGTGAGGTACATGTGGGTGCCCCTGGCGACTCTCTTCAAGCAGGTCTCGTGGTTTCGCGCAACCACGTCGTCGGCCGCCGAGGTTCTCGCTCTCCTGCGGCGCACGGCTGCCGCGACGTCGATGACGTTCTTCCTGCGATGGGCACCGGCTTCCCGCAGCAGGAGGTCGAAGTACGTGCGTGCCACGACGCAGGGAAGCAGCTCGCCAGCTTGCAGTTTCGGGTACACCTTGTCCAGGGTGTCGTCTGCCTCCCAGCGCGCTCCCGCTGTGACGCTGGCCGTGAGGAGGCTCTGCGTGTATGCGGCCAGCGAGAAGCCGGCGGCCATCCACGCTGCGAGCACGATGCGACTGCCAGTGCGCTTGCTCTGCAGCGGCGAGCTGAACAGGAACACGCTGGCCACTAGAGCGAGCACGGCGTCCTGCGAAAGCTGCCACAGGGATTCGCTGTGCTTGTTTGCCAGCAGAATTGCCACGACGCAGGCGACCAGCGCCAGCAGCAGCAACGATGCCAACGGTAGGATGCTCAGCAGGAAGTCGTGGCTCGCGCGCGTTCTTTTTGGCACATAATAACAGGCACCGCCGAACCTATTGACTGTGGCGTACACTTGGCCGTAGCGTCCCTCGGTCAGTCCGAAGGCGCTCGTGATAACGTCCACTTTGTCGCTGTACAGGTCGTCGAGCCAGTGGTCGGGGTGGATCGCGCCTAAAGAGACGGTGCAGTTAAGAATTTTTAGTGCCTGAACCATACTGTTCTTCTGTGCGGAGAAACAGCGGTTGAGAGCGGGTGGCGAGACATTCGCGTTTATGCATCCGAGGTTTACACTTGTTCCGGCGAGTGCATACAAAGACAGTCCACTGCGTGCACGTTGCTCAACTATGCTAGCAGCCTTCTCACTCATGCTCACCACACTGAACCCAGAGTCTTTGTTGGAGACGGTGATGACCGAACCAAAGACTGTAACATCAACGTGGTCGTTGTGTTCGCGCCACCCGGAACGTTCACTTACGATGACCCACGTCACTAAGCCTCGCTGTCCTCTCGCTGCAGCCAACTTGGCAAGCTGCAGTCTCCAAACAAGTCGCGGTATTATCACCACGCTTTCAATGCGTCTGCGAAGGTTTTGGTCGAGGATTTCCATATAGGGCTGCCATGTCGAGCACCAAGACAGCATTTTGCGGGCTACTGAAGCTTCCAGCTTGAGGAAGGCATTTGTCAGTTCCGGAGGGAAGCACAAGAAATGAAGATCGACATTCTGGTCTACAATTCTATTCAATACAAGCGAAAGCGTTGTCGCACATTCAGCTCCAATTGAGACTGTGGTGCATAAGACAATGGCCAGGACCATGCGACGGCAACCACTTGCCGACTGCATTGCCATGCGATGGTTACCAAGGGAAATGGTGAGCCAGAGCTGGTCCGTTCCTCGAGGTGTACTCGATCGTGTTCGAGGTGTACTTCGATCGAGCCCAGTGCTCGATCGAAGCAGTGGCGTTGAAATGGTACCGTGCCTTTTTGCAGTCTGTGTACAGTGTAAACGCCCTTTGTCGCTGCTCCCGTATCGATGACGACAGTAATCGAGCAGAGTGCAGTCGCAAACACATTTCCAAATTGGCGTTCTTGCGCTTTTTCTCGTAGCGTTCCGCTCTATAGTGGCAACATAATGCTTAGTTGGTTTCGGCGCGCATCATTTGCCATATCACATCAATGGTCTGTTCAATATGCCACTGCGTGAGCATGTAGTGCTGTGGTCTGCCAGAAGTTTCAGATTTATTTTTCTCTGTTCCAGTGACAATTCCTTCATGCTTCTCTTTTGTGACGCTTGTCGGGCGTATTCCGTAATTTCTTTTTCGTTACTTTTTGTTGCTGCTAACGCGGATGCAGCTGCTACGGCACTCGAGTATATAAGGACCTTGTTCATCCGCTCAGTTTAATCTAAAAGACTAAGAAAGCGTTCTGCGTTTTGGATCCAGCTTGCACAAATGTTTAGTTTCTGTTTGGTTTGTAGCTCTCGCTACACGATATTGCAGCTCATATTCGTGAGGCCGTAATTAGGCGCTGCAATCTGCTTCATTTTTTATTGAAGTAATTGTAATTGCAATCAGTTATTTTTTTTCGCTAACGCGTACAAGCCTGTGGCTTCCAGCATTTACAGCTGCCAATAACGTGGCGCTGTCACTGCCGATGTTGCTGTTGGCATTGACGTTGTCGGTGCTGTCGATGTTGTTTCCGCACCTTATTCTTGGTGTAACTTAAATTGTGTGTATGTTTAAGGTTTATCGTCGTCACTGTCACGTACGCTTCCACAGGGCCGTCGACGCTGTTTTCGCGATCATGACAACGAAGAATTGCACGCAAGCTCTCCGCGATCTTGTGAAGAAGAATATCTGCGCGATGCACATAATTTCATCCTCGTTCACTACAGTATTGCTCGTTTTGGCCTCCAAAATACATGCACTGCTCCCAGAGTGTATGTGCAGTGCAAGGCCTCACTTAATTGCCCAGCACTGTTGATTCGCCATAGATCAATGGTTCGCGAGTTCGACTGCCAAATGAACATTGCTTCATTAGCTTAGGTTTGAAGTCCCAAGCGGGGGATGACGAGGTGGACAGATGACGACAAAAAATTGTTGTTATGTGTCGTCGATGACGCTGGCGTCAGCGTAACGGAATGGTATGGATGGACGCTCGGGACATACCCTTCCGTTCCGGACAAGGCAATCCCAATTTCCAACGCTTAACTGCTGTCGCACACCTACATGCCTTCACCACTTTCTATGCGGCCACCTGGGAAGCAATAACATGCTCTACATATCTCCAATGGCCAAAGTTCTACAAGTCCACCGATATACGTGAACAACTCGCATGGCGAGGAAACAGTGAATCCCTTAGCAATTCCCGGAAGGCGAGCGCTAGCTTCGGTTTTGAAAAAATGCGCTCACTTGACAAATATCCTTATAGTCCATGAGTGCATCCACTCACTGATACTCACAATAATTTCCAATTCGTAAGTGAGTGACGAAGGAGATGAGTGCACGTCAGTGAGTACCGGTTAGTATAGGAGTGGACATGACTATCAACAGTGGAGTGTGTCAGAAAATGGTGAAACAAATTCCGGGGTTTTACCTGCCGAAACCACGATTTTCTTAGGCGCCCTAGTGTGTACTCCTTTGGTCTCCTGGGGTTATTTAACATTCACCTAAATCAAAGTACACGAGTGTTTTGCATTTCGCCCTCATCGAAATGCGAACACCACGGCCGGGAACAAACCCGCGTTCTCAATCTCAGCAACGCAACACCGTAGTCACAAGCTATGGCGGCGAGTGTATTAACGTGACTGTCAGTGTCTGTCAGCGGACATGACTTGAACCTGCGTGAGCGCCGGTGAGTAGGATTTCACGTGAATGTAAACGTGAGTACTGGTGAGTGTGGGTATGAATGCGAGTGGTTGCTGGTGATTGGGAGCGGGCATGAATGTAAAAGTGAGTGCCCGTGAGTAGGAATGGGAGTGTCAGTGGAATTGAGTGTCAGTGAGTAAGTGGGCCCATGAGTATGTGGTGGTGTGTGCAAGTGTGTGTGAGTGTAAAATAAGTGAGCACTTTTGGCCACAGCTCCTAACTCATGAGTTCATTAATGCTATAGGCGGTGAACACGCCGAACTTCAAAATAAACGAACGTTTCTAAGCCTTCTAAGATTTATGCTCACTTCGGAAAATTACAGCTCTTGGCCTAACAAACACACGATAAATATAAATATTTTGTTAGGCTATACATTTATTACGCGTCAGCAATAGTGCAACCACCACTGTTATTGTGAGAGGAAGCCTGGTAGCAAACGAAGAGATCAGCGGGCGAGTTGGACACCGTCCATTTTGAACAGAGCACAAACTGACAATGACAGCAGAAAGAACACGGGAAAGCGGAGTTCCAACCGCACAAATCTTTATTTGGACGCAACAGGCTATATCATCATCATCATTAGCCTATATTTGTGTCCACTGCAGGACGAAGGCCTCTGCCTGCGTTCTCCAATTATCCAATCATTCAAAAGAAAGGACACATCTGTTATACTAGTCACCATAAGTCAGCCACCTCCCTCATGAGTCGACTCACGTAGACTCACTGAGAATGGGGCCGACCCATGAGTGAGTGAGCCCGGTTGAGCAGACTATCGCTGAGCATGACCAGGAAATTTGGACATTGACCCTTCGGCATTCTGTGCAACTTCACGCAAGTACACCAGCATAACTGAATAGGCACAATTTTTTTGGAAATTATATCTCAACATATCGGCCGAGTTCCAACAAGCTTCAACTAAGAGCGCCGTGGAGGTACTTCCTTCCAAAAACAAATGCATTTACGGCGGTCAGTCATCACAATGGTGCTGCGCTAAAGCAGTCTTTAGGCCAGGGATGGGCGGTGAAGGCACACGACAGCAGCAAATTAGAGATGGGTCGCTCAGGAGCGAGCCGGATCTCGTGAGCGGCTTTTTTTAAAGAGCGAGTGAGCCGTGGTTCAGTAAAAGTGAGCGGCGGTTCTTTTGGAAAGGGAGCCGGTTCTCTCGCGTTCAGTGAGCCGTGCCGATGCGTTCCATTAGAGCCGGGTATTCTGCTGGGTGCGACTTCCGCACCATCTATTAGCGGTACGAGAAAGCAACTGCCCTCCCGCCCTTCCTCGCAAGAGTCGCCTTCACCCGCTCGCCTTCGGCTGTCTTTTGATCCGCTCTTTTTGAAGAACAAATGAGTCGCGGTTCACGTGAGCAGCGGTTCTTTCGAAGAGAGGATGCCGGCTCTCTCTCGTTTCAGTGAGCTGTGAGGAACCGTGCCTAGAGAGCGCTCAGGAGCGAGCCGGATCTTTTGAGCCGCTCTTTTGAAGAGCGAGGGAGCCGTGGTTCAGTAAGGGAGCGGCGGTTCTTTCGGAGAGAGGATGCCGGCTCTCTCTCGTTCAGTGAGCCCTGCCGAACCTTTCTGTCAGAGCCTGGTCTTCTGCTGGGTTTCGAGGTTTCGTTTTCTGACCGACGAGTGGTGGCCGGCATGGGCACACTCGCGCTACTCGTACTCGCTCGCAATGTGTGGTGTGCGCAGCAGTCCCTTCGGTTTTTTGTGCGTCCTATGGTGTGGCATCCGATGCCACCGAAGGGAGAAGTAAAGAAAATTGGCAAAGGACGGTACCGTTCGTTGCCTGCTGCTGTTCGAACGATGTCTCACGACCCTCACCGATCGCACATCGTGCGCTGGTGCAAGAACACTTCGAACATGGTCTTCTGTGTCTTTAGGGAAAGCAGGTGAACGTACAGTTTACGTCTTGATCTTCATTTGTGCTAATTAGTGTATAGTCATGAAAATGTCGCCCATGGCATCCACTTCTGTGCATTTTCTGAGCGTGTATCATTAGCACGTCATTAAAACGAGGCCAATGATCTCTCGTGTTGTAATAGAACTTCATTTATTTTTTTATTTTTTTGTCCTGGCGCATGATGGCATGATCGCCAATATCACGCGTGCGCTCAAGAGAAAAAAATACGAAAAAAATAAAAAAAAATGTTGCAGTTTCGCCCGAAAGGCGAAGCATCAATTGCGATAGCAAATTAGCAGAGAGCTATTCGGAGTATGGATAGTAGTTTTATCGGCTGCATAAACTTGGACACATTCACTTTCTAACTAAATTGACAAGCGTGGTGTCATCGTGCACAAGCAAACATGAATAGATCAGACTGAATGACCGCAGACAACGACTGTCAAAACGCTGGCAGCAAGCGCAGCGTGCGAAGAATCGTGCGGTCTATCGCTTCAACGGAAATTGAGTGGCGAATACACAGCGCATACAAAGGACAGAGCCGTGTGGAGATAAGAGACGGTGCGGGCGACCGCCACCTCAGCCAGTGCAAGCGTATTTGTTGGCAGAGTAGAAGCTGCCCCCCCCCCTCCCTCCCGCGCTGCCTTCCCGCTTTTTTGCTGTCGCGTGAGGAGATTGCGTTGCCAGTTCCCCTTGCGCACGGTTGCAAGATACGCATTTGGTGCCGTAGCACAGCGTCGCCCCGCCTCCCTCCCCCCATACCCCCACGGCCTTTCGCGCGACGGTCGCGTTAGCTTTCCGCCGTGCGTTCGCTTTCCGTGATAGCGCGCGTCCCCCGCGCGCTTTCACTCGCGCATACGGCGCACGGCAACGATTTTATCGCCCTTGGAATCTATGCGGAACCTCACGGCGACGGCGACGCCGACGGCAGAAATCCGGTTGAAGTGTGCATATAATTGCTATCGCAATAAAACGAAAGGTACGTGCGGCAGTTTTGTGGATATTTCGTATGATTTTTGTATTGTACTTCAAGAAGTGATTTCTACATTCAGTATACATGGCCTTACAGCTCACTCATATTGCAGTGAACGTACGTATGTGAATAAATGAATAAAGTTGAAAGATAATGTACAATTATTTTGTGTTCTTATTTTGACAAAAGTTGAGTTTTAAGTACCACAAAAACAGACAAGCTTCTGTAATGACGATGAAGTTACATATTTTTTTCTGAAAAAAGTACGTCGCATTCTGCCAGTTACCGTATCATAAGCATTTTATCCCTAATATCAGGAAAGAAAGTTTCATTACAACTAAATATTCACGCTTTTAATAAATGTAAAAATATTCTCTAAACATAGCGAAATTACCAATAACACGGTTATTCAATTATGCATATATCGTGTTTTCAAAGCCAAATAACTATAGAATATGCATAACACAGGTTACACGTTAAAGTGAACCGGTGAGCCGTTCTAATGAACCGGTTCATTTCAGTGAGCTGAGCCGTTCCGAGCCACTCACTGAAGTGAGCCGTTTTGCCCATCTCTACTCCTGGCCTCACTCCCCAAGTTTGCTGCCAAGTACCATGGGCCATACCGCGTCATCGAGAGCCGGTCTCGCGTCACTTATGTCCTTGAGCCAGTCAACCCCTCCTCGGACAAGCGCCGTATTGGTCGCGACACTGTTCACGTCAGCCGCTTCCAGCCGCATCACGACCCTCTCATCGTTTCATCGCCTTAAGTCGCCAGGGTGGCTCCCCTTCGCCGCCGTGGTTATTGTAATGAAGAAGAACAGGAAGCAAGCAGTAGAGGGGCGTTATCAACGATGTAGGACGCGAGCACAGATCACGAGCTGTTGGCGCCTCACCTGGACATCAAGGTGATGGTAAATGGCACGTACGTACAAGAGGTAAAGCCCCTTAGAATCCTGGGGATGCACGTACAAAACACTGGAAAGAACGCATTCACCCTGAGCAAATTTATAGGATGCGTTAGCCAAACAAACAGGGTAATTAAGCGAGTAGCAAACAAGCATAAAGCCGTGAAGGAAGCGGATCTCAGGCAACTTGTCCAAGCCTTCGTCCTCAGAATCAGAATCGGTTTTATTGAACACGAATAAAAAGATTACAGGCTGTTAATATACAGAAGGAGGTCCCGAAGTCAGAGACTGCAATGGGACCTCTATTTCAGTTTAAACATAGTAAAGTACAGATTACAGCAGTTGTAACACATCGTGAACAAGGAATAATTACATGTTAATGTTACAGGCAAAAATAGGTTAATGAAAGAATTAAACGTTCATAAATAGGAGGCATATAAAAAGACAAAGAAAAAGAAGCACTGTAGTATTAATTTTGTTGAACATTAAAAGTTAAGAGTATAAATGACTGGACATACATAATATTGACGACAGGAGAAGAAGACCGGCACAGAAGCAGAGGTCAGCATTAGGCCGGCACCGAAGAAGAGGAGGTAGAGGTGTTGCTCCTCGCCATCTTGGCTGGTTGCTGCTACGCCTGTGCTACTCGCCTATTTTGTAAATATTTGTAAATATACGTTTTTGCGTAACATTTTCTGGTGGAGATGCTGGGTACGCTGCCTGTTCATCCCCATCACCCAAGCACGGAACTTCGAAGTGGTCGCCGCTTTGTTCCCTCGGTGATGGCCACTGAAGCACGCATAGCGCCAGAACCTTCCGTGCAGCAGCCGTCCCCGCCGTCTGTCATCTTATCGCTTCCGCAAGATCCGGGCACCTTCTGTGACACAGATAACGTGGACGTCGAGGACTGGATTTCATGGTATGAGCGTGTCAGCAAACAGAACAGATAGGACGATACGCTTATGCTGGCGAATGTGATATTTTATCTGAAAGGAACCGCGCGCTTCTGGTACGGGACGCATGAACACGATCTGACCAGCTGGGACGTTTGCAAAGAAAAACGGAATGACTTGTTCGGCAAGCCCTTGGCTCGTCAACTAGCCGCTAAAAATAACTTGGCTCCCGTGCGCAGTCATCTACTGAATCATACATTTCGTATATTCAAGATATTCTAGCGCTTTGCCGTAAAGTTGACGGTAACATGTCTGAAGCGGACAAGATCGGACACATACTCAAAGGATGTCTGATGACGCATTCAACCTCTTAGTATTCAGGAACTGCGCCACCGTGGGTGCTATTGTGACAGAGTGTCGGCGATTTAACAAGCTAAATCCCACCGTATCGCCCTGCAATTCACCAGGCTCCCCGATACTGCCGCATCGTCATCATGTGAGGAACCACTACCTACGTCACAATCGCCGGTTCCGAACACTTTGACACGGATCGTTCGACGGGAACTAGAAGCAATGTCACCAGCCCCTCTCGTGCCCGATGTCTCGACTGCCAACCAGCCTATGGTTTCATTGATTCAGGCCGTGGTTCGACAGGAGGTCGCGAATTTGGGCCTCTCCTCTGTGTGCGCTGTTCGCGTGCCACCAGTCGCACCAGTCACAACACCAGTTCCACCAGTCGCGCCGCGAAACCACCCCTTTTACTCGCGATACCGCAATCCTGCTGAATGGAGGACGCCGGATGATCGCCCAATATGTTTCGCGTGCTCTCGAGTTAGGCATATAGCGCGACACTGCTGGAGCCGTCAGACCTCACCGACTGGCTGGAGCCCCCGGAAACCTCGTCCTGAAGGCTACTGCCGTACAACATCGTCGCGCTCTCCACCGACTGACACGCCCGACGTCGACACTCGCACCAACGTGTACAACAGGTCACCATCGCCACGCGATCGCCGATCTCGCTCACCACAAGCCCACCGATTCCCTTCGCCGCAAGCCCGCCGTTTCCCGTCGCTTGCCAACTCTGGACGCTGTGCATCGGAAATCTAACGAGTGCAGCGCCCGGAGGTGACGCTGCATTCTCGACCCGACCTCGAAATACTCGTCTGACAGTTCCTACCCACTCTAATTTGCTAGAAGTCCAACTCGACGGTGTTAGTGTTACGGCCCTTATCGACACTGGTGCACAAATCTCGGTGATGAGCTCTATAGTCTTCGTGAGAAGCTGAAGAAAGTCTTGACACCCGCCGTGCTACGTACAGTGAGAGTTGTCGATGGAAGCACACCTAGTGTTGTTGGAACGTGTACTGCCCGCGTTACTATATCTGGCCATACGACGAGCGCTCAGTTTGTTGTGCTTGAGCAGTGCCCATACGACGTGATCTTGGGCATTGACTTTTTGTCGACACAATCAGCCCTCGTCGACTGCGGCACCGGTGCAACTTGAACTCCCTTCTGCCCCAGAGACTCTTACTGCTAAACCTACGCAACTGTGTTCTTCAGAGTACGTGCGATTACCGCCCCAATCCACTACTTATGTTCTTTTAACGCCCTCTCCTGCTGTCGCTGACGGGGATTGCGTTGCATCCCCTATTACTCACGTTGTCTTGGCACACAACGTGACCCTACCCGACACGGTTGTCGAAATTGTCAACAACGAAGCTTGTTGCCTGCCTGTGCTCAACTTTGGCTTATCCGCCCGTGTTCTACTATCCGGAATTGCGCTTGCAACGTTGGCATCCCTCAACGACTGTCCACGCTAACATCTGAGGCGACTTTGAGTCCGACGTGCTCAGCAGGATCCACCAGCTTGCCCACCAGTGAATGCAACAAAATGATAGCCGCGAACCTTTCACCTGCGCAGGCTGATGAGCTCTGCCGTTTTTGACTTCGACAACCGCCACTTGGCCAGACAACGGTTGTCATGCACCGAATCGACACAGGCGACGCAAACCCTATTCATCGCCGTCCTTATCGCGTTTCTGCTGCTGAATGGGCAATTATACAAACAGAAGTCGACAAGATGGCTGCAAAAGACATTATAGAACCTTCGTCTAGCCCATGGGCATCCCCAGTTGTGCTTGTCAAGAAAAAAAGACGGCACCTGGCGTTTCTGTGTCGATTAGAGACACCTGAACAAGATCACTAAGAAGGACGTATATGCGTTGCCACGCATAGATGCCCTCGATTGGCTCCACGGTGCGAGTTATTTTTCGTCCATCGACCTGCGGTGTGGCTATTACCAGGTTGCCGTAGTTCCTATAGACCGCGAGAAGGCCGCTTTTGTGACACCTGACGGGTTATACCAATTTAAAGTTATGCCCTTCGGCCTATGCAATGCGCCAGCCACATTTGGGCGCATTATGGATTCACTCCTTCGTGGCTTCAAATGGTCGACCTGCTTATATGTTACCTAGATGACGTTAATGTTTTCTCACCGACATTTGACAGCCATATTCAGCGCCTGTCGGCCATCCTCCAAGTGTTCCGCAGCGCCGGTCTTCAGCTTAACTCATCCAAGTGTCATTTTGGTCGCCGCGAAATAACAGTGCCCGGCCACCTTGTTAATGGTGTAGGAATCCGACCTGACCCAGAAAAAATTCGCGCCGTGAAGCATTTCCCTGCACCTTGCTCAACCAAAGACGTTCGCTCCTTCATTGACTTATGTTCTTACTTTCGTCGCTTTGTCAAAACTTTCGCTGACATCGCCCATCCGCTCACCGACCTTCTCAAGAAAGATACGCCTTTCGGCCGGGGCCATCTAGAAGCTCATGCATTTTCTGCGCTTATCCGCCTTCTGACGACTTCTGATCTGTTGGCCCACTTCGACCCATCTGCTCCTACGGAAGTTCGGACGGATGCCAGTGGATACGGAATCGGAGCCGTCCTTGCCCAGCGCCAGCATGGTCGTGACTGCGTCATAGCGTACGCCAGCCGCCTGCTCTCTGCCCCAGAACGCAATTACTCAATTACCGAGCGTGAATGCCTTGCCCTTGTTTGGGCAATCTCCAAATTTAGACCGTAGCTCTTTGGCCGCCCATTCACGGTAGTCACTGACCACCATGTGCTCTGCTGGCTTTGCTCGCTGAAAGATCCTACAGGCCGTCTCGGACGCTGGGGTTTGCGATTACAAGAGTACTCGTTTTCCGCCATCCACAAGTCTGGCAAATTACATCAGGACGCGGACTTCCTGTCCCGTTATCCCGTGGATCTACCCGACAGCACCAACCCTGACACCGATGCATGTGTCCTTTCTATATCTCAGTTAATTCATTTCGGCGATGAACAGCGGCGTGATCCGGCGTTATGTTCCATCATCAACCGTCTCAGTTCCGGGCCGCCTGACGAGTCACTCCGGATGTTTACCTTACATAATGGAACTTTATAAGGCGACAGTGTATACTCCGAGGGCCCTGAACACTTGCTTGTGGTGCCCTCCCACATGCGTACTACTGTCCTCCAGCAGCTTCAGCAGCTTCACGACGAACCTACAGCAGGTCATCTTGGTGTAACGTGCACTTATGATCGCGTGCGGCGTCGTTTCTTTTGGCCTGGGCTTTATCGCTCCGTACAGAAGTATGTTGGCCGCTGCGAACTTTGCCAGCGACGCAACAGACCACCGACGCTTCCCGCCGGCCTTCTTCAGCCTCTCGATGTCCCAGTAGAGCCGTTCTTCCGCGTCGGCCTCGATTTGCTCGGACCTTTCCCTACATCAGTATCAGGGAACAAATGGGTCGCTGTCGCGACAGACTATGCCACGCGTTACGCTATTACGCACACACTTCCAACCAGCTGTGCTACCGATATTGCCGACTTCCTCCTTAACGATTTTATTCTGCATCACGGAGCGCCTCGTCAACTGCTCACCGATCACGGTCCTTACTTCTTGTCCTGTCTCATCGATGACCTTCTACGCTCATGTTCCACGAAACACAAAGTAACCACCGCCTATCACCCTCAGACAAACGGCCGGACCGAACGTCTCAAGCACCATAACCGACATGCTGTCCATGTACGTTTCTGCCGACCACCGCGACTGGGATGCTACATTACCCTTTCTCACATTTGCCTATAATTCGTCACGCCACGATACGGCAGGTTGTTCACCCTTTTATCTTCTTTTTGGCCGGGAACCGACACTACCTATGGATACGTTACTACCAGCCGCTCAACGACAACCATCGGAGCATGCACAAGATGCCATCGAAAGGGCGCACGCTGCGCGTCATATCGCGCGCGACCACCTTCAGATGTCGCAGGTGTCACAGAAGAACCGTTACGATTGCCGTCACAAGGATGTATATTACGCCCCTGCATCCTTAGTCGTCAACTCGACACGTTGGTCTCTCCGCGAAGCTTCTACCACGCTACCATGGTCCTTATCGCGTTCTGCGCCAAGTTACCGACGTGACGTATGAGACTGCACCGGCACAGCCAATGTTATCTTCTGCGCCGGTCAAGACTGACGTAGTTCATGTTGCCCGGCTGAAGCCGTATCACCCGTCCGCTGATGCTGCACTCTGACCTGCCCGGATGGTGCGCGCGTTTTCGCCCGGGGGGCAATGACGCGAGACAGGAGAAGAAGACCGGCACCGAAGCAGAGGTCAGCATTAGGCCGGCACCGAAGAAGAGGATGTAGAGATGTTGCTCCTCGCCATCTTGGCTGGTTGCTGCTACGCCTGTGCCACTCGCTTTTTTGTAAATATTTGTAAATATACGTTTTTGCGTAACAATATAATTGTCAAACTCAAATACAAGTGCATGACAAGGACATCAAACATAAATCTAATTTCACTTCTATGAAAATTAAATGAAGGCAGATTGAAAGAATGGCTATGAGTATAAATTAACCATCAGTATTGGACAGGATGTATTCTTTTAGTTTCTTGAATTCGTGAATTTTAAGTGTTTTTATTTCTAATGGTAGTGGGTTACAAAATGAGAGGATGAAAAGTTAACGCTTTGTTTGCCACAATTAGTATCTATTTTGGGCCAAATTAGGTCCCTATTTAATGCAAACCTAGTAATATTGGTATTTATTAGAGAAGATTGTGGTATCAGACTCTCGCATCGTGAGTAATTGATTTGTTGGAACAAAAAGGTGCCGAGGTTATATTTAACTAATTTTGTGACTGAAAGAATGCGGTTAGTTCGCAAAAGATATGCGGCGTTGTGGTCGATTGGGCTAAATGTAATTATCCTGATAGCTTGATTCTGTAGGATTTGCAATGAGTTCGGATGGGTTACGTACGTGTTTCCCCAACAGGTAACGCAGTAGTTAATCTGTGAATGAATAAATGAAAAGTGTAACGATAGTAATATTTGATAGTTAAATGTATCGTGGTTTTAGAAGCAGCCTAATCCCGTAGGTAATCTTTTGTTGAATGAATTATCCGGGGCTGCCTCTGTACAGCTGTTCCAGCTTGCACCGACGGAGACCGACAGCACAAGTTGCCAGGCGTCACTAGTGGATGGCCAACATCAGTCCCATGCATCGCAGCGTTTCCTGGAGCGCCATCTTGAACTAACTTGGACAATGCCGACAGATGCATCCCCAGCGCGCTTTATAAGCAGTTGGCTGTCCTCGCGCCCGTCCAGTGGGCATGGAAGAGCAGCAACAATGCAGACCCCAGATACGCCTTTTCGCTTCTTGGTGCAGATACTGATTATCATTGCCACGTTGAATGAATTATCCGGGGCTGCCTCTGTACAGCTGTTCCAGCTTGCACCGACGGAGACCGACAGCACAAGTTGCCAGGCGTCACTAGTGGATGGCCAACATCAGTCCCATGCATCGCACCGTTTCCTGGAGCGCCACCTTGAACTAACTTGGACAATGCCATCGGCATCGACCGATGCATCCCCAGCGCGCTTTATAAGCAGCTGGTTGTCCTCGCGCCCGTCCAGTGGGCATGGAAGAGCAGCAACAATGCAGACCCCTGACACGCCTTTCCGCTTCTTGGTGCAGATACTGATTATCATTACCACGTTGAATGAATTATCCGGGGCTGCCTCTATACAGCTGTTCCAGCTTCCACCGACGGAGACCGACAGCACAAGTTGCCAGGCGTCACTAGTGGATGGCCAACATCAGTCCCATGCATCGCAGCGTTTCCTGGAGCGCCATCTTGAATTAACTTGGACAATGCCATCGACATCGACCGATGGATCTCCAGCGCGCTTTGTAAGCAGTTGGCTGTCCTCGCGCCCGTCCAGTGGGCATGGAAGAGCAGCAACAATGCAGACCCCAGATACGCCTTTCCGCTTCTTGGTGCAGATACTGATTATCATTGCCACGTTGAATGAATTATCCGGGGCTGCCTCTGTACAGCTGTTCCCGCACGCACCGACGGAGACCGACAACACAAGTCGCCAGGCGTAACTACTGGATGGCCAACGTCAGTCCCATGCATCGCAGCGTTTCCTGGAGCGCCATCTTGAACTAACTTGGACAATGCCATCGGCATCGACCGATGCATCCCCAGCGCGCTTTGTAAGCAGTTGGCTGTCCTCGCGCCCGTCCAGTGGGCATGGAAGAGCAGCAACAATGCAGACCCCAGATACGCCTTTCCGCTTCTTGGTGCAGATACTGATTATCATTGCCACGTTGAATGAATTATCCGGGGCTGCCTCTGTACAGCTGTTCCCGCACGCACCGACGGAGACCGACAGCACAAGTTGCCAGGCGTCACTAGTGGATGGCCAACATCAGTCCCATGCATCGCAGCGTTTCCTGGAGTGCCATCTTGAACTAACTTGGACAATGCCATCGGCACCAACTGATGCATCCCCAGCGCGCTTTGTAAGCAGTTGGCTGTCCTCGCGCCCGTCCAGTGGGCATGGAAGAGTAGCAACAATGCAGACCCCAGATACGCCTTTTCGCTTCTTGGTGCAGATACTGATTATCATTGCCACGTTGAATGAATTATCCGGGGCTGCCTCGGTACAGCTGTTCCAGCTTGCGCCGACGGAGACCGACAGCACAAGTTGCCAGGCGTCACTAGTGGATGGCCAACATCAGTCCCATGCATCGCAGCGTTTCCTGGAGCGCCATCTTGAACTAACTTGGACAATGCCATCGGCATCGACCGATGGATCTCCAGCGCGCTGTGTAAGCAGTTGGCTATCCTCGCGCCCGTCCAGTGGGCATGGAAGAGCAGCAACAATGCAGACCCCAGATACGCCTTTCCGCTTCTTGGTGCAGATACTGATTATCATTGCCACGTTGAATGAATTATCCGGGGCTGCCTCTGTACAGCTGTTCCCGCACGCACCGACGGAGACCGACAACACAAGTCGCCAGGCGTCACTACTGGATGGCCAACGTCAGTCCCATGCATC
This sequence comes from Dermacentor silvarum, assembly GCF_013339745.2. Lineage (NCBI taxonomy): Eukaryota > Metazoa > Arthropoda > Arachnida > Ixodida > Ixodidae > Dermacentor > Dermacentor silvarum. Next base: position 18,113,677 of record NC_051156.1, on the reverse strand, counting down.
GCAGCGTTTCCTGGAGCGCCATCTTGAACTAACTTGGACAATGCCATCGGCATCGACCGATGCATCTCCAGCGCGCTTTGTAAGCAGTTGGCTGTCCTCGCGCCCGTCCAGTGGGCATGGAAGAGCAGCAACAATGCAGACCCCAGATACGCCTTTCCGCTTCTTGGTGCAGATACTGATTATCATTGCCACGTTGAATGAATTATCCGGGGCTGCCTCTGTACAGCTGTTCCCGCACGCACCGACGGAGACCGACAGCACAAGTCGCCAGGCGTCACTACTGGATGGCCAACATCAGTCCCATGCATCGCAGCGTTTCCTGGAGCGCCATCTTGAACTAACTTGGACAATGCCATCGGCATCGACCGATGCATCTCCAGCGCGCTTTGTAAGCAGTTGGCTGTCCTCGCGCCCGTCCAGTGGGCATGGAAGAGCAGCAACAATGCAGACCCCAGATACGCCTTTCCGCTTCTTGGTGCAGATACTGATTATCATTGCCACGTTGAATGAATTATCCGGGGCTGCCTCTGTACAGCTGTTCCCGCACGCACCGACGGAGACCGACAACACAAGTCGCCAGGCGTCACTACTGGATGGCCAACGTCAGTCCCATGCATCGCAGCGTTTCCTGGAGCGCCATCTTGAACTAACTTGGACAATGCCATCGGCATCGACCGATGCATCTCCAGCGCGCTTTGTAAGCAGTTGGCTGTCCTCGCGCCCGTCCAGTGGGCATGGAAGAGCAGCAACAATGCAGACCCCAGATACGCCTTTCCGCTTCTTGGTGCAGATACTGATTATCATTGCCACGTTGAATGAATTATCCGGGGCTGCCTCTGTACAGCTGTTCCCGCACGCACCGACGGAGACCGACAGCACAAGTCGCCAGGCGTCACTACTGGATGGCCAACGTCAGTCCCATGCATCGCAGCGTTTCCTGGAGCGCCATCTTGAACTAACTTGGACAATGCCATCGGCATCGACCGATGCATCCCCAGCGCGCTTTGTAAGCAGTTGGCTGTCCTCGCGCCCGTCCAGTGGGCATGGAAGAGCAGCAACAATGCAGACCCCAGATACGCCTTTCCGCTTCTTGGTGCAGATACTGATTATCATTGCCACGTTGAATGAATTATCCGGGGCTGCCTCTGTACAGCTGTTCCCGCACGCACCGACGGAGACCGACAGCACAAGTTGCCAGGCGTCACTAGTGGATGGCCAACATCAGTCCCATGCATCGCAGCGTTTCCTGGAGCGCCATCTTGAACTAACTTGGACAATGCCATCGGCATCGACAGATGCATCCCCAGCGCGCTTTGTAAGCAGTTGGCTGTCCTCGCGCCCGTCCAGTGGGCATGGAAGAGCAGCAACAATGCAGACCCCAGATACGCCTTTCCGCTTCTTGGTGCAGATACTGATTATCATTGCCACGTTGAATGAATTATCCGGGGCTGCCTCTGTACAGCTGTTCCCGCACGCACCGACGGCGACCGACAGCACAAGTTGCCAGGCGTCACTAGTGGATGGCCAACATCAGTCCCATGCATCGCAGCGTTTCCTGGAGCGCCATCTTGAACTAACTTGGACAATGCCATCGGCATCGACAGATGCATCCCCAGCGCGCTTTGTAAGCAGTTGGCTGTCCTCGCGCCCGTCCAGTGGGCATGGAAGAGTAGCAACAATGCAGACCCCAGATACGCCTTTTCGCATCTTGGTGCAGATACTGATTATCATTGCCACGTTGAATGAATTATCCGGGGCTGCCTCGGTACAGCTGTTCCAGCTTGCGCCGACGCAGACCGACAGCACAAGTTGCCAGGCGTCACTAGTGGATGGCCAACATCAGTCCCATGCATCGCAGCGTTTCCTGGAGCGCCATCTTGAACTAACTTGGACAATGCCATCGGCATCGACAGATGCATCTCCAGCGCGCTTTGTAAGCAGTTGGCTGTCCTCGCGCCCGTCCAGTGGGCATGGAAGAGCAGCAACAATGCAGACCCCAGATACGCCTTTCCGCTTCTTGGTGCAGATACTGATTATCATTGCCACGTTGAATGAATTATCCGGGGCTGCCTCTGTACAGCTGTTCCCGCACGCACCGACGGAGACCGACAGCACAAGTTGCCAGGCGTCACTAGTGGATGGCCAACATCAGTCCCATGCATCGCAGCGTTTCCTGGAGCGCCATCTTGAACTAACTTGGACAATGCCATCGGCATCGACCGATGCATCCCCAGCGCGCTTTGTAAGCAGTTGGCTGTCCTCGCGCCCGTCCAGTGGGCATGGAAGAGCAGCAACAATGCAGACCCCAGATACGCCTTTCCGCTTCTTGGTGCAGATACTGATTATCATTGCCACGTTGAATGAATTATCCGGGGCTGCCTCTGTACAGCTGTTCCCGCACGCACCGACGGAGACCGACAGCACAAGTTGCCAGGCGTCACTAGTGGATGGCCAACATCAGTCCCATGCATCGCAGCGTTTCCTGGAGCGCCATCTTGAACTAACTTGGACAATGCCATCGGCATCGACAGATGCATCCCCAGCGCGCTTTGTAAGCAGTTGGCTGTCCTCGCGCCCGTCCAGTGGGCATGGAAGAGCAGCAACAATGCAGACCCCAGATACGCCTTTCCGCTTCTTGGTGCAGATACTGATTATCATTGCCACGTTGAATGAATTATCCGGGGCTGCCTCTGTACAGCTGTTCCCGCACGCACCGACGGCGACCGACAGCACAAGTTGCCAGGCGTCACTAGTGGATGGCCAACATCAGTCCCATGCATCGCAGCGTTTCCTGGAGCGCCATCTTGAACTAACTTGGACAATGCCATCGGCATCGACAGATGCATCCCCAGCGCGCTTTGTAAGCAGTTGGCTGTCCTCGCGCCCGTCCAGTGGGCATGGAAGAGCAGCAACAATGCAGACCCCAGATACGCCTTTCCGCTTCTTGGTGCAGATACTGATTATCATTGCCACGTTGAATGAATTATCCGGGGCTGCCTCTGTACAGCTGTTCCCGCACGCACCGACGGCGACCGACAGCACAAGTTGCCAGGCGTCACTAGTGGATGGCCAACATCAGTCCCATGCATCGCAGCGTTTCCTGGAGCGCCATCTTGAACTAACTTGGACAATGCCATCGGCATCGACAGATGCATCCCCAGCGCGCTTTGTAAGCAGTTGGCTGTCCTCGCGCCCGTCCAGTGGGCATGGAAGAGCAGCAACAATGCAGACCCCAGATACGCCTTTCCGCTTCTTGGTGCAGATACTGATTATCATTGCCACGTTGAATGAATTATCCGGGGCTGCCTCTGTACAGCTGTTCCCGCACGCACCGACGGAGACCGACAGCACAAGTTGCCAGGCGTCACTAGTGGATGGCCAACATCAGTCCCATGCATCGCAGCGTTTCCTGGAGCGCCATCTTGAACTAACTTGGACAATGCCATCGGCATCGACAGATGCATCTCCAGCGCGCTTTGTAAGCAGTTGGCTGTCCTCGCGCCCGTCCAGTGGGCATGGAAGAGCAGCAACAATGCAGACCCCAGATACGCCTTTCCGCTTCTTGGTGCAGATACTGATTATCATTGCCACGTTGAATGAATTATCCGGGGCTGCCTCTGTACAGCTGTTCCCGCACGCACCGACGGAGACCGACAACACAAGTCGCCAGGCGTCACTACTGGATGGCCAACGTCAGTCCCATGCATCGCAGCGTTTCCTGGAGCGCCATCTTGAACTAACTTGGACAATGCCATCGGCATCGACCGATGCATCTCCAGCGCGCTTTGTAAGCAGTTGGCTGTCCTCGCGCCCGTCCAGTGGGCATGGAAGAGCAGCAACAATGCAGACCCCAGATACGCCTTTCCGCTTCTTGGTGCAGATACTGATTATCATTGCCACGTTGAATGAATTATCCGGGGCTGCCTCTGTACAGCTGTTCCCGCACGCACCGACGGCGACCGACAGCACAAGTTGCCAGGCGTCACTAGTGGATGGCCAACATCAGTCCCATGCATCGCAGCGTTTCCTGGAGCGCCATCTTGAACTAACTTGGACAATGCCATCGGCATCGACAGATGCATCTCCAGCGCGCTTTGTAAGCAGTTGGCTGTCCTCGCGCCCGTCCAGTGGGCATGGAAGAGCAGCAACAATGCAGACCCCAGATACGCCTTTCCGCTTCTTGGTGCAGATACTGATTATCATTGCCACGTTGAATGAATTATCCGGGGCTGCCTCTGTACAGCTGTTCCCGCACGCACCGACGGAGACCGACAGCACAAGTTGCCAGGCGTCACTAGTGGATGGCCAACATCAGTCCCATGCATCGCAGCGTTTCCTGGAGCGCCATCTTGAACTAACTTGGACAATGCCATCGGCATCGACAGATGCATCTCCAGCGCGCTTTGTAAGCAGTTGGCTGTCCTCGCGCCCGTCCAGTGGGCATGGAAGAGCAGCAACAATGCAGACCCCAGATACGCCTTTCCGCTTCTTGGTGCAGATACTGATTATCATTGCCACGTTGAATGAATTATCCGGGGCTGCCTCTGTACAGCTGTTCCCGCACGCACCGACGGCGACCGACAGCACAAGTTGCCAGGCGTCACTAGTGGATGGCCAACATCAGTCCCATGCATCGCAGCGTTTCCTGGAGCGCCATCTTGAACTAACTTGGACAATGCCATCGGCATCGACAGATGCATCCCCAGCGCGCTTTGTAAGCAGTTGGCTGTCCTCGCGCCCGTCCAGTGGGCATGGAAGAGCAGCAACAATGCAGACCCCAGATACGCCTTTCCGCTTCTTGGTGCAGATACTGATTATCATTGCCACGTTGAATGAATTATCCGGGGCTGCCTCTGTACAGCTGTTCCCGCACGCACCGACGGCGACCGACAGCACAAGTTGCCAGGCGTCACTAGTGGATGGCCAACATCAGTCCCATGCATCGCAGCGTTTCCTGGAGCGCCATCTTGAACTAACTTGGACAATGCCATCGGCATCGACAGATGCATCCCCAGCGCGCTTTGTAAGCAGTTGGCTGTCCTCGCGCCCGTCCAGTGGGCATGGAAGAGCAGCAACAATGCAGACCCCAGATACGCCTTTCCGCTTCTTGGTGCAGATACTGATTATCATTGCCACGTTGAATGAATTATCCGGGGCTGCCTCTGTACAGCTGTTCCCGCACGCACCGACGGCGACCGACAGCACAAGTTGCCAGGCGTCACTAGTGGATGGCCAACATCAGTCCCATGCATCGCAGCGTTTCCTGGAGCGCCATCTTGAACTAACTTGGACAATGCCATCGGCATCGACAGATGCATCTCCCAGCGCGCTTTGTAAGCAGTTGGCTGTCCTCGCGCCCGTCCAGTGGGCATGGAAGAGCAGCAACAATGCAGACCCCAGATACGCCTTTCCGCTTCTTGGTGCAGATACTGATTATCATTGCCACGTTGAATGAATTATCCGGGGCTGCCTCTGTACAGCTGTTCCCGCACGCACCGACGGCGACCGACAGCACAAGTTGCCAGGCGTCACTAGTGGATGGCCAACATCAGTCCCATGCATCGCAGCGTTTCCTGGAGCGCCATCTTGAACTAACTTGGACAATGCCATCGGCATCGACAGATGCATCCCCAGCGCGCTTTGTAAGCAGTTGGCTGTCCTCGCGCCCGTCCAGTGGGCATGGAAGAGCAGCAACAATGCAGACCCCAGATACGCCTTTCCGCTTCTTGGTGCAGATACTGATTATCATTGCCACGTTGAATGAATTATCCGGGGCTGCCTCTGTACAGCTGTTCCCGCACGCACCGACGGCGACCGACAGCACAAGTTGCCAGGCGTCACTAGTGGATGGCCAACATCAGTCCCATGCATCGCAGCGTTTCCTGGAGCGCCATCTTGAACTAACTTGGACAATGCCATCGGCATCGACAGATGCATCCCCAGCGCGCTTTGTAAGCAGTTGGCTGTCCTCGCGCCCGTCCAGTGGGCATGGAAGAGCAGCAACAATGCAGACCCCAGATACGCCTTTCCGCTTCTTGGTGCAGATACTGATTATCATTGCCACGTTGAATGAATTATCCGGGGCTGCCTCTGTACAGCTGTTCCCGCACGCACCGACGGCGACCGACAGCACAAGTTGCCAGGCGTCACTAGTGGATGGCCAACATCAGTCCCATGCATCGCAGCGTTTCCTGGAGCGCCATCTTGAACTAACTTGGACAATGCCATCGGCATCGACAGATGCATCCCCAGCGCGCTTTGTAAGCAGTTGGCTGTCCTCGCGCCCGTCCAGTGGGCATGGAAGAGCAGCAACAATGCAGACCCCAGATACGCCTTTCCGCTTCTTGGTGCAGATACTGATTATCATTGCCACGTTGAATGAATTATCCGGGGCTGCCTCTGTACAGCTGTTCCCGCACGCACCGACGGCGACCGACAGCACAAGTTGCCAGGCGTCACTAGTGGATGGCCAACATCAGTCCCATGCATCGCAGCGTTTCCTGGAGCGCCATCTTGAACTAACTTGGACAATGCCATCGGCATCGACAGATGCATCTCCAGCGCGCTTTGTAAGCAGTTGGCTGTCCTCGCGCCCGTCCAGTGGGCATGGAAGAGCAGCAACAATGCAGACCCCAGATACGCCTTTCCGCTTCTTGGTGCAGATACTGATTATCATTGCCACGTTGAATGAATTATCCGGGGCTGCCTCTGTACAGCTGTTCCCGCACGCACCGACGGCGACCGACAGCACAAGTTGCCAGGCGTCACTAGTGGATGGCCAACATCAGTCCCATGCATCGCAGCGTTTCCTGGAGCGCCATCTTGAACTAACTTGGACAATGCCATCGGCATCGACAGATGCATCCCCAGCGCGCTTTGTAAGCAGTTGGCTGTCCTCGCGCCCGTCCAGTGGGCATGGAAGAGCAGCAACAATGCAGACCCCAGATACGCCTTTCCGCTTCTTGGTGCAGATACTGATTATCATTGCCACGTTGAATGAATTATCCGGGGCTGCCTCTGTACAGCTGTTCCCGCACGCACCGACGGAGACCGACAGCACAAGTTGCCAGGCGTCACTAGTGGATGGCCAACATCAGTCCCATGCATCGCAGCGTTTCCTGGAGCGCCATCTTGAACTAACTTGGACAATGCCATCGGCATCGACAGATGCATCCCCAGCGCGCTTTGTAAGCAGTTGGCTGTCCTCGCGCCCGTCCAGTGGGCATGGAAGAGCAGCAACAATGCAGACCCCAGATACGCCTTTCCGCTTCTTGGTGCAGATACTGATTATCATTGCCACGTTGAATGAATTATCCGGGGCTGCCTCTGTACAGCTGTTCCCGCACGCACCGACGGCGACCGACAGCACAAGTTGCCAGGCGTCACTAGTGGATGGCCAACATCAGTCCCATGCATCGCAGCGTTTCCTGGAGCGCCATCTTGAACTAACTTGGACAATGCCATCGGCATCGACAGATGCATCCCCAGCGCGCTTTGTAAGCAGTTGGCTGTCCTCGCGCCCGTCCAGTGGGCATGGAAGAGCAGCAACAATGCAGACCCCAGATACGCCTTTCCGCTTCTTGGTGCAGATACTGATTATCATTGCCACGTTGAATGAATTATCCGGGGCTGCCTCTGTACAGCTGTTCCCGCACGCACCGACGGCGACCGACAGCACAAGTTGCCAGGCGTCACTAGTGGATGGCCAACATCAGTCCCATGCATCGCAGCGTTTCCTGGAGCGCCATCTTGAACTAACTTGGACAATGCCATCGGCATCGACAGATGCATCCCCAGCGCGCTTTGTAAGCAGTTGGCTGTCCTCGCGCCCGTCCAGTGGGCATGGAAGAGCAGCAACAATGCAGACCCCAGATACGCCTTTCCGCTTCTTGGTGCAGATACTGATTATCATTGCCACGTTGAATGAATTATCCGGGGCTGCCTCTGTACAGCTGTTCCCGCACGCACCGACGGCGACCGACAGCACAAGTTGCCAGGCGTCACTAGTGGATGGCCAACATCAGTCCCATGCATCGCAGCGTTTCCTGGAGCGCCATCTTGAACTAACTTGGACAATGCCATCGGCATCGACAGATGCATCTCCAGCGCGCTTTGTAAGCAGTTGGCTGTCCTCGCGCCCGTCCAGTGGGCATGGAAGAGCAGCAACAATGCAGACCCCAGATACGCCTTTCCGCTTCTTGGTGCAGATACTGATTATCATTGCCACGTTGAATGAATTATCCGGGGCTGCCTCTGTACAGCTGTTCCCGCACGCACCGACGGCGACCGACAGCACAAGTTGCCAGGCGTCACTAGTGGATGGCCAACATCAGTCCCATGCATCGCAGCGTTTCCTGGAGCGCCATCTTGAACTAACTTGGACAATGCCATCGGCATCGACAGATGCATCCCCAGCGCGCTTTGTAAGCAGTTGGCTGTCCTCGCGCCCGTCCAGTGGGCATGGAAGAGCAGCAACAATGCAGACCCCAGATACGCCTTTCCGCTTCTTGGTGCAGATACTGATTATCATTGCCACGTTGAATGAATTATCCGGGGCTGCCTCTGTACAGCTGTTCCCGCACGCACCGACGGCGACCGACAGCACAAGTTGCCAGGCGTCACTAGTGGATGGCCAACATCAGTCCCATGCATCGCAGCGTTTCCTGGAGCGCCATCTTGAACTAACTTGGACAATGCCATCGGCATCGACAGATGCATCCCCAGCGCGCTTTGTAAGCAGTTGGCTGTCCTCGCGCCCGTCCAGTGGGCATGGAAGAGCAGCAACAATGCAGACCCCAGATACGCCTTTCCGCTTCTTGGTGCAGATACTGATTATCATTGCCACGTTGAATGAATTATCCGGGGCTGCCTCTGTACAGCTGTTCCCGCACGCACCGACGGCGACCGACAGCACAAGTTGCCAGGCGTCACTAGTGGATGGCCAACATCAGTCCCATGCATCGCAGCGTTTCCTGGAGCGCCATCTTGAACTAACTTGGACAATGCCATCGGCATCGACAGATGCATCCCCAGCGCGCTTTGTAAGCAGTTGGCTGTCCTCGCGCCCGTCCAGTGGGCATGGAAGAGCAGCAACAATGCAGACCCCAGATACGCCTTTCCGCTTCTTGGTGCAGATACTGATTATCATTGCCACGTTGAATGAATTATCCGGGGCTGCCTCTGTACAGCTGTTCCCGCACGCACCGACGGCGACCGACAGCACAAGTTGCCAGGCGTCACTAGTGGATGGCCAACATCAGTCCCATGCATCGCAGCGTTTCCTGGAGCGCCATCTTGAACTAACTTGGACAATGCCATCGGCATCGACAGATGCATCCCCAGCGCGCTTTATAAGCAGTTGGCTGTCCTCGCGCCCGTCCAGTGGGCATAGAAGAGCAGCAACAATGTAGACCCCTGACACGCCTTTTCGCTTCTTGGTGCAGGTCGGTTCAGCTACTCAACTCTTCTGTAAAAAGAATAATAATGATTTTTTGTTGTCACTTCCATGCCCATAAGTGTTATTTTGCCTTGCTTGTGAATGTATTCATGTGTCAAAAATGTTGCTATTATCAGGTGATGTAGAGCAGAATCCCGGCCCTGATTCCGCTAATGACGACACCGGGAAACAATATAAAGAGCTGTTATCACTGCTAAGGGACTACATGCCAAGGTTGATACAAAGCATGAGGAAATCATGACTTCTCTTAACGAGGTCAAGGATGCCCAAGCTGCGCTCGAGCAACGGATTGCTGAAATTGACAATAGGCTATCCGTAGTTGAAAGCACTATCCAGCCGTCTGAAGGCAAAATACACGAAAGCCTCGTCCCTCAAGTTACTAATCTGAATCACCGTCTCGACGACATCGAAGACCGATCGCGCAGAGAAAACTTAATTTTTCACGGTATATCCGTGACAGTCCTTCAGAAACATGGGCGCAATCTGAGCAGAAAATATGCGCAGCCCTTAACATCGCACTAGACCTAAATCTGAGCACTAGCGACGACCGCATATCTCGTGCGCATCGATTGAGAAAGTTTGTTGCTGGAAAATGTCGGCCTGTTATTGTTAAGTTTCAATCTTTCAGATTCAGAGATAGCATATTTTCATCGCGCAGCAAGCTAAAATCTTCTAGAATATTCGTCAATGAAGACTTTTGTCGGACAACCAGAAACTTGCGCAAAAAGCTTTTCGATTAGGTTAAAGCCAGTGGACAGCAGTTCTCCGTGCGATATAACAAACTGTACATAAATAAGAAATGCTATGTTTACTCCCCATCTACTGACCGCGTCTGTGAACTTCGTCAGAGCCGTGACCCTAGTACAGACAAGGGCGCGTCAAGCTCCTCGTTTGCCAGTAGTGACACGTTGGTATCCTAACTAACAATGCGCAGCATGATACACCTAACGCTGGCTTGTCTTTTTTACTTACTACCATTAGGAGTATGCTAAGCAAACGTGACGCTTTATCTTCTGTTGTTGACACATGCTTGGCGGATGTCGTCGTACTTAAGGAAACCTGGCTTTCCGCTGAAATCGGGGATAACGAATTGTTTAACTGTGACAAAAGATACGCCATTTATCGCTACAATCGAAATGTCAGATCTGGTGGCGGGACACTGTGGCAGACAATCTTGTTTCCAGCTTGGTTGTACTCAATACTCCATTGGAGCTCGTTTGTGTTAGTATCCGAGTGAATCATCAAAATATGCTACTCTGCGCATGTTACCGACCCCCAAGTGCAAGTTAGGCTTTTGTGAACAGCTGCACGACGTACTAAACAACCTAGTATTACGTTTTCCCCGCGCTTCCTTATTACTCTTAGGTGATTTCAATTTCCCTAAAATTAATTGGTCCATCTCTCGTCCCGTTGTTACAGAATCGTCACCCGAAAGCGCAACCTTCATAAGATTATGCCTAGATTTTAACCTCATGCAGCTCGTTTCCAAACCAACTAGAATTGGTCCCACATCAGCTAACACACTCGATCTAGTGCTTACGACTGTCCCAGATATTATAGTCACTCAGTCTGTTCCCCGGTTTGAGCGACTACTCTTTCATTCATTTTTTGATAAGAGCCCCTGTCACACAGAATAAGTGCCCCTAAAACAATACGCGATTACACGAAAGCAGATTATACTTAAATTAACAGAGAACTTAAAAAGCTTTTAGAGGATTGTATGCCTGGTTTCTTTGATCGTACTGTTGAACATAACTGGAAGCTTTTCAAAAACAAATTGGTATCACTGATTTATTAATCAGTGAAAATATGTGCCAACACGTATAATTTTTGAACAGAAGCGCTCGCCTTGGTTTACCACAACATTAAATAGGCTGCTAAACAAGATAAAAAGACAAGTTCGCCTAGTAAAACGTGCCAACAATCCCCCACGTTGGAGCTTCTATATTGATAGCCTTAAAACACAAGCCCTGGCGCTCTTTGGCCTTAGATGCCCTTGCGCCAATAAAATGCAATCATCATCATCAGCCTTAAAACTTATCGCGCCGCTATCAGAGAGGCCAGACAGGTTTGCTTTAATGATACACTCCCGTCCATCTTGATCACTAACCCATCAAGAGTGTGGAATAGCGTCAAGCCCTGAAAAAAGAACGCGATATCTCTTACAAATTTCGATGACGAAGCTATACGCAAAGACTGTTGCAATGTATCAAATGAAGTGTTTTATAAATAATTTTCAGAGTGCTTTACTGTTGTACCGCCACCACTTCCCGATTGCGATTCTTTTCCCATGGAATCCTGTAATTATTGATTTTTCAGGCGTCACCGAGTTAATTCGCGGATCAAAATTGCCATCTAGCTGTGGTATTGATAACATCAACTCACAGATTCTCAAAAATACTCAAGCGTATTCCGCTATCTTTCTGTTGCACCTTTTCACACAGTCTCTACAGTGGTGTGACATTCCAGACGATTGGAAAGTGGGAAAGGTGGTTCCTGTTTTTAAATCCGGTGACCCCCAGTCACCTCTCAATTACAGACCTATTTCTTTAACCAGCATTCCCTGTAATCTTCTGGAACACGTCATCTATTCTCATCTTGTGTCATTTTTGTATTATAACTCTTTTTTCAGCGAATCTCAGCACGGCTTTCGTAAGTACATTTTCTGTGGTACTCAGCCTTTATCGTATACCAATTACATAGCATCAGTTTTACACAAATAGTCAGTTATTGACTGCATTTTTCTTGACTTTGCCAAAGCGTTTTGACAAGGTAAACCACCAATTACTTCTTTACAAAATGAGCATTCTAAATATTGAACCCGATATCTTAAAATGGATTGAGTGCTTTTTGACTAATCGCTTACAGTACGTAACCCCTAACGACTGCGACTCGAATTCTTGCGAAGTAACATCTGGCGTTCCACAAGGGTCCGTTTTGGGCCCGCTGCTTTTCCTATTATATATAAACGACCTTTCTGGCACAGTTACTTCTAATATAAGGTTATTTGCTGACGTCTGTCTTGTTTACCACGAAATAACTGACGAATCTGACCACTCTGCCCTCCAGTCTGACTTAGATAATATTTCAAACTGGTGTAGCAAATGGGTTATGACTCTCAATGCTAATAAATGCAAGAGCATGACATTCTCCCGCCGTTCTAACCCGTCTGAATTCCTAGCGTATGAAATCGAAGGCACATTATTAGAGCACGTAACCTCCTATAAGTATCTTGGTGTGCACATAACGGATGGCCTCTCATGGCATACTCACGTTAATTATATCATTAACAATGCTAACCGTGCACTAGGATACCTACGCCACAATTTTGCTGAAAGCACCGAGCCATTTCAAATTATTACTATATCAAACGCTAATTAGACCTAAACTCGAGTATGCGTCTGCTATCTGGGATCCAGGCTTACGTAACCTTGCAGATGCAATAGAGTCTGTTCAGAATCGCGCAGCTCGCTTTATCGTATCAAACTACTCCCGTGCTGCCAGTGTTTCGCTGATGAAATCTAACCTTGGCCTTCCGAACTTGATCTTAAGGAGAAAAATTTCACGTCTTTGTCTCTTTCATAAATTTTGTTTTTCTTGAACCAGTCACTGAAACGCGAACTTTTATCACAGCCATCGTATTTGTCAGCACGTATTGATCACCAGCATAAGGTCGCCATTCCTTTTTGCCCTACTAACCTGTTTCATGATTCATTTATACCAAAGACTAGCTCTGACTGGAACCACCTTCACAGTGCCATCGCCAGCATTGAAGATGTACAGTCATTCAAGGCCGCTGTTGTTGACCACTGTTGTTGCGCAGTTATTTTTTAATTCAAGAAGTTTTGTATTTTACATGTACAATAATGTTGCTAACGCTATTGCCATTCAAGGCCTTTGGTATTGTTAAACCTGTTAAACTGCTCTGTTAATCATTGTTCTTTTTCTTTTTTTGTTTTGGGTTTTTTTCATACATAGCTTTGTTGTTGTTTACATTATTGCGCTTGTCTAATCAGAATGTACCCACCCCCTCTGTAATGCCACTTAGGCCCCGAAGGTATTGCAATAAATAAATAAAAAATAAATAAATAAATAAATAGAAATATGTTTTACTTTAGATATGTGTTCAATAAACTTAAGATTTCTGTCAACTTCTACACCAAGATAATTACAGGAAGAACTTGCAGTGATAGGACTGGCACTAAGAAAAATAGGAGGAATGGAATGAAATGTCCGCTGATGGGAAGTGAATACAACAAATTTTGTTTTCGACGGATTTATCTGTAGCTGGTTAGTATGACACCACTCCAGCAAATTGTATAGATCGTCATTAAGGTTGGATATTGAAGTTGAAAGACATTTATTTGAGTTGATTATAGTATCGTCTGCATAAAGTATACGTTTCGAAGAAGACAGACAGTTAGGCTGATCATTGACATATAATAAAAATAAGAGTGGACCCAGTATGGAACCCTGGGGCACGCCAGTGTTAGTGAGCATGGTTTTAGAATGAACACCTGAAATAGTTACTACCTACATTCTCTCTGTTAAAAAATTGTGCAGTGATAGTAGTACCGGGCCAGTGATTCCTAATGATTCAAGCTTATGAAATAACATATGATGATTTATTTTCTCAAATGCTTTCGTCAAGTCCATAAATACAGAAGCTGCGTAATTACCCTCATCGATAGTGAGCTTTAGTACATCGGTTAGGGCCAGGGGCGTAGCCAGAAATTTTTTTCGGGGGGGGGGGGGGTCATCGGCCCGACCGGGGGGGGGGGGGGGAGCGTCGGCTTTCCTCTACGTGACGTGATCGATAATAAATATCGGTATTTTAAGCACCCTCTATGTATGTATTTCAAAGACATGGGACCCCCCCCCCCTCCCCCCTCGCGTGTGTGTGTGCTAGAGCACTGCACGGGCTCGGGCTTACCCGAAAGCCTGGGCCCGTGGGCCGGGCCGGGCCGGGTAGAACTGTTTTTTCACGGGCTCGGGCTGGGCTCGGGCACGGCGTGTGCTTTTTGACCCGGGCCCGGGCCGGGCTCGGGCTTTCTGGTCGTGTGCACGTAACGTGCAGTGAGTTATTCTCGGGCGACTCAACTCTGAAAAACATTATTTTTCGGTCTCGGGCCGGGTTCGGGCCGGTTTAGAGTCGGGCTCGGGCCGGGCTCGGGCCTAAGGTAAAGGGGTGGCGGGCCGGGCCGGGCGGGTAACGTAGATTATTTCCGCGCCCGGGCCGGGCCCGGGTCTCGCCATAAAAGTTTTGATCGGGCTCGGGCGGGCCACCCAACGTAATAATGGGCCCGGGCCGGGCCCGGGCTGAAAAAATCGGCCCGTGCAGTGCTCTAGTGTGTGCTTGTGAAGAAATTAAGTAAAAAGTAATGTAAGCTCAGTAAAATACAGTAAGTACGACAGGTACAGTGGGCGTTTGGAGCAACCGTCTCTCATCGCGCCACTGAATGAACCAGTCTTCGAAAACGCATCATTGAGACGACCCGCCCGATCGGAGAAGACATCATTAATTGTTAATCTCCGTTAAGCGTAGATGGCGTCGTCCTCGTAGGGGCGAAGTGCGTTTCACAAGTCAAGGACGGCTATACACGTGAAAATGCACGTGTGACCATGCAGGCTATATACCTACTCCCATAGCAATAGCTTGCTCGCTGCGTCTTTGCGCTAGAAATCTGAAATACGCGCAAAAACGAGTAATGCTTTTTTTTTTTTACGAAGCTTTCGACGCCTTGCATTTCCTGCGGCAAGTGCATGGGCCGCTGTGTCTTCCGCTGTGTGCGAGCGTGCAGCCGTCATTTGCATTTACGTCAACAGATTCAGAATTGTACAGAATATTTCACCGCACTACATAGTTATGACATGTGTACGCATTTTAAGTAGTGCGTGCGAGTCGTTTCTGCTTCACTTAGGCCAGTGCAAACAGGAAGCGGCCTTGTACCTCACAGAATCTCGACTGATTGGTGTACTAGTGATGCAGGAATGAACTCCGGTCTTGTTCAGTGCATAGTGCACATAATCAATTTCTCAGGACGCGTGAACTCCGACGAGAACTGTCAGCGCCTGCAACAAGAGTTTACTTACGCTGTACTGCGCACATGTAATCCATGCTTGTCGGCTGTCTGTTTCGTGCATTCTGTGGCGAGTCGGTGGAATTTCACTGCTGGCATCAACCCTTTGGTGTGTACATTGCTGGTTTGGGATTCCACAGCACAACAGCAACTACCAGCCTTTCGTAATTGCTGGTTTGAGATTCAGCAACACAACAGTAACTACCAGCCTTCCGTAGTGGCGCAATCGCAAACGAGAGACGTTTTGCGCTGCAGACTATATGGCTACGTTCACACTTGGGAAGCGGCAAGCGGGTGGAGAGGCCAAAGCGGCCGGAAAGGCCAAAGCGGCCGGAAAATCTTTTCCGCGCATGCCCAAGTTCACATTTGTTTTGCTACCACCGCGGCCGCCGCTGCCGCTTTCGTCCACATCCATCTAGTCTGCGTACGTTTGTCGGCGTGGTGGCGCTCATTATCGCATTATTTCGAGGGGTATGTTCATTCACTGACCCACCCGTCATCAAAAGTGATCATCTTGCGCAATTTCGCGTGTCATCTGCGACCTTCGGTAAATTCCTCGTTGGCGTTCTGTAATTCTCCTCACACGGGCGCGGTAGCGCTGTGTCACAGGTTGCTGCCTAGGCGTGATTATATTTCATTAATAGCTTTTATTTACAAGTTGTAATAACATTTCATCATTTCGTATTATTTTCGGCGCCTCCAGGACACGAAAGTGGCAACGGGAACACCAAAGCTAAAACCCGGGCTGGCCCTTTGTGTTGAGGCTCGCCGAAGCCTGCGCGTCCTATACGTGAGACCTACGCTCCCAATCTATCGTCGCGACGAGAAAAGCACCCCGCGACTCCTGCAACATACCGTGCACGTGCGAGGAGAATTATGGAGCGCCAACGAGGAATCTGCCTAACTATTGTCTGTCATGGAAGTGGAAGAAGAAATGGCTTTTATACTTCTACCTACTTGTTTTCTAGAAATGGACAATGAATAAACGGAAGACAAGAAAACCTCGGAAACGGCGGTGGTGGGTTCGCCTGGCTTTGCAAAAGCGCGAGAAGTTGGGTCACGCGACTCCGTTGGCTTTGTTGCCGCGCCTCCGGTCGCGCGAAGTTTAATACTATCGCGAGTATTGCTGACAGTACGTTTTAGTACTTCTCTTGTCGTAGAGCAAGGGGTGGTTCTTGATCGCGTCGATCAGCATTGCAGCCTACACTTTTGGTGCCATGTTCAATGTTACGACCGGAAGTTTACATGCTAGTGTAGCTTCCGGTCGAGCAGAACGACTTTCCGCCACGTTTCCGCTTCGCCATGGCGAAAAAATCGGTCCGAGACCAATTGGGCTCGCCGCCTGTTTTTCTGCCTGTTTTGCCGCCTAGGCGGGCGGATTTTTGCAAGATTTTGCCGCTTCCGCCAGCTTCGAGACCAAGTTTCTACGCGAACGCGGCCTAACCGGCACCTGAAGGGAAGCGGCGGAAATGTATACCGGAAATTTCGACCACCTGGGGACTTTAACGTGCACCTAAATCTAAGTAAACGGGCCTCGAGCATTTTCGCCTTCATCTAAAATGCGGCTGCCGCATTTGTTGCTTCATTTGTTGCGCATTTGTTGTTTCAGAATGCGGCCGCCACATTCGCGCCCAAAACCTCACAGAGTGTCAACGCCTTGACAAACACCGTGACAGTTTTTTTCCATATGCAGACATGATTCGCTGTAAATTACCAACCCAAACGGAAGCGCCCAGGAATGAAAGTGTGAAAGTAGCACCGGTTTCTTGAAATATGTCAGCGCGAAGCGACGAGAGCAAAGGGTGGATTAGTGGGGGGGGGGGGGGGGGGGTGCAAAAAATTTCGGGGGGGTTTGAACCCCCCCCCCCCCCCCCTTGGCTACGCCACTGGTTAGGGCAACAAGAGCAAGCTCAGTCGAGTAACCCGGACGAAAGCCGTATTTGAATGGTGAGAGAATGCTGAATGTTTAAGGTAATTAGTCAAGCTTTTTTCAATAAGCTTTTCAATCACTTTGCTGAAGAAAGGTAATACACAGAGGGGGCGATAGTTGGAGATTTAAGAGCGGTTGCCTTTCTTAAAAATTGGAGAGATCCTGCCTTGTTTAAGTTCCTGTGGGAAACTGCCCTATTTAATCATGATGTTGATTAGATCCGCAAGGATGTCAGATATTAAGGGTGCAATTAATTTTATATGATAAGGGTGTAATTTATCCATGCCGGCACCGGTTATCTTCATGTTTTTTATAGCGTTTAGAACTTCCTGGGATGTGGTTGGAAATAAAAAGACAGGGGCACGTGGCGAGGCACGGGATTGTCATGCACAGGTGTCTGTAGTTCACTGCTGAAGAAGAAATGAGCAAACGCATCAGCTATTTCTTTGGCGGTTTTGAAAACCATGCCTTGATGAGTAATTTCTGCTATTCTTTCGCGATTTTTTGTCCTATTTAAAAAGGAGTTCACCATTTCCCATTTCTTGCTTATATTTTCACCGGATTCCATAATTTTCCTTTCGTACCATGTTTTTTTTTTTTTTTAGCTTTTTTCAATGTGGCAAAAAGTTAGTTAGAAAACTTATTGTACCGAATGGCTATAGGTTCTTGTTAACTGGTTGTCGTTTCGTTTTCTTGTAAAGATTATCCTTTTTGCACATTAAAGATAGGAGCTTATCCGTTATCCATGGATTCTGAGGTGACGAAAGTATTTTCTGAGGAGCCGCATAGTATATTCCCTTCCTTACCTGCATCTCTACCCGACTGAAAAGAAGAAAATCGATTGCTTAATTAAGTAGACAATCATACAAATCAGCCCTTCACCTCCCTGGATACACGGCTAATGAGAAGCTATTTGAATTGGGAATTCATAATACCTATAGAGGAGCTGGTCGAGGCACACAGGCTAGCCCAGCTGGAGAGACTATCCAAAACTCAAGTAGGAAGACACATACTGGAGGACCTGAGGATCCGATATTGATCCACATACACCTCAATATGTAAACTTCCCCCTAATATACCACAGAAGTTTAAGGATACACCCAATACCAAAAAAACTTGCGTCCTGAACATCACAAGGACAGAAGGAGAGCAAGAGCTAAAGCTCTACATAAACACTACTCGGGTCTGCAGGTCCACGTCGACGTTGCGGAATACCCAAGTCGAGATGCCTTCTCTATAGGCATAGTCAACAATCAAGGTCAGGCCCACTCCACAGCAAGAATTAGTTGCATGCATGCAGAGGAAGCAGAAGAGGCAGCTTTAGCTCTGGCTTTATAAATGGCACCACCGCGGAAATGATTTTTAGCGATTCCAAAACTGCAATTAGAAATTTTGCCAGTGGCAAAATCCACAAACCGGCCCTGCAAATTCTAAACAAATACTGACCAACTGATCGCCAGGTTCAAATCACCTCGCACCCAGGAAATGAGGCTGCCCACAATTATGCCCGAGGTTTCGTCAGCCGGGTGGTGGGAGGCCTCGACCTGGCTTCAGCGAGGGATCGCATGGTGACGTTCCACGAAATTACTATGCACTACCGCGAAGGTAGACAAAAATACCTCCCGCCACATAAATCACTGGATAAACTGAAACAGGGGACTTGGAGACAGTTGGGGACGGGCTCATTTGCCAGCCCTTACATATCCTATATGTATATATATATATATATATATATATATATATATATATATGAAAATCAGAAGCACAACTTCGCGGTTATCTTAGGTTTATTATTTTCCCAACAGTTTCGGTCGGTGGACCGACCTTTATCAAGGACCGACCTTTATCCCTTGATAAAGGTCGGTCCACCGACCGAAACTGTTGGGAAAATAATAAACCTAAGATAACCGCGAAGTTGTGCTTCTGATTTTCCTAAATACGCTTGGCCCATTGAAAAATCCAGTTACTACTATATATATATATATATATATATATATATATATATATATATATATATATCCGGGCTGCTTCTCACCTGAATACAAAAACTGCGATCGATGCCTATAGAGCGGAGCTGACACATATTGAGCAACTGCTCCGGGCAGATGGGGCAATAGTTGCCTAGGGTGGAACTCCAAGTTCCACCCTATATAGGCAACTGGGGTGGAAGTTTGGACTGGGAGGTAGCGGTGTCCAGCTCGGATCCCGTGGTCCAGCTGCAGACCGTCAACTGGGCTTTGGAGGTCGTCATGAGTCAAGGGCTAACAGCCACCTCACGCCGCCTTGAAGGAACCCAGTAATTCAAATCATTCTACATCTGACGAAAATAAAGTTTTCCCTGCTCCTCCTCCTCCTCGTTCTTCAAGCAGCATGCATGTGTATTGTTGCGCACAAAGTTTTCCATCAGCGGAGAAACATGTGTAACCTTCCTGCTTGCCGCTTCAAACAAATAAAACATATCTGCCCCATCCGGCGCCTTGTACTCAGGTTTACGGGAAACATTGTTATATAAAAAAAAATAATAATAAAGCAATATCCTAAAATTTTGGCCGTAAGCCATACGTAGAATTTTTTTTCTTTTTTTCCCAGTCGATGCTAAAGAAAAGAAAGAAAGAAAGGAAGCCGACGCGGTAGCCTAATTAGTGTAGCCTAATTAGTAGGCCAATTAGAGCTCGCGGTTTCAATCCAGGTCGCGGAATTCGATGGGAACGAAATGGAAGAGCACTCGTGTACCTCTGTTTAGGCGCACGTTAAAGAACCCCAGGTGGTGAAAACTATTAACCGGGTACATAATCATATCGTGGTTTTGCCACGTAAAACCCCAGAATTTGTTTAAAATAATAAAGCAGGTGGTTGCGTTCTACGGCTTTCTTCTAGGGGTGTAAACAAAATAAATTATTATCGAGTCTGATTTCCCAGAGTGAGTGAGTACGAACTTTATTTAGGTCCTGAGGAGAAATAATTAAAGCGCCAATCAATCCGGCGGCTCCGAGAGAAACATGTTGCACTTATCCTATATATTTCATACGTAAATGTAATGCCGTTCCCAAATGTATATGTCCGCTCAACTGAGCAGCTTGCACATTATAAAAGGATGCTTTCACTTATCCGTTGCACTATCATAATGACTATAATTAAGCATTAAAAGGAACGGCATACATCACATACCCGTGGTGATAAGTGTAGATCTTCTGCGTTCTTTGGAGAAGATAAGTGTGGTACCACATGGGGCACCCAGTTTTAATGGGTTGCCAACATGGTGAGACTGTCGAAAAAAGTTTTCCTTGCCTGAATTAAGTTAGCAGATTTACAGATTGCGGCGCGTTTATATTGAATATGACAACTAGGAAGTTGTTAAGCAGGACTTATTAACACCCGTGTTTTAAGTCTCTCAGGAACTGCGCCTCTGCGCAACAGCCACGACTCTCCAGCAGCACAATAATTCGGAATAACAGTCCTCACTTGCATCGGTCACTCACTTTTGAGACTTCAATGGTGCTGTTACGCGTTACCTTCGAACGGAATCGAATATATATAGACATATATATCGTGAATATATATGTCTATATGTACCCTTTCATTCAATTACCTAGAAATGTATTGGTCATTCTTCCTGCCATACAGCTAATACACCTGGTTTATTTCATTCTAATATGGTTTTCTTCGATCATTGTTCCTCATCAATATCCACCAACAAGAAGCGCGCGTAAAACGACACGATATCAACAAAAATTTCTTACGCAGCTTCATGTTGCCGAAGGCTCATTACCAGTTACTTTTAGAAGAGATGTGTTCGGAACAGCAGTTCACCTGGCTAAAAGCACATTTGGTACCGGCCGCCAAGAGTCGTGGGCGCACCAAAGCAACTAAAACATAAAAAAATGTACTGCACCGACGTTCTGCGAGAAAAACTGGGCGTCCGCCAGCATTCACGCGCTCGCTAGCAGACGACGCGCTTGACAACAACAGCAAAACGAGAACAGCAAAGACGTCGTGTTGTATAATCCATGCCTCAAATATACATGTTTGGCAAAATGGTGCAAACATAAATTTGCAGTTGAAATAAAGCACTATTTTAAGAGCGCACAATGCGCAATCGGCCTCGGCGCCCGCAGCGAAAGTACACTTAAATCTCGTTATAACGAAGTCGAAAGGGCGGCGAACTTTTTTCGTTACAACCACTGACTATAATTATTATACGGCTAATTATTGTATACGAGGGTGTAATATCACGAGCACGTGATCTTTTTGGGTGATGGCAACTGGTCAATAAACCCACATATGCTACCTGAAGGCATCAATGTTGCCGTTTCCGAACCCTCATTATGTAATGAACGAGAAGAAAGGGAACCGAGGGGCCCGATTATTATTAATCATATCATAAGAAGTCAACAAACAATGACACCAAAGACAACATAGTGGAAATTACTTGTGCTTACTACTTGAATTAAAGAAATGATAAATTAATGGAAATGAAAATGGATGAAACGAGGGCTCGAATCCGGCAACATTGATGCCTTCAGGTAGCATATGTGGGTTTATTGACCAGTTGCCATCACCCAAAAAGATACCCGCCAGGGTGGCTCAGTCAGCTGAGGCGTTGCGCTGCTGAGCACGAGATCGCGGGATCGAATCCCGGCCGCGGCGGCCGTATTTCGATGGAGGCGAAATGCAAAAACGCCCGTGTGCTTGCGTTGTAGTGTACGTTAAAGAAACCTAGGTGGTAAAAATTACTCCGGAGCCCTCCACTACGGCATGCCTCATAATCAGAACTGGTTTTGGCACGTAAAACCCCAGAACGAAGAAGAAGATCACCCAAAAAGATCCGCCGCCATGGTTTGCGAGTGGTGGCGCTGGCTAACACTCCCATGGTTAGTTCTAGTTGGAAAACATAAATACCACAGAACGTGGATGGGAAAACAGCTCCGTGGTAGCTCAATGGTAAGAGCATCGCACGCGTAATGCGAAAACGTGCGATCGTTCTCCACCCGCGGACAGTTGTTTCTTCATCCATTTCCATTAATTTATCATTTCTTTAATTCAATCACTAAGCACAAGTAATTTCCACTATGTTGTCCTTGGTGTCATTGTTTGTTGACTTCTTATGATATTATTAATAATAATCGGGCCCCTTGGTTCCCTTTCTTCTCGTTCATTACATAACGAGGGTTAGAAAACGGCAACATTGAGGCCTTCAGGTAGCATATGTTGGTTTATTGACCAGTTGTCATCACACAAAGAGATCACGTGCTCGTGACGCCTCCGGCAGAAGGGATCTTCAACATCCGCCGCTATAGTTTGTGAGTGGTGCCGCTGGCTAACACTACCATGGTTAGTTATAGTTGGAAAACATAAATACCACAGAACGTGGATGGGAATACAGCTCCGTGGTAGCTCAATGATAAGAGCATCGCACGCGCAATGGGAAGACGTGGGATCGTTCTCCACCCGCGGACAGGTGTTTCTTCATCCATTTTCATTCCCATTAATTTATCAATTCTTTAATTCAATTAGTAAGCTCAAGTAATTTCCACTATGTTGTCTTTGGTGTCATTGTTTGTTGACTTCTTATGATTTGACCAGTAACAAACTTTTTCGTTAAAACAAAATTTTAAACGCATGTGTTTCTATGGGGACTTTTAAGGGGGATTAAAATTCTTTCGTTATATCGATTATTTCGTTATAAACCGTTTCGCTATAACAAGATTTCAGTGTACGTTGAATATGCCGCGGAACGCCTTCGCTCGCAGCGCCCTCGCAGAATTTTTCCACATGCGGTGCCTCAGCGGGAGAGCGCCGTTAGGCCCACTCGACCATTGTCTAGTACACTCTAGTTCCCGCTCATAGAGTTTCTCACTATATAGTAATAAACTCTATGTTCCCGCTTCTCGCTCAGCTTTTCCTCTAGAGTATACTAACTCCATGGCAGCAACATAGCAGCAACAGTGTAGCGCCCTTGCGGTTCCCAATTTCAATACATGCGCGCTATGGGGAGCTTTTCCTCTAGAGTTGGTTACATTATATCTATGAGGGGTGTAGCTAATAATACCGGAATAAACATTTCTGCTATAAACATACGTGTCTGCGCACCTCATACAAGCCAAAAAATTCATCCAGAAACGCCTGCAAGGGCAAAAACACAATAGAAAGCTAAGGTGCAAAATCGCGGAACTAAACAAGAATATCGAAACACACTGCGCCCAGTTATGCAATGAGGAATGGGACGAGGTGTGCGACGCCATGGACGGGAACATCAACACTGGCAAGACGTGGAAGATCCTCAAGCACATGCTCGACCCGTCGGGCACCAAGATGGCGGCGAAAGCGGAAATGACCAAGATCAGACACAAGTACAAGGGAAACATCCGTGAGATCGGTGATGAAATCGCCAAGCTGTACCTCGAGAGACCCCCAGCCGTCGAACACCGGAACTACTCGGGCTCTCCCAACGACAGAGAGTTCTCGCAGCAAGAAATCAGGGCGGTCCTGCAGACCATCAAGACCAAGTCGACTCCGGGCCCCGACAAAGTGACCAACAAGATGCTCCGGAACCTGGACGACCAGGCAATGAGCCAATTGACAGACTACATCAACGAGTGCTGGCGGAACGGGAGAATACCCGACGAGTGGAAGCGGTCTGACGTGATCCTCATCCCCAAGCCGGCTAAACCCCTAGAAATCCAGAACATGCGGCCTATCTCCCTCACTACCGAGCGTCGGTAAAGTGATGGAGCACGCCTGCCTGAACAGAGGTAACGGCTAGCTGGAGTCCAACGGCGTATACCGCAGCAACACGATCGGCTTCAGAAGAGGGCTCTCTATCCAAGATGCCATGATACAACTCAACGAGCAAGTCAACGAGCAATAAATAACACAACGGGGCGAGGCTTGAGGACAATACTCGGACTCCATCTAAAGTAGGCCTTCGACAGGGTCGAGCACGCGGTCGTCCTCGAAAGAATCGCGCAACTCTGCCTGGGCGAACGAACGTACAATTACATCAGAAATTTCCTTACGGGAAGAATAGTCAGAATCAGACTGGACGAGGAAGAGAGCATCCAGGTGGACATGGGCAGCGCGGGCACACCGCAAGGGTCCGTCGTGTCACCGATGCTCTTCAACCTCGTCATGATCGGACTATCGGAAAAAAATTGGAGCGAATAGAAGGCATTAGTCACACAGTTTATGCAGACGACATTACGATTTAGACCACGAAAGACGCAAGTGAGGGCGAGATGGAGAACAAACTTCAAGGGGCGGTGGAGGCAATCGAGAATCATTTGGAAGGCACCGGACTAGAACGTTCGCCGGGGAAATCGGAACTGCTACTCTACCGCCCCAGGAGGCTGGGCACACCATCCAGAGACGTATCGGAACTACACAAAAGGGGAATCATAATAACCACGAGAAACGTCACGGAGACACCCATGGTACCGAAGATCAGAGTCCTGGGTGTCTGGATCGAAGCCAGGGGAACAAACGCGGAAACCATAACGTACGCCTGGAAAAGAAAGCCACAGCGACCGTTAGGCTAATGCAAAGGGTCTCCAACAGCAGAAGGGGCATTAAAGAAAGAAACGTGGGACGGCTCGTCCAGGCTTTTTCGATCAGCCACATCGCGTACGTAGCTGCATTCGTCCACTGGCACAAGGCTGAGAAAGACAAGATTGACGCGCTCATTAGAAAAGCGTACAGAACGGCACTAGGTCTTCCGCAATACACAAGAAACGAAAGGCTACTACAACTCGGGGTACATAACACGCTGGACGCGATCGCGGAAGCACAGGGGATAGAGCAACTCTAAAGACTCTCCGGAACCAAGGCGGGCAGAGAAATCATGGAAAAGATCGGCATAAACTACCACGGAATGATAGGTAACAAGACGCAGATTCACCCGGACGTCCGAGCCGCAATAAACACGGTAAACATTGCGAATAACATGCACCCCGTGCACAATGTCGAGAGAAGAAAATGCCGCACGAAAACGATCCTCAAAGACCACTGCGTGCGGGAGGGGTGCACTTTGTAGACGCCGCCCGGTACCCCCGAAACCGGGTCGACAATGGTGGTGTCGGCGGTGGTGTCTTCGCAATGGTGCTCGTAGACACGAAAGAAAAGACCATGACGGCGGGCTCCGTCAGGACCAGATCGTCAGAAGCAGCGGAAGAAACGGCAATCGCATTGGCCGTAACCATTAACGGTCGGAAACACGACAGATTAATAATCAGCGACTCCAAGATGGCTATTAGGGACTTCACAAAGGGCTGGGTCTCCACAGAGGCGGCCAAAATCCTGAACAGCAGAGCAGCAGACTTCGTAAACGGCAAAATCACACCCAAGTACCTCAAATGGATCCCGGCACGCATGGGGGAAGTAACCACAGGAGACCCGAGCACCCCTTCCAACCTCAACGAGAAGGCCCACCGAGTCGCGCGAGAACTAACCCACCGTGGCTCGGGCAGTGACGGCCCGACACCCCGCACTCCCCACGGAGGGGGTGAGGACTGCGGCAGAGGCGACGGGGAAGACGGAGGAGGCGACGACGACGGATCTCAAGAAACACATTAGAGAATGTTGCAGACCAGAACCTTCAGAAACTTAAACAGAGTAAATTCGACACAATACCCAGAAGTGAGCTGCAATCTCTGCAAGCACGAACACGCAGACATGGCACAGGTCTTATGGAAATGCACAGAGATCAGACCAATATACAGAGACGACAACCGGACCTTCTCGAGGAGCGATGGCTAAGCGCTATGACTAGCTCAGATCTGCACGACCAACTATGGGCAATCCAGCGGGCCCGGGCATCGGTGGAAAGGCTATGCCTCACCGCACGTAATGCCTGGGTGGCCTGATCCCGGGTCGGCAACCTCGCAGGTGCTTCTATCAATAAAGTTTTTTCCGTCCGTCCGTCCCACCTCTAGTTTATTGCTGTTAAAAAGCCCGCCACAAACTCGCGCTACCTTCAAAAGTAGTTGTAATCATATTCGAAAGATGGCGCAGCCATACAATCAACGCAGCCGGCGCGCGTGTTTTGGTGTTTGCATTTTAGGTGTTTTGGGCAGCTCTTCCTCTCCCGCGACAATGCACGGAGGATGCCGCTATGTGCTGCCGCATCTCCCGCAGAGCGGTCGACGGCTCGCGTAGTGCACAGGTGCCGAAGTCCTTCGTGCGCGGCTTTTCTTTGGTGCCAGATCTTCGTAAGCGACCCTTGTGGTGAAGCGCTGCGGCGGCCGTTCACAGCGTCGTCTATTGGCCCATGCACCGTGGCGGGATCACGTTTGAAGTCTCCACAATCTATGTGTCCAGCAGAGCGACGGCGACGTGAGAAAGGCAGCCGCGTTTAGCGCGCCACTGCCGCCGTGTGCTTCGCCGGGATACTGCAGAGCAGCAGGCGCTGCCTCGGCTGGATTACGATCGCGCGGTGTGGATTTGCGACGACCGAGCACGGCTCTGCGACCGAGAGGGGTGAGTGCGGTGTTTTGCCGGTCTAGGCCTATTGTTAGCTCGGGGAAAATGAAGCACATCTCTCGCGCCGGGCGCACTGTTTTGTGTGGAGCGAGGCCCCGTTTTTCTTCTTTTTCTTTTTTTGTCTCCGCCGTCGGTCGTGCTCTGTGCCGTACCGACCGACGACGCTCCGTTCTTCCCGCGAGGCACAACCTGCGAAACGGGTCCGTTCGTTTCCACACGTGTTGCGAGCTCAGGAGTGTTTACGTGCATCCCTCTTCCCGCGTAGCGCTCGATCACGACCGATTAAAACGCTCCGGTTTGGCCCCTCGGTGTGGCCGGAGCGTTTATCCGAGGGCCGCGGAATCGGGAGCAGCCCCGAGCGGGGTGATGTGCCGCGCGGTGGTTTAATCTCGTGGACCGTGACAATGAGAAGTGGCAGGCCCGAAAGGCGGCTTTGCAATTACGACGGCTTGCGTGCTACCCGCGTTTTGTCTGCGGACGCTTCGAGTGTTTGCATGGAGCAATTCAGGACGACCAAAACTCCACGATGAGTGGCTCTAATTTGACCCTGCCTACGTCTCGCGAACGCTGCAGTAGCTTTTTCGGCTTTTATCTTCCTTGTTGATATTTTCCTTATGTGGGTGCGTGTGGACATTACAATAACGCCAACTACAATTTCTGTACCTGCGGTTTCATACAACCGTTTCATACAATCATTTGCTACCTTCATTGTTTTCAGTATGTTCTTATTAATATTGAATATGTGTTCTTCCGGCTTCCACTTTTTCCATTATTTGGACATGTCGTGACGACTGTTACATTAGAATATATATATATATATATATATATATACACATACATACATATTATTTCGGCATAGGGCAGTGCAATATGGTTGACAGTATTTATTTATTTATTTAAAACGTCCTTATACAGGCCTCGTGCGAGGCATTGGGTATGGGAGGCATCACAAAAGAAACAGCATGCATAATTAGTACTTAATATACATACATCATTAGTTGGCATAATAATAATGAATATTCATGATTTCCAGTATCGTCTGGATCCCTAGCCTATGTTGTCAGTTTTGGACCCATACTGTAAAAGTAAGCATAAATTACAATCTAAATCAAAAATCAAATATAGGTAATCATATATACATGATTTAAAGTGATGTTTTAATGACAAAACAGTATTTGGAAGTTTTCTAATGAAGTTGTGCATTTCATTCCATATTTTTGCATTGACAAATGATAGGGATTGTGGACCGTATACATAATGAGATATTTCAGTAGTTAAGTTGAATTGTTATGGTCAGCCTGTCTAGTATCCCTTGTAGGCATGAGAAATATTGATGAGAGATCTGGCTTCTTCGTGGTTAGTATTCTGTGGATTTAGAGCTTGGATAAGTGGCATTACAGTTAACTGTGCAAAAGATGTGCAGAGGCCGCATACTTAGTGGGTGATGCAAGTTTTCGCACTGCACGTTTCTGAATTTTGTTTAAATGATCAATGTAAGAGGCGTAGGTGAAACCCCATGATTCTATACAGTAGGTTAAATGGCAATGAAAAATACTGAAATAAATGATACGTAATGGTTGAGGATGGGGGGGGGGGAAATATTGTGCCCCTTGGGTCTCATTTCCCTTTAACCTTTAATATTGCATAAAAAAATTGTTTAATTACGCATTCAATATGTAATGCCCAGAGTAGTGACGAGTCAAGACTTATTCCTAAATATTTATGACTACTAATTTGTTGGATTTGTGTGGCACCGAGGTACAAGTTGTACTTATTTGGAGAAGTTTTTCAGTTAGAAGCAAATACTACACACTTGGTGTTTTTGGAGTTTAAAACATGTGTGTTAGTTTCAAACCATGCTAAAGTATTCTGCAGCTCACTTTGAGCGATGTCATCTGCTTCCTGTAGTGACTGTCGTGTAGGTGTAGCCTTTGTTTATTGTTTTATAGCACTAACCTCTACATGACGACGCACGTTAGTTTAAGTCCAGAAAATCTAGTGGATTGCCCCTGGCATTCAGTGTGCACTGTCTTGTGAGAAATATTTCATTTCACTGACTCCCATGAAGTGTGACCACTTGCTGTATGCTGTGAGGCACCGCCACACACTTTGTAGCTTGCAACTAAATGTTGGGGTAGTATTTTTGTGATGTTTAATCATTGCTGCTGTTAATTGTGAGCATCCAGATGTAACTTACAGTAAATTCTTCCATGTTGGCTCATTAAAAAGAAAAAAACAGTTTATGTTCACCTCTACGTTGAAAGTGCTCTCACAGTTTTTGTGCCTTCAGAAATGGCAGGCCTTGAGCTTGAATTATTGTTCTTGTTATATGGGGGGGGTCTAATCTCAACTCTCCTTTTGTGGACTGCACAAGTTGGATGCTTGTACATTACAGTCGAGAATAAGTGCACACACGGAAGGTACAACACCCCGGCCACGGCGGCCGCATTTCGATGGGGGCGAAATGCGAAAACACCCGTGTACTTAGATTTAGGTGCACGTTAAAGAACCCCAGGTGGTCGAAATTTCTGGAGTCCCCCACTACGGCGTGCCTCATAATCAGACCGTGGTTTTGGCACGTAAAACCCAATAATTTAATTTTTTAAGGTACAACACGCTTGTGCAAAGTTCTTAAACTGTTGCTTTAAATTGGGATCCGATTGAGACCATTTGTTCTGGAATATATCTCTTGTCACAATGTTCCCATGGTGCGATGTAAAAGTGCCTTTTCATAGTGTACAACTTCATTCTATCAGCCTACTAGCTGTAGTCTTTTGTTGAAGCCATGTCTCAACCAAGACATTTGTTGCCCATGTAAATATTGTAATGTGCTGAAGAGTGGTATTTTATTGAACCGCTGTAACTACAGTAATGTCGTACGGCACTGTAATTGTTGTGAGCACGTTTTGTTATACCTTCTTGATTCACGAGAAGCAAGGGAAGTTTCTTGTGTTGAATCCCAGTGTTGTATGGCAGTTCTCTTCATTTTCTTCCTTCTTTTTTTCCTCCCCTCTTATTCCCATGCTCATGTGCATTTTTACAACCCACTTCCTGTTTGGGCCTGTGCAAAGGCTCACAGTACCGTTAAATAAATAAATAAATAAATAAATAAAATAAATTGCCAACTTGGGCTAGTTAGTGCATGTTGAAGCTGAAAATATTAACAGCGCAAGGGACAGGTGAAACAGAAGACACTTCCTCGTGCACTCAGCGACGTTACTCTTTTTAATTGACTTGTGTCCACTTTCTCCTGTGGCAACAAAAGACCAGGCTGGTTGGTATCGTGTAGCACAAACAGGGCATGGCATGCTGCTTCTAGGAACTGATGGTTTATCGCTTGCGCTCAATACAACAAGAAGCAAAAAAAAGGGAAAATGACAAAAAATCATCCAATGCCATCTGTTACAGGCCAGATGGCATATCTTTTTTGATAACTAAACAGATAAGTAGCTGATGGAATTTTCACTTGTACAGCAACTCGCACTTGCACTCTCTCTCGACCCTAACTTGCGACTTCGCCTGCCACCTGGACTCTCCCGTCGTGAAACAACTTTACTGTGTTGCGTGTGGTTTGGGCGTCACATTTACAAATTCCTATTCATTCCTAATCGGAATGGCTAACAGTGCAGCGTGCAATTTGTGTGGGTGCGATGAGCCTCTAGAGCACCGTCTGTGTCATTGCCCATCCTTTGACGCTCAACGACGTACTCTACAAGCTCAACTCGGCATATTAGATAATAGAGTGCTCTCAAAGGAAAAGATCCTGGGACCATGGCCTATGCATTCTTGCATGCGAAAGGCCACAAAAGCTCTTCCGCATTTCTGGAAGGTGACTGGACTGTATGAGCGCTTGTGACAGTGGACTTTCCTCTGCGACTAACTCTGTGAATGACTGGCTCATTATTATTTTTCTTCTCGCTCCTTCTTATCTATTCTTCCCCTTTCCCTCTCCCCAAGCGTAGGGTAGCCAACCGGGGACGTTGTCAACCTCCCTACCTTTCCCTTCTCGTTTTCTCTCTCTCTGATCAGTTAGCTGCATTCTTAGGCAGCATTCCCACTATATTGAACAAGGCTCACAACTGCATTGTGTTTGCAGTGTATTTGCCAGTTTTTAACATCCTTGCAATGTTCGTGTAAGTGATTGTCAAGACATCTGGCAATCTGTCTGATATGTTTCTTCCTGCATAAAGTGCTTTGGCTATGGCTTCTCTGTCATATCTCTGTCATTAGCAGTACGAGTAGCATACAACAGTAACTATGTCATCACAAAGAGCATCTTGCTCCTGGAAGGCTGAGAATGTACGCATGCCACTCCAGGAAAACAAGCACTATAGAGGGAGCCACAAAAATGTGCTGCATCTTCTCTTTAAGTATTGTGCGCCCAGTTTGTGCTCGTAAATTCACATAGATTTATTTGTGGCTACAGAATCAGCTAGCTGGCTGAGCTGTTACCAAGCTCGGGTTTGCTTACATTTGTAGCTCCTTTCGATAATACATGTCTGATACAAAACACGTGAATCATTGCAATACTTAAGAGGCACACACCGTTTCAAAAAAGAGCAAGCCAAGGCCGGCTCAAATACACATGAAATGCACAACGCTTTTCAAGCTAAGTTCTGTTGACTGAAAAGCAAAATTTTATTTTCGGCCTTAGGTTTTTATGTATAAGTCACGGAGTAAGATAAACAGGAGCGCCGACTCCGCCGCCGCGCAACGCATTCACATGGGACAAACCGTGTAACGCTAAATTATACATCGCGTAGCGCCATCTGTTGAGGCGCATTGAAAACACTCAACAGCTTGCTTCCATGTGCGCATGCGCTGAGTGGCGAAGACCGGCGACAATGGCGGCTCAGAACTGGCAGCGCGGCACCCGTAGAGCGTGTCGTCTGCTACAAACGTGGACCCTCGGCCGTCTCAATTTGACAGCAATCAAACACAAAAAATATATGCTCACAAATAATAAAAGTGCAAATATACACACGGTAGCACTTTTATGCACGCATACGAAACATTTTTAGATGTCTTTAGAGGAAACAGATGATAAATGATGCTGTACAAAAAGAAACAACAGAAGTACTTGTTTTTCACTCCTGTACGTCTGCGCGGACGCGAAGGTGTGAAATTTTTGTCTTCCTCGCTTTGTTTTTCATGTCTACAGTATGTTTATTCATGCCTGATGGAACAAGGTATCTTGATGCTTGTGCGTGAAGAGACTGAGCAACAGCACAGTGTTTTGTTCCCGGCTGTAAATCTGGTAATGGCAAAGGATGCGAGAAGTTTTCGCTCTTCGCTTCGCCATCTGATCTTCAATACTGCACCAGTGGCGTCAAAAAATTCCTGAAATAAACGAGTGCTTAAAGCAATGGACAAAATATGTGCGCGACACTTCGAGAAGCAGCTTATTTTTGATAGTTACTTGAGAAAGACAATATCCTGCTAGATGTAAAGAAAGTGCCTCGACTTCAAAGCGGAGCCGTTTTTTCAATTTGTTTAGGGAAGCCTGGCATAGCTCAATGATGCTGAATGCCAGGAGGAACCAGAAGACTCCAATGCGGAAGGACGAGAGGAGCTCAATTTAAATTTGTCTACAACTACACACAGTGTAGGTGCCTTTCCTTGTCCAGAGACATGCCGTAATGTAGAGAGAGAGAAAGAAAGGGAAAGAAAGACAAGGAGGTTAGCCAGTGTAAATACCGGCTGGCTACCCTCTAAATTCTCAGCCTCGCCTTCGAGATGATTCCTCTAGTTATGCAGACACATAATCAGAGCTTCTCTTGTGAAATAATAAGCAGGAAACACTGGCAGGAATTCCCAATTATTATGTTTAATGAGAATGTGGCGATTCTGTTCGCAAGATAACCGGGCGACACGAAAAGCACCGCGAGAAACAAAGAAGCAAGCGAAGCATCTTAGCACTTGATGTGTGCTCAGATAAAAAAGAGTGACAAACGTCAGGTTTTCCATAAAAACTTCTTTTTGCTGTCGTCTGTCATTGCTTGAGACCACCCGAACTGCCGTTATATCGCCTTGCCATTTGCTATAGTTTTTCTTTCCGTCTTAGTTTCCGTAAATTGTTTATTTTCTGTTCCTGTGCCTTGTAAAGTTCCATGTAGGCCACCTGACAAATGCCCTGCATTTGGCCTGTATAAAATAAATTAAATAAAATGATACATGACTTGTTTCTCCTGCTAACGTCACTCCGTGAACCGCAAGAGCTATGTGTGCTACAGGCGTCAGGGCGTGCGCGGAGTAGACGACAAAACGGATAGGCAAGCAGGCGCCGCGAGAGAGTCCCCACGCCTTTGCTCCTTCGGTTTGTTGGGCCCGCCTCTCCGCTGCAGAGTTTTTCATCATTCGTAGCGCCATCTGGCGAAGACGCTGTGAAGCAGGAACCGGCATTTCAGAATGTGTCCCTTCCAGACGAGCGGAGTCGGCGCTCCTGCCTTATCTTACTCCATGGTATAAGTTTAGAAAGAATTCAAGTAGTAAGTTTCGGAATTCTAAAACCAAATATTGCAGTTGTATAAAATGTCAGAGCATCTGAAGCGGGCAAAGTTGACTTTACAGTTCAGGGGCGGTATTCTGGAAGAGTCTACTTAGTGGATTGTCCATTTCGGCTGTCGCTGATTAGCTGCTGCTTCACGCGCAGGAAGGAGACTGGCTAGCACCTTCCTGCATGACAAGCAGCAGCCAATCAGCGACAGCCAAAATGGACAGTCCACTAATTGGACTCTTACAGAATACTGCTCCAGGTAGAATTGTTCCTGCGTTTCCAGCTCACAAATTAGTCGTGCACTTCAGAGCGCTGTATAATTAGTATAACAGGAGCCAAGAAATTGGGTTAAGCCCAATTACTTCCTTAAGTGGGCCCTTTTGTAAAGGATAATAACCGTGTTCCAAGTGAGTGTTCCAAGTTGTTAATACGAATTCAAAATTACACACTTCTATTCGTATTTGAAAATGAACTATTCGGCATTTTCGAATACCGAAACTAATCAAATATTTCGCAACAACCAATTGTTAAAGTCGGTTTACTTTTCTCCATCTTTTTGGTAAACAAAGTACGTATAGAAAATTATCAGAAGTGAAACAATGACAAAAATTTTCGAAGGAATGCAGAAACAAACTGGGTAATGCAAGTCCTGCTTTCAGTTTTTGAGGCCGAAGCCTACGTGGCAACCTCTAATTTTTTCTCGTAGTCTGTCGTTCAGGGTTTTTTGTAGTCTATTCATGTAGTAGTTTTATCTCTTACGCTACAACCAGTCAGGTTTTCCTTGCAACGAACCCTTCCTCATGTGTGTACGGCTCACAAGTCCTTAAGCAGCTGTTTATGTTTCACAACTTCTGATCTATTTTAAATGACAATTTATTTTGCGTTTTTGGAAACCTCGTTTGCAACCAGGCTCTAAAGATGCTGGGTGGCTATTCAGGCCGTTCTTTTAATGCAGTTATCTTTTTAGAACTCATCCTAATTGTCCGTCGTAGTTGGCTGTCTTTTTTGCCACTAGTCAATGCAAGCGTGGTACCTAATTATATAGAAATAAATATTTCTTCTGTAAATATAGGCGTCTGGATTCGACTGTTCGATATTCAATTCAATATTCGATACTTAAAATTTGTATTCAATTTGTATTCGAGAAAGTTGATATTCTCCCACCCTCTAATAGTAATAAATGCAGGTGCTGCAGAACTAATGAATGCTGGCCACCTTTTGTGAGCAAGTGGACAAAATATATTAATAAAACAATGAAATATACCTGCTGTTTCTACGAAGACCTTAAGTAATATTTAAAAATAGGCATTTGGAAATAAAAGGACGGTTTCAGAGACCTGCCGTCAGTGGTGACGACCACGGGATGACGGGTGATACGTGGTAATTTGTCGCTAATTAATAAAAATTTACTTGTAAACGTTTATTTTCAATGGGCTCATTGTAATTGGGAAATAGTTGCGAGCTCTCCGTATAAGCCATATCAACTGCGGATCTAGGAGGTGCGATTACCCGCAGAACTGTG
Source organism: Dermacentor silvarum (assembly GCF_013339745.2). Lineage (NCBI taxonomy): Eukaryota > Metazoa > Arthropoda > Arachnida > Ixodida > Ixodidae > Dermacentor > Dermacentor silvarum. The sequence goes on along the minus strand of NC_051156.1, from coordinate 18,078,718 downwards.
GCACGATGAATTTCGGCTATTAGAGCTCGAGAAGCTGTGGGAGGCTGCAACGCCCCTCGAGGCGACGTTCAGCTTACGTCACCCGCGTGTTACCGTTTTGCCAATGGCGCAGACACCAGAGAGAGATATGCTGCATTTCCCTGGTGCGCGTGTGCGACTTGTGAGAAAAAAAATTGACGGTCACTTTAGCATACGCGAAAAAGGGTGAAGGTGGCAGTCTGCGCGCTCTACAGACATTCATTAAATTACTTGACATTTTCATTCGAATGTGTTGTTACTGCCTATTACTTTTTTCTTCCGATCAAAGGTCACGGGTACGAGTGCCTTAATTTACGCTACCCTAATTAACTGTGCCTTAATTAACCTCACCCTAATTAACACTAAAGGTTGAGGTTGTGACTCCCACCAAAGGCTGTGGGTTCGAGTGCCTTAATTAACTATATTAATTAACTGTGCCTAACTGTGCCTTTTTTGCATGATGAGCGGCATCAGAGCCAGATGTGGACGAAGACGATTAATGCGCGAGCAGTGGCACGAGCGCATCTCTGCGCGAGGCGAGATCACATGACTTTCTACACCGCACGCCACGTATTCGAGGCCACCATCTGAGGAGGCATTTAAGGCTTTCGCCTGTTCCTATAGCTGAGCTGCACTATACGCGATCGTGAATAAATACACCGGAAATAAGCTTTCCCTCAGTTTGTCTTTTGTGGCGTTGTGGTCACAGCACCATGCTTGTGATTCGGAGGTCAGTCGTTCGAATGCATGTGAAACTTTTTAAATGCGTAAGCATTTCTATGCCTACCCAACGAGGAAACCTGTCCGTCATGTAAGACACATCGCTATAAAGAAAATGTGTAAAACAAAATAAATTTGAAAGGGAGAACGTTGGCGGTGTTGAATTACGAACCTAAGACCCCACGCTCAGAAGCCGAGTGTGTCACCCACTGGGCTAAACACCTACGCTTGCAGAAATTGAATATATCTGAATCATATGAATGTGTTGTACTTGCGGTACAAAAGAAGCGTCAAAGGAGAACAGTTTCTGTGAAGGCTTTGCTGAAAGACTTGGTGATGTTGGAGTAATAGCCATCTCTATGACCACAGGTAGAGCCGATTTGGAGCATTGTAGACAGAAGGAAAATTCCCATTTTGTGAAAATTTAATGCCAAACACGCCACATCCTCAATGAGCTTTGCTGGCCGCGGCATGCGCTTTCCTTTGGGGCGTTCCTTCACTGACAGAAATGCCACCGATTACTGAGGGCTTATGCTCTTCACATCGTGCATCACAAACAGATAAGCAGTCAATGAGTTGATAAGCAGTGATGAGAGTTATATGGGTGTCGTTACGGTTCATAATAGTTCGACGCGGATGGGTAAGGTGCTAAAGAGCGATAAGGGCTTATATTGGTCGAATCAGAACTGATAAGGTTAATAAGCGCCGACAAGGGTTGACAATTAAGGGTTGATTATGTCTGATAAGATTGATAAGGGCAGATGAGGATTCCTAAGGATCGGATCGACTGCGATAAGGTTGATACCAATCTGGTAAGGGTTTATAGTGGTCGGATAAAGTTTCATAACATTGATGTCACCGGGCTGTGTGGAGGCTAGCATAGATTATGAAAAGGCATTCGATTCAGTAGAGATACCAGCAGTCATAGAGGCATTGCGTAATCAAGGAGTACAGGAGGCATACGTGAATATCTTGGCAAATATCTACAAGGATTCCACAGCTGCCTTGGTTCTCCACAAGAAAAGTAGGAATTAAGTTACTTATTAAGAAAGGGGTCAGGCAAGGAGACACAAATCTCTCCAATGTTATTCACTGCATGCTTAGAAGTATTCAAGCTCTTAGGCTGGGAAGGCTTTGGAGTGATAATCAACGGCGAATATCTCGGCAACCTTCGGTTTGCAGATGACATTGTCCTATTCAGCAACAATGAGGATGAATTACAACAAATGACTGAGGACCTTAACCGAGAAGGGTTGAAGATTAATATGCAGAAGACAAAGATAATGTTCAATAGCCTGGCAAGGGAACAAGAATTCAGGATCGCCAGTCAGCCTCTTAGAGTCTGTAAAGGAGTACGTTTATTTAGGTCAATTATTCACAGGGGACCCTGATAATGAGAAAGAAATTTACAGAAGAATAAAATTGGGTTGGAGTGCATACAGCTGGCATTGCCAAAACCTGACTGGGAGCTTACCACTGTCGTTGAAAAGAAAAGTGTGCAATCATTGCATTCTACCGGTGCTATCATATGGGGTAGAAACTTGGAGGTTAACAAAGAAGCTCGAGAACAAGTTAAGGACCGCACAAAGAGCGATGGAACGAAAAATGTTAGGCCTAACGTTAAGAGACGGGAAGAGAGCGGTGTGAATCAGAGAGCAAACGGGGTATATCCGATATTCTAGTTGACATTGAGGAAAAAATGGAGCTGGGCAGGCCACGAATGCGTAGGATGGATAACTGGTGGACCATTAGGGTTACAGAATGAATACCAAGAAAAGGGAAGCACAGTCGAGGACGGCAGAAAACTAGGTGGGGTGATGAAGTTAGGAAATTTGCAGGCGCAAGGGTTGGATTCAGCTAGCGCAAGACAGGGGTAATTGGAGATCGCAGGGAGAGGCCTTCGTCCTGCAGTAGGACGTCGCCCCCTCCCCGTTCAATTTCCCGGTGCCTTGCGCGCGACGCGAGACTGTGCACTTCCCGCTTTCCTACCTTGCACGCACGAGATTCAGCTGCCTTCGTCGGCTCACCCTCATGCTTTCAATCGCATATACAGCACACGGCGCGCGGCGACGATGGTAATGACGACGGCAGAAATGCAGCTGGAGTGTCCATACAATGTCAATAAAAACAGATTGAAATAGTGTTGTGTTATACCAGTCCAGGGTTCACTGCGGCTCTCTGGTTCTACGGTGACATATGGTGACGCAGAAATTACTTTACTGCTTCAATTGGATCGCACAATTTGAGAACATTTTCCGCTATCTTCATGAGCGTCAGTGTGGAAATATATAGTTTGATTGTAGTGCCACCGATTTTTTCGTCTTTACGGGAAAGCATGCGCCGTGCCACCGCTTGACCAACGCTTTCATTTTCTAGTATGCTATAGCTACAAAGCGCGCTTCTACTACACGCTTACGGCAAGCACGTCATTTGAGCGGTAGGAGGTACAGCTGACCGGCGATATCCTTGTGGGACAAGAAGCTCTCGTCCAGCAAGTACGTCAAGCAGACATGGCCAGTGGAGTCCTGGAATGAGGACACCACCCACTCGACCTCAAGAGTGGGTGGTATTTGGACCTCGATGGTCCAAATAAATGTGTTCTCTCTTGTGTTGGTTTATTGTGTGTCTTGAAGTGCGCTGCCATATTCCATTATTCCCCCCGAATTCAGATTGGTCTGCTCCAAACTGCTTCAAAATTAAATGGTATTTGCTTCAAATTGCTCTAAAATAAAGTTTATTCTGCTCTAAGCTGCTCCAAAATGCAATTTTGTCTGCTCCAAACTGCTCCAAAACTCGTTTTTCCTTGCTCCAAAATGACTTTGGGCAGTCCAAATGGCTTTAGGCGTTGACGAAACGGAAATACACACGTCAGCCAGCAGCGTGCTGCAACAGCTGGGAGCATGGAAGCGCAGTATCTCCTGCGTCAATTGTGCTGCAACAGCGTAGGGAGCCCCCTGTTTTCCGTGGATCATTGTCGGACCCCGATAGACATTTGAAAGAGTTGCTGCTTTCAACAACTGGAACTGTTAGGGCAAGTTGCACAATGTACCTTTGTTAGGTGCCACAAGGACCTGAGGTGGCATTCACGAACATTTCATAATGAAAGTAATAATGATTCTAATAACCTGTCATTGAGATGCGTCGAATTGCCCCTTGAGCGAAAAAGGCGGTGGCATCTGTAGCAGCGCAACTTCCCATTGATTCTGATGTCATGTCACGAGGTTGCACAGTGGCTGCCTATACTCGTGGATGCTCCATGAGCTTGGAAAACTGAAAGCAGCGACCAATCGCTGCTGTTTGTCGAAGGAAGTGGCTGCAAGAAACATCTCAACGACGTAGCGATGACACGCGGCCACCCAGACAAAGCAAAGAAAACGCCGCCTAAAGACGATGACGCAGCATAACAGGAGCGGGGCAATGTGACACAGCCATGACCCGACGCCGCAACCTAGCTGCAAATTAGGAGAAAAGAACCGCCCACCTCGACGTGCTTCTCGACAACCAGAAAGTCACCGCTCGAGTAGACGCAGGAGCCAACTACTCCGTCATCGGAGTAGTCGCGGCCAAGTTGAAGACAGCTAAACTGGCATTGAATGGCCCTCAAATCCGCAAAGCTGGAGGTCACCTAATAACGCCAACTGGAATCTCGACGGTAAGAGTTGCAGGTTATGACCACGCTTATCCTCCGAACTTTGTTATTCCGCAACAATGCTCGCAAGACGTAATCCTCAGCATGGACTTCCTGAGTCTTTAAGTCGATAACACTGTCCACAGATCAAGCGATAGTGCTGGATAGGACTCTCAGTCATTCAGATTAAACATTTATCCTTTGTCACTCACAACATGCTTCATACCTGACCAAAATATAATCGCCATGCCTCGCACTGAGGAAACGAGAGGAAATCATCTGCATGCCTCAAGTGATGCATAAAAATAGGACGAACACGAGCCTTGAGTAATTATTCTGAAGGTGCACAACAGATTTGAAACTTTCGAAGCACATCACACGTATTTTCTCTAAATATGAAATATCTGCGCTCCTCTGAGGAAAGCGGATATAATGCATCTAAACAGGAGGAGAACAAGGGTTTAGCAATTTTCATTCAGTCCCTAATTGACACACACACCACAAAATTTGCCTGCATATCGCCCTTGCCATTTCCCACGTTTCGTTAAAATGGCAAGTTGGTGAGTGATATAGTTTTTTTTTTTTTCGTTTTCAAAAAACTGTGAGAACTGTCACGTAACGTCTGAGCGTTTCTGGTTGAATTAATGCAGCTTCCCTGTAAAACGTGCTCCCTGCAATCGGTAGAGATAAATGCAATAAACCTCATCAAATTTTATGTAGTTGATATGCCAAGAAGATGTGTGTTTTCACATGTTTCGATACTATAGGTCTAGCTCTTCCTCTTCTTAACTGCAAGGGCACTTTGAGTAAACATAAAGCGTAGTGCAATGCACAATGCGAAGGTGCAGCTGTTGATGTTGGTAGGGGCCATTACATTCCTCCTCTCTGACATATATTTTTGCCCCGCGATGCACTATAGTAGCGTGTGTGCTCAAAGCAGTGGGGTACTTGCACGGCTTCTTGTTATGTAGACATGATTTGCAGCGATATCTGCAGTGACGGGAATAAACCAGGAGTTAAGCGAATCACGCGGTACACGTTTCACCGGTGCTCGGTTGAGGCCCACATGAAAACAGGAATTCGGTTGCCCTCATTACCGGGAAGGAAGTCGTCCTTTCTTTCGCTACTGTATACCACCTGCTTTGAGGAAGGAGAGCTCTTGACATGGTCGCTTCCAAACAGAAACCGTTAGAAATAGCTGCAAGTAAGGATACACGAAAATGCAAAATTTTCGAACAATGACTTGAATTGTTCGAGTTTATTTATTTATTTAATACTGCAAACCTCGCGGGTCCAGGCAGGAGGGGATATTGGAGGAATGTACATATAATAGCAAGAACACTTAGAGTGACACATTAAATTGATACATCAAAAACAAGGAGTTTCACGCTAGAAATTGAATGAAATTAAGAATTTCTGATAAGGATACATAACAAACACAATGATGTCATGCGGATAGACATAAAAGGACCTAAACAGACCTAGACAGAGCTGTGAAGGGATGACGTGTGGCAAGGAATTCCTATCGGCTACTGTTCTAAAGAAAAATGAGTGTCTGCACACGCAGTGATGGAAGTGCTGCTCCAATTGCTCCAAACTGCTCCAAAAGAGAAATGCTGCTACATGCTGCTCCAAACTCATTTTTGTTAGTAACTCCTTCGAACTTGCTCCGGAACGGCTTGATGCTCAGCTTGGGATACTCGGCTTTATCGGCTTTGCCGCAAGAACTGACATTTTAAATGTAGAGCTCGTTTAGCTGTATTTTTGAACTTGACATGCGGACTATTTTGGTGAAATGAGAAAGTGACTGAGATTACTTCAGTCTCATACCGATTATCAGTTGCTGCTTTCGCAGCAGTTATGTGTGATTGTGGTTACTTTTATAATGTGGTGCTCAGCTTTACTGGTTTGATCTCGTTTCTGCCACAAGTACTGGTATTTTAAATATATAGCTCATTTTACAGTGCATTCTATAGCCATCCATCTTCTTAATTTTTATTTCATTTAGGAATACTGTAGCCCTCATGTGAGGGCCATTACAGGAGGGGAATTGTCAAAGAAAACATAATCAACAACAATATAACAACATAAAGCATTGTCAAACACACATTACAAGAAAAATGAACAAGGTATACACGTGTAAGGACGGTTAAAAATGCAAGAAATAACGGAAAGCTTGATACATTCTTAATTGTCCCTGTCACAGGCCCCGAGAACGAGGTGCAAACGCCGGACCAAATTCCAAAGCCGAATTATCAGCTTCCGAAAGTAATCCCACGAAAGCAACGACAATTAAGAATGGGCCCTCTGGTGCGCCAGCGAATGCCGGTTGCTGTCCAAAGACAGAGTCAGAGCCCAGAGTTGTCAAAACACAACAAAATATATTCTTCACACAAGGCCGTTACACACACACTTGCACACTTAGGCTAGACACAACACAATACAAATCAGATGGGTATTCACAAAACACAAGAAAATAATTAACGACAAGCACTAAGAGTCCAACACGTAAAGTACAAAATAAAAAGGAACACTAAGTGTCCAATCGTATTCACCAGTGTTGGTCTTGAAGTCGGACGATCTCGGCGTAACTCGGGGCAAATGCAGACGCTCGATGAACCCGTCGACTAGCTTGCCGGGGAATCCCCTTCTTCCGCAGACGCTTGGTCTTCACGTTACATCGCTTCACGCGGACTGAACTCATGAACTCCTTGAATTCCCTGAATTCCACTAAACGATTCTCGCACGGCGGTTATATAGCTTCCACAGGCGTTCTCGAACATTCTTATTGGTGTCGTGATCTCGTAGCATGGCCAAAGCTTGGGAACCTTCGAGGCTTTTCTCGTTCCTTCGGCCGCCGCTGTCCGAGCTTTGTCAAGGGGGGGGGGGGGGGGGGGCTGATGATGACTCATGCTGTTGGCGCGCGCTCACGCTGTAGTGTTCTCTCGACTCGCCCGGTGATCGGCGCGCGCGTGGGCTCTCTCTCTCTCTCTCTCTTTACCGTCGTCTCGTCTACGCTCTTCTAGACTTCTAGGCGCCCCCTTTCTCTCCCACTTACCCATCCCCGTTGGCGCTGAGCCATGCTCCCTCAAGGGCTGCAGAAGATAGCGCCAACCTTTTCCTTTCCCCACGAACCACTTACTACTAGGGGCAATTGTTCGAGTCGTTGTTTGAGGCGTGTGCGCTCTCCCCCTCTGTTGAAGTTGCCGCGGGGCCGGCGTGTTCTTTCGCTGGCTTGCGTGACACGCGGCGCGCGCTTGGGTTACGCGCTCTTTTGTGACACTGCCCCCCCACTTTAAGAATATTATGCAATAATATTCAAGAAACCACAAAAGAAGCACGCACAAGAGTCCACTACTCACGAGTCCGTAAGTCCATAAATCAGTCCACTACAAATCACACATAACTCACGATACATCGATTACAAACACAACACAGGTACACTTGGATTACACAATAGCACATCCCTCGCATAACTAGTACACTTATATTGCACAATAACACATGTCTCGCGTGACAAGGCAAACATATGCAATATAACATGTGCAACAAGTATACAAAACTATGCGCGAGCTGTTCCGCCTTTTCACCGCGCAGCGTGCGTATATATATGTATATGCGTTTGTCGCTGCCTCGTCTCTCGCTTTGAACTAGCTCGCGGCTGTCTTCGGTTTAGGCTTTACGTATCTCTCTTATGACATGTTAGTTTACAGAACACAAACAAACACTATGACCATGATGCATAAATAAACACTCGGTGCACTCAATCAAAACTTTGCACCACAGATAATCGTCAACAATTCTTAAATTTAAATTTCTGGCCCTTGGTTTTTCGATGGTAGTGTTTCGCGTGGTTATGTGTCCCGGTCGATTTATTTTCGGAATCGGGCGTGGAAGGGAGCTGGAAAGGCCTTGTCGGAGTCTTCGCTCGAGCTCGGAAGACAGCTGCCGCGTTGTTCTCGTCAGCAGTTGATGTTTTTCCGCGACCTTCTTCGGTTGTCGAGGGTTCGATCTTCGACTCTTCTTCCAAAGGTTTCGGATCCTCTGGGGCGCGAACTCCCTCGATGTTCCCTAGAATTAGGTCATACAATGGGCTGTCCATGCAAAGTGCAGTGACATTCCCACTGTAATAGCGGGTCTCGACCTCAATCTTCGCTTCGGCAAGCTTCCTAGCCGTACCATCGATCAGGTAAACCAAACTTGTTTCGCCCGTGAGCTCACTGTCTTTGACCAAGTCCCTTCGCACGATCACTGTGCTGGTGCCGGTATCTCGTAACACCGTGATTTGTTTGCCAATTTTCCGGCAAGTACGGGCATTCCCTTATCGGGAAATTCGGGACGTTGGGTCATCACCGCATTAACGACCGGAATTCTTTTTCCGTCTCGGAGTTCGACAAATTCGGCGTTTGCGTCTTCTTGTTGTTTTGGCGGGGCATACACACAGGATGCCTGGGGAACTTCTTTTTCTCCGTTGCGGCATGTATCAGCTTTGTGCCCAGTTCGCCCACATTTGAAACATTTGACTTCATTGGGGCGCGTAAAATTGCTCCGACAGTTGCTAGCATGATGGCCCAGGCGGTTGCAGAGATAACACCTCAGAACAGACTTCGGAGGGTTTCTCCTTTCATCGGATGCCGGTTTCTTTGCGTCCTCTGGCTCCTCTTTTTTGATCTTGGAGAGATTGGTGCCTCCCTGTGCTTCCAAAAATTGGTCTGCCAATTCCAACATATCTTGAAGAGATTTAGCTTTCCTTTCTTTCAGATAGAGTGACAGGCTCGGGTGACAACTGATGAGGAATTGCTCCTTGATCAGAAGCTCTCTAAGCGCACCGTACTCCTGTGCAGTCTCTGAAAGTTCGGTCCACCTATCAAAATAGTGACTGAGCCGCGCGGCAAATTGCGTGGCAGTCTCGCCATCGGCTGGCTTTGCAGTCCTAAACTTATCTCAGAAGCCTTCTACGGTGAATCTAAATCTGTTCAGTAAAGCAGCTTTCACCCTTCCATAATTAGAGGCATCGGTTGGCGTCAGCCTACCGTACACACTAAGTGCTTGGCCACTCAAACACGTGCTCAACGCAGTGGCCCATTGATCCTCTGGCCAATTCTGGCTTTTAGCAACTGTCTCAAATCTGTGCAAGTAAGCATCCAAGTCATCTTTTCTTTCATCAAATGCCACAAGCAGTTTGCTTGGGTTCAGACGGAAGCTAATTTCTTCCCTTTCAGTGCTATCGACTCTTGCCTGGGCGTGAGCGTCTGTGCGCTGCTGCAAACGAAGTCGTTCGAGTTCTAACTCTAACAGGAATGCCTGGCGGCATTCGAGAACGACAGCCGCTGACAAACCCGTTTTGTAAGAGTTTCACGTCAAATTTCAACACTGCCCTGTCCGGCTGCACTTCCAGATGCCTGTAGTTGGGAGATGCTTTAGAACAGCTAGGAACGGGCACCGAAGTTGACGTGGGTAGTAATGACAGTGTACACAACCAAGCGAAGAACTGAGGTCGCTCTCGGAGAACAACGAAATGTGCATCTCACACGTGAAGCTCCAGCACCGCTTCTGTCGACCGGGGAAACGGGCGCTCTCCGCCATCGGCACTCGTCGCGTTGTGCATGTGAAACGAAGCCGCGTAGTCGCTTGCATGTGAAACAGCTTTACATGTTGCTCGCCGCACTATATACGGCCATCGTATACGTATACTGCAGCCGTCAGTAGATGTTGCTCTGAGCGCTGGTGAACCCTGTAAGGGCCCGTAATTTGATATTTAATTGGTTGCCTTTGATAACAAGCGATGCGGAAGTGCATTCGTCGAACCGTCATCATCGCAGCACACGTCGTTCCGCGCGTATCTGCTGAAGGCTAGCCGCATTGTCTCCCACCTGCGGAGGCAATCAGCCTCGCCTGCCAAGCGTGAAGGACGGTGTGCGGAGCTTCCTATGTCGGGCATTGTGCGCAGACCACTTGGTCATTGCGATCGTGCCTGGTCTTCAGTATAGGCGCTTTTATTGTGGAATGGTATCTGGCATAGCGTAGCAAAATACGGACGCAATCGCTAACCCAGCTTGTGTCCGTCTGTCGTATCTTTTGCTGTGCTAAACCAACCCGGACATGACTGACAATGTGGCCACCCTCGAGTATACGTTGCGCGTCCTTTGCGATTCATGCGGCGGCCGTGGGCTCAGAACGAGTGTTGCAGGGTGCGTGGTATACACGCGGTGGCTCCGTATTTCGTCCGCTGTGACTACAACACAGGCACAGTAGGGCCTTGCACGTAGCACGATGCCTGCATAGCGGCGGTTCGCATGCGATTGCGTGTGGCCGCTGGAGCAGTCGAGCTCCGTCAACGTTCTGGTCGGCACATTTCTGCAGCCATGCGAGCGCGGGTCTAACCTTTCAAGTGCTGCAGTGGAGTACGGCAAAGATTGGCGGCATCTGCCCGCGGTAAATAACATTCCCGGGAGGCACGGCCGGACGTAACTGACTCGATGGGGAAGGCCGCTCGTGTTGGCGCGCCGAGATACGTCGCGGTGCACAGGGAGCGTACGCAGTCGCTCGTCTATCGAGACCGCGGATGCTTCGCAGCGTGGGCGTGCATCATGTCCGGAAGCTTAAAACGCTTGCTTCTTAAACGCCACTCTGAGCCGTTACGTTGGCGCCTATAAACAATCGAGGAACAACGACGCTGGCAAAGTTGTGGTGGCGGCAGCCTTTGTGCCCGGCCTTCGTCGGCGGGTGTGTCGCGCTGACACGGCGCGAGCAACCGTCGTCGGAGTTAAGGCGCGCTGGTCTCTTTGTACACCTCTCGCGGATTAAGTTTAAAGACAGTTGTCGTGTTTTCAAGCTCCGCTTTCCGTCAGTAAGGACCAATTGCTTTTTTTTTTTCTCTCTCGTTGGTGTCTGCCTCATGGGACTGTGGACCTGCGCTAGTGATACAATTCGACCTGTGTTCTACACTCGCGCTGTGTGCTTGCGGGTGTCACAGGTAGCTCGTGCTTGAGTGGTTTGATTTAATACACGCTGTTCCGACCTGGGGTCCGAAGACCTTCATACACCGTGGAGGAGCAAGGAACGTGGGCCTGGGCCTGACATCCAGCACGTTTTTAAAACACTCGTTTATATTGCATCTTGTACACGAAATGAGGAAGAATGCTGAAGATGTTCACGTTTAAGTTCTCGCTGCAGATTCTCTTTCACCAAGCTTCCGGTCTCCTCGTTTGAGTGGTCCCGTCACCTTCCCCCAATCGGGCGTCAGGAGATATGGATGACAACATTCTCCTGCAGTCAGGAGGTTGGCAACCCTTTTTCTCCGAGGAGAGCTGGGCCCAAAACGCGCGCACGTCATTTTCCCACAGGGAAAGAGGGAAGCACAGTGACCCCGTCTCCGACGCGGACGGGGCAGTTTGGGCCCGCTGCGGTATTCCAGAAGGGAGTCCGTGTCTGGTTCGCTCCGAGGTCTTGTGAAGGAACGTCCCCTCGCAAATTACCCGTGCAGGGTAAGCTTGCCGAGCCGAGTGCATTTTTCGAAAATAACTCGGGCAGCGTTGGAGCGGGATGGAGGATTCAATGAGTACTGACATGCGCCAATAAGGGACTTGTTGCACAAATCTGAAACTCCTTTTCGTACCGTCAGAAGCTCGTAGCCTCCCTTTCCACTCGCCTTCATAGAATGGTCGTTGATGGGATGGCAATGCTTTCTGTGGTAGTAAGACACGTCACGCGCCACGTGATAGAATTAAAGCGCGAGCGTTCCAGTAAATGTCGGAGGGCGGCGCCGCTTCGCTCCGTGCGGTAGCAGCAGGCATGCGCACCGCTGCAGAGATGCTTTTGGGCGTACAATCCCCGATGCGAGAACGGCCTTTTACCACACGGAGGCGCCCACTTCATGACAGTGAACATGGTTACTTGCGCCAAACTTGAGAAAACGTGATCAACTGTCTTCTAGCTTCATAGCGCAACTTACGCGGGTCCGCCAAGCTCTTCGGATGCCCTATACAACTAAATTCTATGGATACGATAGTACTTATTTTCGTGCTATACGACCTGTAATATGTTGGTTTATGCACCGCATAGGTCACAACTTGTGTCGTCGTGCAGTGCTTACGTCTATGCACTATACACCTTTCACAAAGCGTTCCGAAACGGAAGCGCCAAGTCCGACCGATGCACAGAATACCTCTCGCGTAAAGCCAGCTATGTTGACTATTTCACTTAAAGTCGAGACCATATTTGGTGCACAGTTCTGTAACGAAGTGCTTGTGGCCTCCGAAATCATTCGTTGAATTGTAAAGGTCGCACATTAGAACCGGGACGGCACTTATTCCTTCGCTGTAGAGGCGCTCGGCTGTGTACGTTGGCCTGGAGGTCCGTGACTCCTCGGAGGAGGTGTGTGGCGTCGTCGCTGTTGTGCGCAGATGTCAGTTAAGAGTATTGCTTCTTCGGCCTCAGCGCTTAGCGTGCTCAGAGGACTCTAATTATTAGGGACTCTAATTTGGCAGCAAATGGGCAGTTGTAGATGTCAGTTAAGAGTATTGCTTCTTCGGCCTCAGCGCTTAGCGTGCTCAGAGGACTCTAATTATTAGGGACTCTAATTTGGCAGCAAATGGGCAGTTGTCCTTATCCTTGCCTGGACGCTAACTATAGTCATGTATAACGGATTGCTGGATATTCAAGAACAGCTATTTTCGGGACTTCTCGAGCCGTGTTCGCTGCGAGAGCCCTCGCAGCATGAGTACTATACGCAGTAGAACGACAATAAATTACGCTATTTTGTAGATAGCGATAGTTTCATGACTGATCGATAGCGGCCTTACGTGACAGGGCACCAAATGGGGAGGTGGAAAGTACGGTTCCCAATCTTTTCAAAATTTCAAAATTTTATCGCCCTGACTTTATACGGAACCTCAAAGCGCCGGAGACAACGCCGACGACAGAAATCCGCTGGGAGTGTCCATATAATTGCTATCGCAATAAAATTTGATGAATACATATCGTTTATTATCGCTCACAATGGTCTGTTTACTTCGGACGAAGTATACCTGCAGCGTAAGTGTGCTGACGTTGGATTCTGAACTTCTTGCAACTCGCCCAATTTGTGGAAAATATGCGTTGCAGGAAACGACCGAAGCGTAACAAGCATTCAGAGAAAAAATGTGACCAGAAATACAGGCAGAGCAGCCGAGCAGCTGCCGGCCGAGCGCGCATCGATTAAAAGCTACGGGGCACCAAACACGTCTCCGCAAATCTCGATTCTACGTGATCTCGACGCAAGAGGCCACGTGCTGGTCCACCACTGAGCAAAGAGACGGGCTTCACGGAGCGTTCGCTTGCCAAGGCTGGCTGCGTGACGTAATGTTCTCTTAACTTTTTCCTTCCTCCGTGTAACGATGTTTATTACACGGATTTGTCTGATCTTCGAGCTTGTGGCTTCAGTCGTTGTTCGATCTGGCTTCGTTTATTACGTACGCTTTATCTGCCTTGATTGACATAAACTTGAAAACTTTCTTTTAATGCAAAAGGCAATAAGACTCTGCGAACAAGCGTAATCGCTGCTAATTGCAGTGGTTCCGCTTTGCCCATGCTACGGTAGCGTAATGAATTCGATGTCGGGCTCCTGTGCCATACCGGTCCTGTGTTCGAATCCTGCCGTGGGACAATTTTAGCAGTGTTTATTGGATTACTTATAGCGCTGTCCTTCCGTGATCACTTTGCAAAGTGACGAAGCAGTTCGAAGCCAGCGAGGCGACACCCGTTCTTCCCACGCCGCTTGCATCCCGTACACGACTCTCCTCGCACGATGCTGTGGTGTCGGCGGAGGCCGCGACGCTGCCGTCTTCAGCCCTTTATCGACCCGCGGTGGCGCATTATGCGAACTGCCGCTCGCTCAGGCAACGAGCGCGCGTGGATGTGCGAGACACGCTCGGGCGGCCCAAGTTGCCTCGCGCGGTGGCGTGCGTCGGTTGGCGACCTGCAGAACGTGCTAGGAAACACGATATAGCACGCGAGGCGGAGAGAAATGATAAACGAAGACCTCGTAAATTACACCGCAGAGTGGCAGCTTGGACACGCTGGTATTCCATAAGGACGACCCAATGAAGTGGAAACTGTATACGTGCACAAAATCGACACACACGCACAGACGTGTGCCCTCTTGTCAGTTCACGCTTCCTTTGTCGCGCAAGATGGGGTGAAGTCGGCCTCTGGCTTGCAAGTTTTAACTCGTCCTAAGTTGTCGACGGCAGTTTTCATGCGTCGATCCAATGTTCTTTTTTTTTAATGTCCATGTAACTACACATGTTAAAATTTTAAAAATCATGCGTTGAGATATTCGTGTTTGTGCTTGACCTGTTAGATTGAACGCACGTCTATACAACGGGAAAAACAAATGGAGAGAAGGCAGAAAAATTGAGTGATTTGCTCCACAGAGTGGACACTCGCGTCCTCCTCGGCTAACGTTTGGCTGTGCCCTCCTCAAAGAGGAATTCATCAACTGCGCAATGCGTGCCCGTCTCTGCCCCTGCGGCAGCCACGCCTCTTCGTGTGTGTCGGTGGAGGGCGATGCGGCTTCCCTGCAGCCCTGGGAGTGGCTGGCTGGTGCGGTCGCTGGCTCGGCCCCGCTGGCTGGGCCTCGTGGCCTGTGGAATGAGACGATTGACCATGTCACGATACCTTGACGGCACAGAGCGTTGCACGCCTTCGTTCGTAGCCTCTGCAGCAGGGAGGTCACCCTGAAAACGGGGATCGCTCTTTCGGAAACCACTGCGAGCGAGTTGAAGGCGTGATGCGGGTCAGACCAGCTCGGAAACTCGTGGGTCACCCGCCGTGGTGGCTTCGATGTTGAGCTGCTATGCCCGACCTTGCGGGATTACATCCTGGACGCGTGTCGATAGGGGCGAAATCCAAAGAACCCCCCAGGTGGCCAAGATTAATCCGGAACTAGGCCGTGCCTCATGATCCTGTCCTGGTTTTGGCACGTAAAGCTCCTGGTTTTAATAATTGAACGTGGGCTGGGGCAACGAGGATGATGTCACGATAACAAGTCGCCCTTGCCCACTCGACACCGCTCTGGTCACGTGACAACACGAGGGCAGTGGCTGAAATATGAACGTGGTCGACACCACCTTTCGAATCTTTCTCTTTTTTCCAGTTTGGGGCTTCTTCTCCGCACTGGAGATAACAAATGAGTATATAACGACGGCATCACAATAGTTGGGGTGTATCGGAATTCCTGATACTATATCCAACTTTTTTTAGCGCATGGAGCTGAGCGTTATGTATTACTCGCTTGTGTTTCCACGTGGCATAAGCTCAGTATGAAATTATTTATAAGCATGCAGGTCCGTTTCATCCAGATACTGCAACAGTGACTTATAGAATGCGTTGTCCCTGTATAGTTTTTGTTTTTCACGTACATGGAAATGACAGTTTTTGACATCTAACCGTGGTATCTAAATTTTAAAAATTGTTTTTCTCAAGTTCGTAACGTAACACTATACACAATAAAATCCACTTTAAAGACCGATTATAACCCATAGGGTTGCTCGGTTCTCAGGAGGATTAAGTGCAAAAGTCGGTTCTCATTTATACGATATTAGCTGCTGTAATGATGCCGTGAACAAGTAAGAAAACAGTAATACGCATTATACGATATCAGGTCAGAAAAAAGAAGTGCTGTGCAGTAATGTATATGTTGATGCCGTGAACAAGTAAGAAAACAGTAATACGCATTATACGATATCAGGTCAGAAAAAAGAAGTGCTGTGCAGTAATGTATATGTTATACAGATGATCACTTAAAATATTACAGTAAGCTCGCTCGGGCCTCGATGGAGCAGAGCCGCCGAAATACTGCGCGGTATTGCGTGATGGGGGAGAGGGCATCGGCGCGACGCCACGTCACCCTCGCGCCAACCTTTCCCTTTCCCTCAAGAACCACTTATCATCTCGTTCTCGGAAGCCTTGTCCGAGCAAGCTCTCGCCTGCGTTCTAACTGTGCCTCGGTAAGGCCAAATCAAAACGCGCTCGCTTGCCCCCGCGCGGAGTTCATAACTCGAAGGACCGCTCAGCGGCGTTCAATTGGACATTAATGCTTTCGCATTCACAATTCAAACGAAGGGCTTAGGTGTCCTCGCATTTTGGGCTTCATTATATAATGGTGTCAGTTTTTTCAGTCGACAATGCATGCATCCTTGCTTGGCAATATTGTAAGGAACCGTTTATTCCAACCGAGCTCGAGCTACAACGAACAACCTGGCAGCCTGATGATGACACATACAGATGAGGAATTTGTAAAGTGATGATGATATGTAGAGACGAAGAAGAGTCAGTCATGGGTCGCGCTCACAATATATGCAAATTTGGAGTTTGTCTACTTTTGCTTCAGTACAGTGCATGCACAACGCAGGCAACGTAGTTTTTTTTCCTGTCAGATTGTATTGATATGCTTGTTTGTTTATGATATATGTTTGCAGGGAACCCATCTATAGTGCTAGAAAACATACAAGGCTGCGAACACGAGGGTTGAGCTACTTAACGTGTGGAAATAGCATTAAAAAGAAAAATTCACTCAGACAATAAAATTTTCTGCGTACGGTTTTCCTTTTCACGTCCCGAGATCTCACCAATGTTGAGAAATTTTGCAGCATCTATGTATGCCTAAAGTATTTATAAAATAACAGTGGACATTTGAAAAATTTAAATTAGGATAATTGTGCGTTAAGCTACGACAAAATATTCAGCTCGCTTGACGAAATAATTAAAAATAATGGAAACCAGTAGCGAGTTGCACTATGTCTGAACACACAAAACAGTTGTGAATGAACTTTCCAGAATTTATTTGCTACCACTTTATAAGTACTCTAAGAACTTGTTGCCATTTAGTAAAGTTTTGTTTTTTTCGATTAAAATGATCACGTAAAGGTAGTGCAAAGTGGTACATCAGTGACCGCTGTCGAAAATCCACATGTTAATGCGATAGCAAATATACGGACACTCAAAGCGGATTTTCTGCCGTCGTTGTCGCCGTGAGGTTCCGTATAGAGTCCAACGGCGATGAAATCGTCAACGCGCGCCGTATGCTGTACGTGCGAGTGAAAGCGCGCGAGGGACGTGCGCTTTCACGGGGAACGAACGCACGGCGGAGAGCAAACGCGACTTCTTCCGTCGCGCGAGAGCCCGTGGGAGAGAGGAAAGGCGACGTTTAGCTGCGGCACCAAATGCGTATTTATATAAAAACGTTGCGAGGCGAGAAGGTGGTAAAGACCTCCGACGTTGCTCGACGAGTGGGGCGTTCTGATCTCGGCGAAAATCTCCGAGCCCGGCGAGCCGCCCCCAGAGGCGCCGGCAACAGTCACCAACGCCGCGCGCGTTCGGAGCGAACGCGGGCAAAACGCTGACGGTGTCGACGGCGTCGACAACAGTTCTGCGCGTTGCTGGTGCTGCTGCATGTCCAAGTTTATACAGCTGATAAAACTACTATCCTTACTCCGTATAGCTCTCTACTAATTTGCTATCGCAATTGATGCTTCGCCTTTCGGGTGAAACTGCGACATTTTTTTTTTTTTTTTTGTGTGCATCAACAAAATATTGCAGACGACTCTGCCTCTAGGCACTTCTACTCTTGAAAAATGTGACCAGCTCTATACCGAAACTCCTATAATTGATTCCTCTTGTGGTTGATGCTATACGAAGGATATATGAAGTCAGTGCAGTGATTTTTTTTTTTTTTTTTTTTGCTTGTAGCGAGTCTTGCATATATTCCTCGTCCTCCCCATATTCGGCGACGAATAAGCCGAGGACGAGAAGTGACTGTCTCCGGAAGAAGAAGAGGCGCGGCAGGAAAGACGACGGGAAGGTGCTCGAGCATGGGCCCAACGTCGACGTGCCGACCCAGAGTTCCGAGGCTAAGCGACGGCGAAGATCCGAAGACCTTGAATTTCGAGTGAGGGAGGCGGCGTCGCGGCAACCTTACGAAGAGACTCATCGGGAAGTAAAAGCCAAGTTGAAGCCACCAGCTCCGTTGTTTCATCAGTCTTCGCGACGTGAAGTCAGTGAAGCTGCGCTGATTTTTTTTTTTTTTTTTTTTGATGGGGTCGGAAAATTAGCGACGGCAGCAATTTTATCCGGATCAGGTCGGACTCCTTGGTTACTGACAACATGACCGAGGAACTGGAGCTCTTGAAAACCAAAATGGCACTTTTCAGGCTTCAACGTGAGACCGGCAGAGCGTATTGCTTCGAAAACAGTTTTCCGCCTTCGTAAGTGTTCGTCGAACGTTAATTGCGGAAAGGACAATCACGTCATTCAGGTGCCCCAGACATATTTGCCATTTGAGTCCAGAGATCACAGTGTTCATTAGACGCTGAAAATTTGCTGGCGCCGAACACAAACCGAAGGGAAGTACCTGACATTCATAAAGTCCGTCAGGCGTCACAAATGCGGTTTTCTCACAGTCTCTATCATCCACTTCGATCTGCCAATGACCGCTTTTCAAGTCCACTGAGGAAAAGCAGCACGCGTTTCGCAACCTGTCCAAGTAATCATCAATACGTTACAGTGCATAAGCGTCCTTCTTTGTGACCAGATTGAGCTTCCGATAGTCGATGCAGAAGCGCAGGCTACCGTCATTCTTTTTCGCTAAAACTACAAGTGATGCCCAAGGACTATTAGATGGTCGAATAACGCCATCTTCCAGCATCGTTTTCACTTGCTTTTTGTATTGCTTCGCGTTCCTTTGGGGCCACATGATAAGGGTTTTGTCGAATGGGTCGGGCGTCGACATCAGTAATGATGCGGTGTTTGGTAAGTGGCGTTTGGCCAACTCTTGACGCAGATGAGAAACATCCCTGGTACTGACCGATGAGCTCACGAAGACGGTCTCACTCAACGGCCGTTAACGTCGGAGTAACGTCTACAATAGGCGCAGCTGTGGGGATTGTAGAGGCCGCCTCCTGCGCTAAGTGGCAGTCTCCTATGTGTGTTACTTCGTCCAAATAAGCGACAGCAGTGCCTGTCACGATGTGTCGACGCTCCTTGCTAAAATTCGTCAGCAAGAGTTCGGCGCTTCCGTCGATTACATTGATAAGTGCTCTGGCAATGGAGATACCGCAATTCAGTGCTAGCGCATTGATGTGTTCAGCGACTCCAGTCCCATTCTGCAGGCTGTCACAGTGCACGGGTACGAGAGAGCAACTCCGCGGCAAGAGTATGACGTCGTCCGCAGCAATGCGTAAGCGTGGTTGTGGGTGCTCTTTATGGGTGACATTATCCGAGTCCGTGGTAAACGTGACGCTTCTGTCGCCGATGTTAATCACGGCACCGTACTCGCGCAGGAAAGCCATCCCCAATATAAGTTCTTTACAGCACTCAGACAAAATGACGAGGGAGGCGACAAAGGTTGAACTGGCGATTAAGAGTTGGGCCGTGCATTTCCCGACAGGTGTCATCAACTGACCTCCGGCGGTTCTTAAGTTGGGCCCGTGTCATGGCGTATTCACCTTCCTTAGTTTGTCGGCGAGCTGTAAGCTTATGATTGAAAAATGGGAGCCAGTGTCAACAAGAGCGGCTACTTGGTGGTCGTCAATGCGAATGATGAGGTCGGCACTGACGACGTCAGTTACGTGTTTCGTAGTTGTATCCGTCGTATTCGTCGTTGCATTTGCCGTCTTCTTCGTCGTTGGAGTCTTTGCATCATTGTTCGTCGATAATGGGGGATGTGGAGAACTCCGAGTACTGGCCACCTAACCCCCGGAGGTCGCTGCGTCTAAGTTCCCCGTCGCGGGCTACGGGACCCGCCCTATAGTGACGTCGGTAAAACTGCGACGGGTCGGTGAATTGTAGCGCGCAGAAGCTGGAGAAGGAGAACGTGATCGGGGAGTCGTGTTTTGCGGCTTAACGTTCACAGGAGCGTCGTTGTAGGCCCGTCGACCGTCATACTGAGAATAGGCGTACTTGGCAGGAAAGCTTGGGTATTGGGCGGCGCGATAGTTCCAGTTGTGGCAAACTCGATAGACGTGTCCAGCTTCGCCGCACTGGTAGCACACTGGTCGACTGTGACGATCGGGTGACGTCACCCCGGCCATATTTTTAGTTGACCCGCTAGGCTCAGTGGCCCGCCGAATCTCGGTGGGCAACATTGGTTGACTGCATCTAATAAACAGCGGGGAAAGCATGGTTGCGCGAACGGAAAAGAAAGGCTTGGTAAGAAAAGTAGGAAACGATAGGTGAGGCGCTGAACTTCAACTGATTTATTCTTACTGCAGAGAAAGAGCGAGTGAACAAATGCGCATGCGCATGTCAGTGTCGTCTAAGGCGATTACAGTGACGTTTTTTTTTTTAATCACGACACCGTATTCGCGCAGGAAAGCCATCCCCAATATAAGTTCTTTACAGCACTCAGACAAAATGACGAGGGAGGCGACAAAGGTTGAACTGGCTATTAAGAGTTGGGCCGTGCATTTCCCGACAGGTGTCATCAACTAACCTCCGGCGTAGCCATGAACCGAGCATACCCGCCCACGAAATTTTGGCCTTAAATAAGCGTCTATCAAAGAAAGCCACAAGCGAAGACCAGGAGAGATGTCTTTTGGAAGGAGTTGATTGATGCCCTTGGGTAGGGCAGCGAACAAGATGGGGACCGGTATTGTGACTCAGGGTCAGGGACGAGAGACTGAGTCTTGAAGCAGGCGAAGAGGAGACGAAAGCTTTATACAATATGTACAAATATGTACAGATATAGCAGGAATAGCAGGTAATAGCTGGTAATAGCTGCCATTAGCTGGGGATAGCTGGTCAAAGCAGTCAGAGCTGGTAAGAGCGCACCAGACCGACGGGGCGGCCGGTGGCGACTCTCCGGCTTAACAATGGGCCGGTTCCTCCTTAAATCCCCTTGGCGGCGACTCGTCGACTTGACCCTCAGGGGCGAGTAGTCAGTCGTCGCGGTCCCCCTGGCGACTCCTCGTCGACAGGACCCAGACGGGCGGTTGCTGACGTCGCCCGCGCCGTATTCTTCTTTCCACGGGGGGAAGACTTGGTACCGCTTGAAATGACACGCGTCTGTTGCTCCACCGCGGCAAAGATGGGTGCTTTTTGAAGTCTCCCCGCGCCTTGAATTCTTGATTTGTCGCGCAGACGTGGGAGCTCCCGTCGCCTCGATCATAGGCACGTAGCACGGCACAACACCGGCAAGTCCAGAGACCCTACAAGGACCGTCGTAAACTTTTTCAAAGAAAATGACCTTCAACTTCTAGTCTGACAAGGAAGGATGCTTTGTGGTTTTCTCGGCAGGTGTTTTTAATGACAAGGCGCAACAAGCGGTAGCAAAGAACTTCGTCCAAGTAAAAGAAAAGGCAACAAAAGTCAAGAAACAAGCAATAGCACTTTGCAAAGAACTTAACGTTTCGAAGTTAGTGAAGGCAATAGGTGACTGTAAAGGTGTTTCGTTAAGAGTGTTTTTTACGGCAAAATCGCACAAGGAAGGAATTCCGTTCCGTGCCATCGTAAGCGAGAAAGGTTCTTGGCAGCAGTTAGGCAGTTCCTTTTAAATCATTTGAAAGCATTGCAAGTTGATGATCCTTTCAGGACTAAAAGTTCTACAGATGTAATTCAATTCCTAAAAGGAAACGCCTCTATTGCATACGTTCTTTCTGTAGACGTAGTAGATTTGTTTTACTCAGTGCCTCAACAGGAAACGTGTGCCTCTGTTAGGGATTGCATTGACCGTAACGGCGCAGTAGCTTTTCAAAATTTAGTGGGCATGTCTATTGACAATTTTATGGTTTTGCTGGAATTTTATTTGAGGTCTACTTTTATTGCTTTTAACGATGACCTGTATGTCCAGCGGCAAGGAATATGCATTGGTTCCTGCGTCGCACCTGTGCTCTGTGACATTTTCTTGGCGTCAATTGACCGCGACCTACACTGTTCCTTTGACGATAGGTACTACCTTAAGGCTTTTAGATACGTTGATGATTTTTTTAATTTGTTTGAAAAGCAACCATGATTTTACCGTTGACAAGTGTATTAACGAGGTTTTACGCGATTTTAGGCTACATGGGAAGGGCATGCTATTTACACATGAACTCCCTTCCCATGGGAATCTTCAGTTTTTAGATCTGATTTTAGTTCTTGACAGAAACCACGTCTGTTGGCAGTATAGCCCACGTGCACAGAAGGAATTGCTGCCGTACGATTCGGCACATTCAAAGTTAGTAAAAAGAGCAATGGCCACTCTATGCTTTGAATCTGCTCTCATGAAGTCGTGCTCTCACGCGATGCAGGCTAGCTTTGACAACCAATTGGCGAGGCTACAGACAGCCGGCTACCCGAGCTCGGTCGTAGGGGCCGTCTAAAAAACATTGCTCCAGAAGGTGAAGGGAAAAAAAGCATATGCCTAACCCTAACCAAAAGGATGCAATTGGCCCCCAGTGGTACCATATGTCCACAAACTTTCCCACAATTTGAAGAAAGTCGCAAATAGGTTTGGTGTACCTGTTGTTTTCTCGGCGCCACGCAAGTTGGCTGGACTGTGCCCGCGCATTAGCCGCGTTGACAAAAAGTCAGGATGCCAGAAAAATCACACCAGACCTTATGTGAAATGTGCGACTGGCGTTGTATATAAGATACCGCTGAAATGTGGGAAGTCCTACGTGGGCCAAACGGGAAGATGTGTCAATGACCGGGCACAGGAGCATGAATTGTCAATCATAAACAAAGGTAATGCGCACTTACCTGCGCATTGCATGGTTTGCTTGGCCGGCACATGTGAGCCACTACTGCGTGACATTAAGATAATTGGCAAGAGTGGTGATACGTTAGCTAGAGAACTTTTGGAGGCCTATCACATAAAAGAGAGGGGCACTAGTTGTGTTAGTGATACGTCTGTTTTTCTGTTTCACAACGAGATGCAGCTGCTAAAAACGTCACTGTAATCGCCTTAGACGACACTGACATGCGCATGCGCATTTGTTCACCCCCTCTTGCTCTGCAGTAAAAATAAATCAGTTGAAGTTCAGCGCCTGACCTATCGTTTCCTACTTTTCTTACCAAGTCTTTCTTTTCCGTTCGCGCAACCATGCTTTCCTCAGAGGTCAACCAACCAGTCCAGCAACAAGTTCTACTAATAAACAGCGCGAGCACAGCTGCTTGGCGTTCAGTCAGCGTTCACCACCACCACGCTCTGCGTCGTATCTGGGACGCGGGTTCCTCGGCTCCCCCTTTTGTTCACGGTCCGGGGCGGATCGTGACATCGACGGTCGACGGTGCGCCACAAATCGGTTTTCCGATGCTGATAGCTCGGCGGCAACTCTCCATGGAGCCAAGGAGTGGCGTGCGTATGGCGAAGATATGGCATTGTTTGTGCTGGTGTGATCGGCGGGGCCGGTAGAGTCGATGGGGGTGACGGTATCGACTCTATTTGTAGCGCAGGTGATGTTCTAGTTGTAGGTGTCAACGACGTCGAAGTTGCGTTGACTGGACGACGAACAGCCTCCGCAAAAGTAAGGCGCCGCGGCGCGTTACCACAGTCTGGGGATGAAAAAGCTTGCCGGACTTGTTCCCGGACCACATCAGCTACAAAAGATACCGCTGGCGCCGGTTCCGTGCCCGTACTAACAAATCCGAGCTGCCGAAGCTCTTCTCGCACAACCTCTCGGATAACTTCACGCAGAGGCTTGTCGTTACTCGCAGCCAGTACGGAAGTGTTCGCCGCCGAGTTACTCATGTCATGCTGGCGGTATCGTTGCTGTATAGGGCCCCCGTTCAATGGCTGTGGCCTCTTTTGTGAACTCCGCCACTGTTTTCGGTGGATTTCTCACAAGGCCGGCAAACAGTTGTTCTTTCACTCCCCGCAAGAGATACCGCAGCTTTCTTTCCACTGGCTTGTCAGGGTCTGCGCTACGGAAAAGACGGACCATGTTTTCTGAGAACATAGCAACTCTGTCATTGGGTTTTTGAATGCGGATTTCAAGGAGACGCTGCCCATTTTCCCTCCTGTCGATGCTTGTAAAAGTATCCAGCAGCTGGGTGCGGAAGTCGTCCCAGGTGGCAGAGCTCTTCTTCCGGTTGACGCAATGTACGAGCATATTGTCCTTCAGATAGAAATGGATACTCGAGTGTTTGTCCTCCGAGCTGGTCTTCTGGTTGTATTCGGCGACGCGCTCGACCTTTTCTAGCCAATCTTGGACGCTTTCAAAGGCATCACCATGAAAGCTCTCCGGAACTATAGGGTTCTGCAGTGTTACTTGCGATGGAGCCGCGGTGGCCATGGTAAATTGCAGGAGGCAAACGATTTCTCGAGGTTTCTAGCAGGGGACTGGACTCAAGCGCTTGTGGCCTAGCAGGCGGCGACTGAACCGGTGTTCCGGGCTCGATCGTCGGCTCCGCGAAGGGGTGGGTGCCAAGCATGAAGGATGAAAATATACCCAGCACCTCCACCGGTGTAACGACGGGGGGTCGACGAGGACGCGGAGCAGCACCACCTTATCAATCGCTAAAAACAAAAAACACCAACGACGTTTTCTTTGTCTCCACGCTTAACCTAAAAACCCGCGCTACTTCAACCTCGTCCCCACTTACCCGCGGCAGTATAGTTGTTCCAATATGTTCCACGCTGTCCAAACGTTCTGCTTACGAATTAAATCAGGATCAGTGTGTTTTTCTCTTCGTTCTTTATTTGGCAAACACTTTGAAGCAGCTGCTTGTCATGTTTCCGACTCAGTAAAATTGCTCGGTGCGGTGAATATTTGATTGTGTATTTTCTGTCTAATTGCTCGCGGATGTGCTCATTTACGATATATTTGTTCTTCCAGCTTACAAGGGGGACTTGGAACGTAGATGTTGTGTACTTTGTAATAGCTTCTAGCAAATACCTATTGTCCCTATTCACTCGCTTATTCTGTGGACCCTCACGAAACATTCAGCATTGAACATTCGTGTGCCATCGGTGTAGTTGCCGTCAGCCATGCTTCGGCGCATTGATTTATGTGGGTGCCCATCCACTTATTCTTGATACATTGGCGATAGAGTGGCCGTAAGTTAGCATGTGAGATGGGGATGGATGCTTGTGTAGATAACTATGTGTCGGACAGCGGTGCTACTCGATCCCATATGTCACTGTGTAACGAGCGCTGTACTCACTCTTGCCGACGTTCCGGGGTTGACGTGTTTTCTTTGGAGGATAGCGATACAACGCTGGCAGATGAGTGCATTTTTTTTATCCTCGAGAAACGCCGTGCACCACGAAGGGCCGGCGACGCAGGTTGCAGTTGTGTAGCTGCGATCCGCGAAGTTGGCCACACAGATTCATTGCGTTCCTTAATATGACAGTGTCAATTATTGCAGCCAACTACAGCACACGTCCTCCCTCTATCGCTCCACATTTTGCTGCATGAGTGGAGCACAGTGCATTCGCGAACTGTCGCGCAGAAGCAGGGCACAAGTGGGTTCGTATTCGCCTAGCTGAGGGAACGTGCGGCGCGCCGCCGAAAGTGCCACCGCAAATTGCTTCGCGAGAAGGGTCTATATTATTGCGATAGCAATTATATGGACACTCCAAAGCAGATTTCTTGCGTCGCCGTCGCCGTGAGGTTCCGTATGACGTCAACGGCGATGAAATCGTCGCCGCGCTCGGGACGCTGTATGTGCGAGTGAAAGGGAGCTCGGGACGCGCGCTTTCACGGGGAGCGAACGCACGTCGGAGAGCAAACGCGCGTTCTGCGCCGTGCTCCATGAAGGGCTGCAGAATGAAGCGTCTCTTTCCTCCTTTCCATATATAGAGAGCAAACGCAACTTTTCCCGTCGCGCGAAAGGCTATGGGGGGGACGAGAGGGAGGGAGGGGAGGCGACTTTAGCTGCGGCACCAAATACGTATTTATATAAAAACGCCGCGCGCGTTTGGTGCGAAGGTGGGCAAAACGCCGACTGCGTCGACAATAGTTCTGCGCGTTGCTGGTGCTGCTGCATGTCCAAGTTTATACAGCTGATAAAGCTACTATCCTTACTCCGTATATAGCCCTCTACTAATTTGCTATCGCAATTGGTGCTTCGCCTTTCGGGTGAAACTGCGACAAATTTTTATGTGACGCCATAACTGCATATATATTGTCACGTAGCAGTGACGGTGAAGAAAACAGTCGCAAAACAGTGAATGATGAAACGGACTTTTTATTGGGCGAACATGTGCCCACAAAAGAAAGTTGCACTCGAAGCACAACGATAGTGGCGAACACAGTCGGCGATCGTCGAAATCTGATCAGCGGCGAAACGCATCGGCTTTTATACATGAGTCATCGAAGTTTCCAGAGTAATCCCTGGCGCCCGCGTGTCTTCCAGAACGTACTAGACAACTCGCGTCGTTCATACAATCAGATTACATAAGCGCCGGTGACAACAGACAACGGATAGAAGAATCGATAACGTTCGAGAAACTTCCGATACATGCAGGCGTGTCCAGCGCCGAGCGATAACGTTTAGTGAAAAAGCGCGGTCACCGGTGAAAGATAAACAAGTACGTACACGTGTCAATATCTCGCGATCATATACGTCATTCATTGGGGACTACAAGCCACGCAGCGAATGTATACTGTCAAAAAACAGACATTACCGAGATTATTGGCAACAACGCAGTGCAAAGATAACAGGCCACAAAGCGTGTTTGTTTCTGGGCGAAAAAATATAGTACGTAACATTACTTCTAACGTTGTTATGACTTGAAAAATACGTTTAGTTACTATACGCTCGCAAGCGTAGCGGACAATTAAAGCGAAAGCGTTTCATTTACTTAAGGCGGTGGTCCCACTCCGGCGGCACCAGCCCCCCGTTTTCAGTACTTTTGGAGTAACCGTGGCGGCTCTTTTACTTAGGATATAAAGTTGTGGTATATACCATAAAAAGCTTAATTCTTGTAGATTCCGTCTATATATATTATAAGAAAATTGATTAATGTGAATGTTCAAGAACAAAATAAATGTTCAAGAGCAAGCATGAGATACATGGTTTTTGCGAACTGTGTCTCAGTTGTGACCATATTTAGAAGAAACTGCCGCACTTACTGCATTGCGGCTTGCTCTGTAGCTTTCGGACATATTTCTCTAGTTCCTAGACGTAGCAAAATATTTTTGAATTTTTACTTTTTGGATAATTTGCTTTTGAAGATTGCCAAATATCGCAATATTCTGTTGTAAACAGCCAGGCAACTAAATGCTCAAGGAAGCTAAATTTTGGATAGAGTTCAAGGAAGTTACATTTAGGACACAAAATTTCATTCATATAACTTTATTAGTTTTAAAGCGCAGCTTCGTAGCTTTATTACCTTCCCGCAAAAATGGGCAGAAATAAAACCAGAATTCTAAATATTGTGGGCGTTTATTACGCACGTCTTCTTCATCTGTATATTATCATCATCATCCTACGTTGCGCGATCCTCATCTTCAGTAATGTGTGATCATCATCATCATTGGGTGTGCGCTTTTGCTGGTTCGCTCCCAAGTACTCGGGCCGAATAAACGTCGTGCCAACAGAGACGTCATAAGTGGTGGAGGAGCTCTTCGATCCTCAGTCCTCTGCCCGCTCAGTCTACCCCCTGGAGCTACGTTCAGGCCGCCGCTTGCGCCCACTGTTCGCTAGCATGTCTCAGGACGCACCACCTTCCACTTCTACCGCTAACGTTCTGACACCACCAGCCGTCCATAATATTGCTTATTTGCGGCCGCATTATTAGGAAAACTAATAAAGTTACATGAACGAAATTTGGCGTCCTAAATGTAAATTCTTTGAACTCTACTTTATCCAAAATGTAGCTTCCTTGAGTATGTAGTTGCCGGGCTGTTTACAACAGATTTCAATATTTGGCAATTTTCAAAAGCAAAATATCCATAAATAAAAATTCAAAATTAATTTGCTACGTCTAGGAACTAGATAAATATGTCCTAAAGCTACAGAGCAAGCCGCAATGCAGTAAGTGCGGTAGTTTCTTCTAAATATGGTCACAACTGAGACACAGTTCGCAAAAACCATGTATCTCATGCTTGTTCTTGAACATTTATTTCTAAATCACACCAATCAATTTCTTTATATTATATATAGTTGGAATCTACAAGAATGAAGCTTTTTATGGTTTATACGACAACTTCATATCTTAAGTAGAAGAGCCGCCACGGTTGCTCCATAAGTACTGAAAACGGGGGGCTCGTGCCGCCGGAGTGGGACCGCCACCTTAAATGAATCGAATGACTCGGCCACTCCAGGAGCGGGACAATCTCAGCGGAAGGACTGGATAACGCCCCACTCTCTGGCACATGCAGATGCGCCGGCTCTGAATTACGCAGTCGAACAAGTAAACACCGTCACTGCCTTGAGGCGCCCTCCGACGCCATAGCTCTCTAGAAGCTTTCGGCTGTTCGCGTACGATCATGGGCACAAGCAGCTTCGCTTTCGCGAGCCGCGCATCGTCCGTGCATTGTGTGCGCGCCCTTCACCCGGTTAGCCGCATGAGCGCTCAAAGAGGCCGACGCTCTCTTAAGGCCCGCGTGCTAATTGGCAGCGCTGCCTTGCCGAGCACTGCGCGTTTCTAAAGCTGTTAGAAATTAATCCGCGGTAAATTTTACAGAATCAATATATTTATTGTAACCAGTTACGAGTCTCTGTGTCATCTTGGAATTAATCAAGTGCGGTTGTTAGCGGTAACCAGATGTTAATTAATTTTTTGTGGGGCCCGCTTCTTTGCTCTTGTATGGAGCCACACTTTCGTGGCACCTATGACTTAGATGCGAGTTTTCTTCGGCTCTTCTGAGGCTGACACCAAGACGAGGCATTAGCGCAAAATTGGGAGCTGTTTCTTTTCTGCGCGCAACCTTTACGGGCGCAACTTTTGCAAGGCTGGTGACTGATTTCTCGCATGACGACTTGTGTGGTGCTGCTTTGGAGCCGCTGTACCGAAATTCTCACAGACGATGTCCGACGTCTCGCTATGTGCCACAACCGCGAGCAGCTGACTGTTTTGAATGCACACGAGTGCCAGAGGATGAGGCTGTATTCTCAGCTGATGGCCGAATAGCGGCGTCGGTGCACAAGCTCAAAAGAGGGTCCAAATGTAGGGGCCGCGCGTATCGAGAGAACGCAAAGCAAAAGAGCCTGCAAGCGGGCCTCTCTTCCTAAAGCGCGTGCGTCTATAAATTCCGCGAGCATCTGTCCCCGCGTTGTGAGCCCGACGGGAGCCTCTATTTCCGGCGGCGTCTTCTTGGCCGGCAGCAGCTAAATATGGTCAAAAGGTTCACCACGTGCGGCGATACGTGAGTCGCGAGGCTCTTTCCGGCCGCGACGAGCGTGGATGGCCGGCTGCCTGGAGGACATACTTGCAGGGTTGCACCGTGTTGGCTGTGCTGACGAAGGTTGGGCACGCGCTGCGCGTGGCTTCTGTCCCGCTGCACGGCGCGTCAGCTGGTTCACGCGACGCTGTGGAGGTTTCGCTTTCCCCGTTTGCCTGCAGAGGTTCTGGCTTTGTGGAGGGCCGTCTGTATACGCGGCCGTGTCCCGGGTGAACGGAAAGCCGTAACCGCGGCCGCACCGCTACACTCAAGCAAGGGTCAAAGCACTTTCGCCAGGGCGACACAAGGTTCGGCGATCACCGTGACCACAGGTGGCCTCTACATTTCAACGGATATATTCTGGTGGCGCTGTTCAGCGCATGCATATATGTAGGGCCCCGCTCGATTTGCAACCCGTGCGCGGCGCACGAATGACCACCGGAAAGCGAGCGACTCTCCGCGGGGACGGCGGGATATCGCCGCTTGTAATGAGCAGCATTGCTCGAGCACCGCTGCTTCGCCGTCAATGAGCTCCCGCGGGGGGCACTGCGCTTCGACAAAGGGGGCATCGAGACGGCTTTAGATGAGAGCGCCCATATCCAACACTGGTCGGTGACTGCACGCATCATCTCAGTCCCTGTCATGACGAGTCAGTTGAGTGAGAACAACTTCTCAAACCAGCTAAAGATGGTGCACAGTGAAGGGCTCGCCTGGCTAATTAATATTGGCCACCCAGAGAACGATGGAGATGTTGCATTCCGCTACCATCGGCATGCGACCGTTCTTCACACGGATTTCGGGGTCGGTGTCATCATAGCCTATTTTGACGTCCACTGCAGGACGAAGGCCCGTCCCCCCGGTGATCTCCCATTACTCCTGCCTTGCGCTAGCTGATTCCCACTTGCGCCTGCAAATTTCCCAATTTCAGTACACCTCACCTAATTTTTTCCCCGTTTTCTGTACTGCGCTTCCCTGCCCTTGGAACCCATTCGGCGACTCTAATGGACCACCGGCTATCAACCCTGCGCATTACGTGGCCTGCATGACCATTTTGTCTCTCCTAACGTAAACTAGAATAGCGGCTATGGTGTTGCGCTGCTATAGGTACGAGGTCGCGGGATCAAATCCCGACCGCAGCGGCCGCATTTCGATGGGGGGCGGAATGCAAAAGCGCCCGTGTCCCGTGCACGTTTGAAGCGTAGAGTTTGCCGCAATAATTAGAAGGGGAACTCTGGCGCTTCGTCCATTCAGCCACCGTGGATCGAACGACGTTTATAATTAAGTACACGGATCTTCGTGCTTGTGGCTTCAGTCGTTGTTCGATCTGGCTTCGTTTATTGCGTACGCTTTATCTGCCTTGATTGGCATAAACTTGAAAGCTTTCTTTTAATGCAAAAGGCAATAAGACTCTGCGAACAAGCGTAATCGCTGCTAATTGCAGTGGTTCCGCTTTGCCCATGCGACGGTAGCGTAATGAATTCGATGTCGGGCTCCTGTGCCATACCGGTCCTGTGTTCGAATC
This sequence comes from Dermacentor silvarum, assembly GCF_013339745.2. Classification (NCBI taxonomy): domain Eukaryota; kingdom Metazoa; phylum Arthropoda; class Arachnida; order Ixodida; family Ixodidae; genus Dermacentor; species Dermacentor silvarum. The sequence continues at coordinate 18,047,541 of NC_051156.1, read as the reverse complement.
CTGCCGTGGGACAATTTTAGCAGTGTTTATTGGATTACTTATAGCGCTGTCCTTCCGTGATCACTTTGCAAAGTGACAAAGCAGTTCGAAGCCAGCAAAGCGACACCCGTTCTTCCCACGCCGCTTGCATCCCGTACACGACTCTCCTCGCACGATGCTGTGGTGTCGGCGGAGGCCGCGACGCTGCTGTCTTCAGCCCTTTATCGACCCGCGGTGGCGCATTATGCGAACTGCCGCTCGCTCAGGCAACGAGCGCGCGTGGATGTGCGAGACACGCTCGGGCGGCCCAAGTTGCCTCGCGCGGTGGCGTGCGTCGGTTGGCGACCTGCAGAACGTGCTAGGAAACACGATACAGCTCGTGAGACGGAGAGAAATGATAAACGAAGACTGGCTGGTATTCCATAAGGCACGTGACATGATTTTCCGCTCCATCAGCTCGGCTACATTGTGCATGTGCAAGGACCTCTCCGGAGTCTGTCGAGCTCGCTTTCCATCGCTGCTATACCGTGAGAGCTGCTGGTGTATTTTTGCATCTTCACTTGCGTCGACACATTGTGTTGCGTGTAAACCCTATGGTAATTAATATTAGCGTCTCAGCGCAAGGATGCTAGGAATTAGGTAATTTAGATATTCTAGGCTGGGTACAGTGCATGCTATATTAAGGCTGTCCGTATGTTAATACAGAACATCAACGCACGTTGCGAGGATTCCGGAAACGGACACAATGGGCGAGTCGCCGACCATGGGGCAAGGAAGCTTCTTTTTGCTAAGCGCGTTTTCACAGGCAGTAATTCCGCGTGGAACTTCGCAAACAGGTATTTCAGTGCAGGCCTTACTGGGTCATGTGTGATAGGAGCTGTAGGACATCAGACGCGAGTTGGTTTCTCGTTCTAGAACGGTACAGTGGCGGTGCGAAGGCCGTGCCAGTTGTGTCGCCGTACAGTTTCTTTTCACTCGCTGTATGCGTACAGGATGGAGTGCTCAAGGAAACGCGCTGCCTCCTCCAGCTCTGTCTGTGCGGTGCAAATATGCAGGACACGAATAAGGTCCCTGTATGTTAGGACACCGCGAATACACGCAAAGTGCCTCGAGCGGCCAGTCGCGCGGCAATTCTGCGTGTATTCGCTGGCTTCTTTCACACTCAGAAAAACACATTTATGTAGCGCGTATTGAGCAACAGAAAGCTGTATCGGGAGTTTTGCATGTTGTTCTACAACTTTCTCATTGGCACTTTGATAATTAGGACAGTACTTCTCGAGTTAGATAATTAATTACAAATAATTATTTATGTCTTAGTAACGAAAAAAATTACTGACGGCTACTCCACTGTACTGCAAACAATACGCACTAGGTTGGCTTCCCGTAACGACGTTTCTCTTTTTTTAAATCGTGCTGCATGATAGCTGGGACAACCTGCACACGCGCTGGCAGAGAGCTCTTCTTTGTGTGCGGGGCCTATCCGGTAAGCATGGCCCTTGCTTGGCCTCAGAGGTGAAAGACTGCATCTGAAGACATTACAGTGACTCGAACGTGCCTCAGCCAACAGCGCGTGTGCGCCTTGCACATTGCGGCTTTTCAAAGCATTGTAACGCTGACGATTAAACACTGTGACAGTCTCGACCGAAGGTAAACGCTTAGAAAAAAGTGTCACGCTCCTCCCCCGATTGTTCGATGCATGCAGCACAGATGTGTGGTATCGAGTAGCTGAGAGAACGCGCGGCTGATAAATCAAGTACCAGTTCTGTTGATGATCCGTTTTTGCAGCTGCCAAGTTCAACGTGATAAATTTAGCTACTTGCTTTGCCGTCGGCAAATGTGCGTATTGAGGCAAATGGGGCTGTTTCTTTGGGGAATTTCGCGGGCGTGTCTGTAGTAGCAAACTCCTTGTTGCTTTTAGAATTATATACGCGACTTTTACAGTGTTTGATGCGCAGCGTTTTCTGCGGAGACAGGGGTTTTGTATTGGGTCCTGCGTGACTACTTTAAGTGTTGTGTAGGAAGATGGCCGAGGGCAATTAACTTTAGCAGTGACAACGCTTGCCTGCAAGACCTCAGGTTTGCACCCAGTGCCCAAGGGCACTGCGCGCGGTGCTGTATATAAAGACGGCACACTCGCCTTGGACCAGCGACACAGTGTGTGCCGGGGCTATAATGTATACGTCAGGGTACGCCAAGGCGCTTCTGTGGCGCACGGTCGGTGCATCAGGGATGACGTATACCGCATGCTGTCGCCGATGGTGAAATAAAGCGAAGCTGTTTGGTATCATAAGGTTGAGGTTTCGGGAGCCGTGTTCACAAGGGAGACGAAAAGCGATAAAACACTTGGCGTGTCCGAGACACCTGCAGGCGTACACAGGTTTCGGTCATGGTTTCAATATAAAGCCACTCTAGACATGTTTCGCTCAATTCATTTGTTCATACTGTCAGCTCTTACGGCCAGGAGAAGACATAAACAGAAGAAGCGCATTTGCAAGAAATGGAGATTTCGGATACGTTATTCATCTGTTTCCTTGCGGCTGAGGCAACGAAGCCTACAAAACGCGGGGATGGCAAGAAAATCAAGGGCCACTTGTGGCACATCGAGCTGTATGCAGCGAATATTTCAAGTATGGTAGGTCTGCAGAGTTTAGGGCAGGGGAAAACAGTGTCCTCCTCCTTGCTGGGGTAGACAACAACTTGCACTTGATGCCGGAAGTCATTTCCTGAGAAATCGAAACTGACCCGAATGTTTCTCATCTTCCAAGCTCGGCTCGCATTCGGGGTTTTTTTTTTCGGTTTTCACCAATTCAGAGAAAAGCGTCTCGGGCTTTCGGTGTTTATTGATATATACCAAAAACACGGAACCCTATAGGTTATTAGTTGATTAGCTTATTAGAGTCTATTGAGTTGGTTTACTTAGGTAGTTATTAGCTTAGTTAAGGGCGGTATGAGTGAGTTTACTTAGTGAATTAGCTAGCTTAGTTCCTTATTACTCCCGGAATTTGTTTAGTTAATTAGTAAGTTTAGCCTCTTAATTAGTACAGTAGGTGCCCTTGTAACTTATTTGCCGGCACGCGACAAGTGTTAGGCATTGTCGCTCTCAGGAAGCATGTTGTCAGTACACAGACGTGCAAAAACTGAAACGCGAGCGGCTAAAATCAGCAACACAGCTTGATGAGGTAAAAGTGCGACGTGCAGTCGCTCTGCAGACGGTCTCTAACGATGTTCCCGAGTGCACCTTTTGAATTATGAATTAGGCCGCTGTTAGAAATGTAGGCGGACCTGGAAACGAAACAAGGCGTTATAGTTCTTGTTCGCGCTTGAAGTTTTGAACACTGCTGTAGAGAAACAGGGCGGCGATTTGCACGTTGTATATGCCGACAGTATTCACACGCCGATAATGGCAGTCGACCCAAAGCGGGCTCCTTCTGCCGCGTGCATGAAGCGTTCCGACCATGTATGGCGTTATTCCATGGTCAAGTGAGTGGGCCTTCGTGGCGGGCATTCTTTCCTCGTCGATCTCGCGCTGCCGTCTTGTTTTGGAGGAGAGCTGTTTGTGCTTAATGAGATTAGTCCCAGAAAGGCTTCCCATTGAGTGTGTCGCGCGTAAGTGAAGCCACCCAGCGCCTATTGGCGTCGCAGTGTGACGCAAATGCGAGTCAGTCCGATGTTCGTCGTCTGCGTCTGGCCGTACGTGATCTCGGGGCACAAGCCTGTTTCACATGCTGCGACTGTAGCGGAAAAAATCGCTGCAGTCGCACGCGTCGCAATGCGCGTCGAGGGACCGCGTCGCACAGTTGCGATTTCAGCGTTGCGGCTGGCGCGACGCCCAGGGTTGCTTGGCGCCTGGTTTTGGTGGCACGCGCCGCACAGTTTTCAAATGTAATGAAAAAGAATTGTGCCTTGTAATATTATTGACCTGGGCAGGTCAGTGCGAGAAGGCATGGCAGTCTGCGGCGCTGTGTGTTGTCTCGTGTGCCTTCTGCCTGCGCTTCAACAAATTAGGCGATAACAATCTCATATCCTCATCACACACATTCAGGATTCGGCTGCAGCGAAGTCGTCGTGTCAGAGATGGCCCTCCCCGTGCTTTGCGTCCGCTTCTGAAGAAGTGTGGGGTATTGCTCGTAATTGCGCACAAGCGATGCCTGCTCCTATATGTTCTTGCACCAAACGTATAGCAGCAAACGCCAACCCGAAAGAATGCCCCTGAAGGAATCCGCAAATGATCTGTGTGCGATTGCTGAACGTGGAATAGAATTGGGGCTGTGAACTTCAATCTTGGAGCTACCCTGGTTCGTCCACCGCGGCGTGTGTGCTGTAATTATATATAGACGTCCTCTCTGAATATTTCGAGAGGCGTAAAAGCCGCCACCACAATTTTTTAGGAGCTGCAGTCACTTGTGTATACGTAGCATCATACCATTATAACAGACATGGGCGTCGTCTACTTTCTCGTCCTGTGTCTCGCATTGTTAGTACTATACTGGGAATATGTATCAAGCTTAAATCAATATGCTGCATTACGTGGTGCGGCAGAATAGCCTAACGGTATATATTAAATACTTTGTTATGAGTACATTTGTTTGTTTAATAACAAAATAGAGCGCTCGGATTTTGTATTCGAAGTGGCAAGCGTAAAGTAGGAAGCTATCAAAACTATCGATCCAATCTCGTTGACATGCGTGTGACCCGCTTCAACACATTATCCCAAAGTGGGGATGAAAAACCCAGATTACCAAAAACTTATGCAACATGAAGCAGACGTTATGGGCCACTGGAAACTAAGGCAAGCATCCCAATCTGTTAACTCTTTCGTTACCCCGCCTATAGAAATCGATCAATTTGATCGAATTTTTGTACGCGTTTTTATACATTTCCGCTGGAATTCTTCTACTAGCAACATCATGCACCCTCTGAAATTATGACTCAACTTTAGCTATTTGTCAGATTTGACAATTTTTCTCGAATCGGAGAGTCTGGAAATGAGCATTTTCGACTGGATATATTGCCGAAAGCCTCGATCCAGTGCTCCTACCACTTCTTCAATGGATACACCCAAAATGTGCGCTTTTTTCGATTCGTCAGAATAAATTTGAAATTACAGCAACAGCTTCTCTCGGGTTGCCATTTTTCTGATTATGCGCGTATAGGCTGTTTTAACGATGTCTCAAGCAACGGTAGATGCTCACGCGTGCGCGTTATTTTTATAATTGTGTTTGACTAATATGAAGTGCAACTTTGTTTTACCCACCGTGGGTTGCTTTTATCCATCAGCGCTTCGACGGTGTATGTGCAAATTATTACGAGCAATCTTTTCCGTCGTGTGTCGTGTACGCACACAACAACACGCAGTTGATTACAGGCCAACCTTCGACCAAAGCTTGACTAGCTCTCTATGCTCGTATACATTCGGAACACCGCCTGTTCAAGTGTCCCTATTTACTGTACAATATTGTGCAACAATCCACATTACTGTACAGCACTGTACAATGCACGTGGAGGAATGCGCACTCCTTATTGCTTGCACAGAAGAGCTGATCCAACGAAATATTCAATTATGAGGAGGGTTCCCGACCTGACAACCATTGCTTGGCGAGCCTGAAAAATGCAGCAAAACAGAACCAGGTTGCTGCTGTAATGAGTAAAAACAAATGCTCCCTGTAGGATGGGAACATACTAGTTTTCACATTTGTAAAGCTACTGCTTTGCCGCAGAGCATGGGCATCGCTTTGGCTAGTATTCACGCCAAAAAAAAATTATGAAATTTTTGCGTGATTTGATTTACAAAAATTAGGAACCGGGTCATATTTCAGATATATTGTACTCTCAGTACTAAAAAAATGGCAAATTCTTTCATTTGTGTTCCTCAAGGAACACAAATGAAACATACTACGTATTGTTCTGAGGAAAAGTGTTCAGCATTGACAATATCTCTGAGCTTTTGCATGAACTTCCTTTATGAAAAACAATGGAATAAAATTGTTTACTTTTGCGCGTTTTAGAATCAGAACATTGTGAAATTTCCGAGAATACCACATTTAACTTGAGACAATAAAAGTTTGCGCGGAGGCCCAGCACTGGAAGCCCGATCGTCCCGGCAGAGCCGATTGAGCGCGGAGCGTCATCCGTATATCCCGATTTATTACCATCGTCCTCGAAACGGCCGGTCAGTCCCTGTATAAATTGCACTTCATATTAGCCGAACACAATTACCAACACAACACGCACTCGTGAGCATCTACCGTTGTTTGAGACATCCTTAAAACAGCCTATACGTCGGATCAGAAAAACTGATAAATCGAGAGAAGCTTTTGTGGGCCTTCACTGCTGCTGTAATTTGAAAGTTATCTTGCGGAGCTGACCAAAACACGAATTTTGCGTCTTTTTATTGAAGTGCTAGGGGCACTGGAGGCTAGTTTCGACGATACCTATATGTAATTCTTATTTTTTCATACTCCCCCAAGCCGAAAATTGTCAAGTCTGACAAATAGTTAAAGTTCAGTCGTCACTTCAGACGGTAGTTGATGTTGGTAGCAGAAGAATTCAAACTGAAATGCTGAAAAATGTGCAGGAAAACTCGATCAAATTGATCGATTTCTATAAGCGGGGTAACAAAAGAGTTAAAGTCGCAGTGTCGCCCGAAAGGCGAAGCATCGATTGTGACAGCAAATTAGTAGACAGCTATACGAAGTAAGGATAGCAGTTTTATCGACCGTATAAACATGGAAATATTCGCGTACTAACTAAATTAACAAGCACGGTGTCACGCGCGCACAGGTAAACATGCACACATCTCGCTCGATGACTGCGGAATTAAACTCGCTGTCAAAACGCTGGAGTGAGGAAGCGTGGCGGCAGCAGCGAGCGAGTTGACCTTCGTGCTGCCTCTCGCTTCAACGCGAACTAAACGTATAAAACACAGCACATACGAAGCTACCGGTACTTGGCGCACATTTTCTACGTCGCAGATCGCTTTCAAGGTACGGCGCCAGCGCGGCCACACCGTAAGCAACGTCTGTGTGGTGAAATAGAGTGGTAAGAATGACGGGGTTTTTATTGCGATAGCAATATATGGACACTTCAAGCGGATTTCTGCCGTCGGCGTCGCCATCGCCGTGAGGTTCCGTGTAAAGTCCAAGGGCGATAAAATCGTCGCCGCGCGCCGTATGCGCGAGTGAAAGCGCGCGGGGGACGCGCGCTATCACGGAGAGCGAAAGTACGGCGGAAAGCAAACGCGACTTCCGTCGCGCGAGAGGCCGGGGGGGGGGGGGGGGGGGGGGTATGCGAGGGAGGTAACGCTGTGCTGCGGCACCAAATGCGTATCTTGCAACCCGGCGAAAGGGGAACTGGCCACTCAATCTCCCACGCGAAAGGAGGTAAGCGGGAAGGCAGCGCGGGAGGGAGGGGCAGCTTCTATTCTGCCAACAACTCCGCTTGCACTTTGCCCGGCTGCGGCGGTAGCCCGCACCGTCTCTTAAAAGCGATTTCCACACGGCTCTGACCTTTGTATGCGCTGTGCATTCGCCGCTCAGTTTCCGTTGGAGCGATAGACCGCACGAACATTCGCTCGCTGCGGCGGCTGCGCTTGCTGCCAGCGTTTTGACAGTGGTTGTCTGCGGTCATTGAGTGTGATCTATTCATGTATGCTTGTGCGCGCTGACACCACGCTTGTTAATTCAGTTAGTAAGCGAATGCGTCCAAGTTTATGCAGCCGATAAAACTACTATCCCTACTCCGAATAGCTCTCTACTAATTTGCTATCGCAATTGATGCTTCGCCTTTCGGGCGAAACTGCGACATTTCTTCAATTAAAAAGATCTAGCGAGAGCCTTATAAAATAGCGCGATCGTGAACGCGGTAGTAGTCGGAACGTATCAAGAGTTGTTTTTGTAGAAGCTAGATTAACTCTTTTTTACAAAACGAGAACGTTCAAAAGAAATTAGAACAGTTCGTTTGTCTGGTAGAAGGTAATTATAAGAGCCATTTGAGCTTCGCACAAAATGCCTTGGATCTTTGCAGAACTCCGGCGCGAGCTCGAAGGAGGCTGAGCCAACGAGCGGGCCCATATAGATCGTTTTTTCGTGGGCGCCGCCATTGCGTAGGCAGTGGCGCCATCTATGGGCAGTAGGCATGCTGGCTTGCGCGAACGCCCGTGTTGTATGCTGTGGTATACGCTCGGAGGCAGTTTCTGGGGGATTTATTCACTCTCCCGCGGTCTACTTAGCATGCAATGACGTCTTCTATCTGGGGAACGGTCCTGTGACGCGTAGTGAAGGAATTTAAGTCTGAAGTAATTAAGCGGCTGGAGTTTCTGCTGACGTTAGGGCGGACGGAGACACCCAGCGCGAGGTGTGCGCGTTTGTTTGAGCTTACAATCAGCCTCGAATATCAGTTAGGTATTTCTGAAAATTAGTTTCACAAATGTTACCTTATTGCAGCATTCTCAACACTGTAATTATAAGCTCTGGTTTAGCTTAAACAAGTAGTTACGAAACATTTGACGATCCTAACAACGTTGGTATACCGTTCTGCTGGCGAATAAGTTGTGCTGTTTACTTTGAAAAGCGTTCAAGTTGTTATCTGTAGATACATTGGGCGACTGCCTTGTTTGTTGGGTAAGCTTTCCGCCCACAAATAAAATAATTTGGTTAATAATAACAGCTTACCGTACAGTGTGAATCAAAGTTTTCAAGTGGTCGAACGACCATGACTGCAGACTGCGCGAGCGTCCGAGGCAGTACTAAATGCTGTGTTATAGATCTGTTTGTTCTATATAGCGCATGGTACAAGTGGTCCAAACATGCGGCACGACCATGCGAAGTCTTATTGCGTCGTTATCCCGTGGTCTGTTGTGTTTTGACGCAAAAGGACATATGAACTTTTTTTTTTTTTCAGTCTCCTAAGTTCAGTCATTTACGACGCATTCACCCACGTTACGGAAATTGTGTCCTTACAAATAGCTGTTGGATCTCTTTACGCGATCCCCTTTGTATATTGTGCCTTACAGGGCAAAAAGGCAATGCCGATCCAAGCACGAAGCAACTGTGTGTATCATGTTGGCTTGCCAACCGCAGTGCTCGCTGTGTTGAGCAAAGCCTTCGGCCTCTTGAGCCTAGCGTAGACATAGTGATTTGTAGTCTACTAGACCTAAAATGCGTGAGAACGATGCCGGTGGCTGATGCAAATGTTTTACGACAACTCTTCGTCGAGTGAAAACCGATACCTCCAATGTAGTTCACAACACATACACACACCGCGGCGGCTGATGATGCGCGTCGCCTTTTTGCACATCTGAGAGAAATTTCCAGATACTGTGGCTACTGCTGCACCTAAAGGCTACGCAGTGGTTGTTGGATGACCTCGTAAGAACTGACATCCCGTAAATTGCACTCAGAACTAGATAAAACACCTCCGAATCGTTCCGCAGCGCGCGACTGGCAACACATTTCAGCCGCGCCGCGCCGGCTGGCGCAAGCCAGAGAGGAGGAAAGGCTCGTCGCGCGCCCTTTCCTCCTCGCCTGATGAAAAGGTCTATACGTCAGTGACCGATAATTCGGGCTTAATTGGGACCGCCTAAAAGTCCAAATAATTGGGAGTCGGAAATATCCAAATTCTCCCGAAAGGAACTGAATTTATTCCGCCAGTGGCTAAAAAAGACATTATTGTCGGTTGACCACTTTCGGAGATACATTCACTTTCGCGGGATTTCGTGTCACTAGCGTCAGCGTCGGCATACTTGGTAGTGTGCTAGGAACGCTATCATCCGCCGACGTGTCCAGTGCTAGTCGCGCGAAGGGTCGCGAAAGTGAAAGTATCCCGGAAAGGGATCGTCCAAATATAATGCCGAAGTTTGTCCACGCGGTCCTGCGCGCTTGTACGCTTGCCTACGATCTGGCCAGTCCGTATCTCTACCATTGTTATGCTGTCGCCACAAATAGACGAAAGTACAATTAATGCATGCACCGAATCTTCAACCTTTGCCAACAGGACCGCGAATTTGTAGCGATGCATTTTGCGCTGCCACTCCGTGCGCTTCGTCAGAGCGGCGCTCCGCCAGCGTTGTATGGTATCAGCCGGCAGAGGATGATCAAGGCGGAATCGAGCGGAATGCATCGCTACAAAACCGCCGCGCAGGAGTCGACCGCACAAATGACGGTTTTTTTTTTTTTTTTCTTTTCTTTTTTTTGGGGGGGAACAGTCACTGTCCTCGTCGGCGAAGACATCGAGGATGTAGTCGACACCGCTCGAACAACGTAAGTCGCCGCTACCGTGTCGCTAGTTAACACGTGAATGAATAAACGCTGGACGCGCGGAGTCAACCCGAATGCACTCCCGAATGGCTTGCCGGAGTTCGCTTGCCCGACGGTTTGGGCGCGGTCGGTGCTGGATTAACTAGGCTAACTAGTTTCGGTTTCCAGGAGGTGTTGGCAACATGGCCGACTACCATGCTGCGGCGATGCCAGCGACGTATCAACGCCAAAATATTGCTATTTCCGCTCAACTCGGCGGTCAAATTAGCACGCAGTCGTGCAGGCGGAGTCCCAAATTATATAGAATGGCATGGCGTACCTTAATAAAGTGTCCGAAATTTCGGTTGTACTTACCTGTATACTTTAAATTTATGGGCCAGTGATGGTGCCTCAAAGTAGTGCGAATAATCGAGCTTGTTTGAATTGCTCGTGTCGAAGTAATCGGTCGAGGCCAGTTGTGGATCGGCCAGTTGCTGAACAGAGGCTTCAGCTTTACGAGGAAAAACAGACCATTGAAAAGTACCTGGTGTGTGAAGCAATAATAAAAAAAAAAAAAACATCATTAAGGGTGGCCTGGCTCAGAAAAGCAATGTTGATGACATTGAGTCTGGCCAGGTGTTTCTGACAGATTCTAGAGCCTTGCTGAAAACATAACAAAGTGTCAGCTGTCAATGAAAAAATCATACGATGTAAAAGGCAACATATGAGCAGCTTCGCTCAACTTGAAATAAACTAATTACAGCACACTATGTGAACAGGTTTGTTGTCTTCATTTAAATTAAAGGGAAACTCTTGTATTTAGAGGCAGAGCAACATTGTTTTACAGCAAGCAAATACTTTCTGAAATACCGCTTGTTAATTTTAAGTGTTTCAAATAGCTTAGGACGTGTCCAGCAGCTGGCATTTATTAGCTCCCAAGTGCTCCGAAATCTGTATCTGGCGGCTTCAGACTGCACCAAAATTAAGGTTTTGCTGCTCCAAAAAGTGCTCCATATCTCAGTTTGTCAGTGGCAGCACTGTTCATCTGTATACCTGTCACCATTCTTTTTTTTTTTTTTGTAATTGCTGGAGCTTGATTTTTCATTAAATACAGCTTTTCATAGTGTCACCACGTGAACAATTTACTTGCGTGGGGATTTGATAGTACATGCATAGCTGGATGAAGTAACGGCTGTCCTGTGAACGAAAGAGGCTCTTTGTGTCTATGTGTGTCATGCCTACCAGGAGAAAAAAACAAAAAACAATTTCACCGATAGCGTTCCGAACCAGCGTTCAGACGTGAAAAAAGGCGCGGGCGGACGGACTTCCGCAGCCCATGTGACTGGTGTGACGTCACGGTGGCGTAAATGCGAACAAATGCTTCGCGTTCGCTGGGTGTTAGATATACGTGCGTTTCGCGGATGTTTCTTCCGCGATTCGCGAAGTTGAGATGGCTTGAAGCAATGTTACGCGTTTTCTTCTGGCATCATTCGAGCAGCCTTGACCTTCGGCGGATTTTGACCAAGGCAAGGTTGTACCCCTGTTTCTCGTTCGCAGGACTATACATAGTTTTCACGTGACGTCACAGCGCCGTCTGCTAGCGGTCGTCCGCCATGTTGGAGCACTGCAACCGATGCGCGCGAATGTTTGAGCGCCTCCTGTGCAGTCTTTCGGCGTTGATTTTGCGATTTGCGAACGATCGCGTGTTCAATGACGGCGACTGTCAGGCGGAAGGAATTCTGCCCATGATATTTTGCCGAGATGGTGGGCCCGACGCGTGCTCGCTACGAAGCAATATGAACACGTGCGACGGTGTTGATCCGTACACGTTGTGCAGCGGGACCAACACGACTACGGACGTCGACCTGCTGCCAGTTACGACGCATGCTGACATTGTAAATTATTTGGTTCTGTCGACATGAAAGAACGCCCATGTACAGTGAATTATGGTAACCCAGGTGGTCAAAATGAATACCGTGTCCCCAGTATATGGGGCGTGCCTTGGTTTTGGCACGTAAGGCCCCCGAGTTGTACGTGAACTCGACGTATGCTATAGTCGTTTGCATGTTTGCTGTAATGCCCTGTAGGTAACGGCGGCAATGCACGACTGCCCTCGACCACCTTTATTCCACTATGAACGTCGTCGACGCGCCGGGGGCAAGAAAAATCGTAGTTAACCGCGACTTCGCGTGCTTTGAAGATGATATTGCGCTGCGTGCGCTATTTTTGTGCTTTGTGGCTGCCTACAGAATTTACGTGCGAGAAAATGGAAAGGCTGCGCTTTGAGTGTTTCCAATTTGATGTATTTTATCAACACGGGCCTGTTTATGTCGAGATCATTGTTACCTGTGATACTAACCATACTGCCTTCCTTAACTATAGGCAACGCGTTAAATTCGCCGGTTTCAGTTATAGGAGCATCACGGTCACCTCTTCCGTTGCAGCGAAATCGACGATGTTCACTCGGAATTTATCGTGGCAGGTTGAAGTATTTAATCCGCTCGGAACCTCTGAGAGAAAATTGCGCGAATGCTGCTATTTTTCTCCCAGGTTGACAGGCCTCCAACAGGTCATTGTCATCTTTGCTACAGTGTGACAGTATTCTGTAGTACACGCTCACGCCGAGCAGTGCCTGAGTCGTTGGCGCGCTGTAAAGCTAGTTTGTACACACTCTGTCCACTTGCATTTCGGGCCGTATAGTTTGGATGTCTACCCTGCGAGGTGCAAGCGTGGAACACTTGTCGACCTTCGTGGCGCGTTCTCCACGGACCAGTGCCGTGTTGGCGCTTTTGAGCGCAGCCGAAATCGTGATGAGCGCGCCAGGCGACGTTCCGCCCACATCGTGCGTCGTCCAGCCTTGGAGCCCTTGGCTGACCGTGCTCCGGCGGCGTGACCGCTGCATGACCTCAGAGGCCAAGGTCTCGCACCGCGCGATGACAATTCAGAAAGAAAGTCATCTGCGACGCTTCTCCCACCGCCTTTGTGCCTGATCCCCTCCGTAACTGGCCGCAGTCTCTCGAGGGCCGGCCACAAGTTGACCGGGGCGCGCACACCCGGTGGGAGGTACAGGGTCGGGCTATCTCTCTCTTTTTTTTTTTTTCTTCTGTACACTTCGCATAGACGAGTGTAGTCTCGGGCAGAGGCTCTGACGTCATGTGCTACACTTGGCTCACTGGGCTGTAGCCAATCGGAGCAGATTGTGCATCGTCTTCTGCATAAGCAAACGAAAAGCGTCTAGACGACTTCGCACTTTGCCTGATTTCGCAATTACTGGCCCTTGCCTGAAACTAAAGGCCAATGTACGAGCTTCCTTTCAGCACCAAATCTAGAGAAATTTCAGCTAAATACGAGGTGTGTTCAAAAAGAAACCCAACTTTCGCTATAACAGCTTTATTGCTTATTGTACAAGAATTTAAGCATTGTCTCCCTCAAAGTAGTCCCCTCTAGTGGAAATGCGCTGTTGCCCTTGTTTCATCCATTTTCGGAAAGACTCCTGAAACGCACTTTCTAGGATGACGCGGAGGTCTCTTGTCGTATTGTCCTCAATCTCCTGTATGGTTTGAAAACGACGTCCTCCCAACGTGGTTTTAAGCTTTAGAAATAGGAAAAAGTCTGCTGGAGCTAGGTCCGGAGATTACATTGGATGGGGCACAACGCTAGTGTTATGTTTCGCTAGATAGCTGCGGACAAGGAGCGACGCGCGAGCCGGCGCATTGTCATGATTCAACATCCGAGGCTGGCTTTCCCACAATTCAGGCCTCTTACTGCGCACACCATCCCTTAAATGCGCTAGAATCCCCTGCTAGACTTCCTTGTTTACCGTGTGACCACGTGGTACAAATTCGTGATGGGCCTTTCAGTCAAAAAAACACAACCAACATCACCTTCACCTTTGACCGACTCATGCATGCAGTTTTTTTTTTTTTTTTTGGACGAGGAGACCCTTTGCCCGCCCACTGCGACGACTGCACCTTCGTTTCAATATCAGTCATAAACTAATGTCTCATCGCCGGTTATGGTGTTCTTAAGGAAGTATTATTGGCAGTGGCAAGCAGTTCCTGGCTGATTTCAACATGGGTCTGTTTCTGATCGTCAGTCAACAAACGCGGCACGAATTTTCAAGCGAAGCTTGTATACGCTAGCCTGCGCTGGCGATGTAGCGCTAAAACTACTATGGCGCATACCCGCATTGGATATGCCGGTATGAGCCAGGGACAAGAAATAAATAAAGAAACAAAGAACGGAAGAGCAGTTGCGGGGAAAGCTGCGCCGGCGCCGGATCACGTGATGCGCGACTAATCAGGGTCGTTTGGTGTGTCGCGGGGAGGGAAAGGGAAGGAAAGAGAAGGTTGGCGCGCGCTTCGCCGTGCTTCCCTCACCTCATATCAGTTTTGGCGTCCCGATGGGAAGGCCTCGCGTGGTGCGTTCTGCCGGGGAGCAGGCTGCGTTTGAGCAACGGCGCAACGAACTCGCTCGGAAAAGGGTTCGCCGTCGACGTGCCGATTCTAGCGTGTGGGCATCCGAAGCCCAGGCGAAACCCCGAGTTGCGAACCCCGAGTTGCGGGTGCGCGATGTGAAGCGTCAGTGAAGAGCTGCCTACCCTGTGTTCAGGGCAAACGAACTGGAATGCCTGCGATGTCATGACATTCACATTAAAGGGACACTAAAGAGAAACAGGAAGTTCAGCTGGAATAAAAGAGGGACCTTCAGGAATGCATGCAGTTTTTGTTGGGTGCAAAAATATGAGTTATTAGCGGAGAAATTCGTAAACAAAGACCAAATATCTCTTCCTCAATTTCTCTCCCCCAGATTTGGCGCTGAAGCAGTGTCGTCACAGATTTCATTGCTCTCGGCGAATCAGAATGCGCCATGATACGTCACCGCTTGCGTAAACGGCCGAGGCACTGGATGCATCATGGCTGCATGCATGGTCGCTGCGTTTGCGTTCGCCGCGATGGATACCGTTGTTGCAGCTGAACCTTGCAACGAAGTGCTCGCCAGGGAAGCAGGACTGCATTTCAGCGATATTCAGTGAAACAGAGCGCGAAATGATCCTCCGTGCTCGAGCGGTAGGTGTTTCCGCGTGCGATGGCGGTGAGCCACCGGCCGCGCCGGCGGAGAGCTTCGTTTTCGTCGACGCGAAGCGTCCGGTCTGCCAGGCGACGATGTTCCCGACAGAACAAGCGTGGAAAGTTGCGCACGTACTCGGTATGGTTATTTCGTGGCTTTATTTAATGACATTCAGCACTCACCGAGCCGCCAGTTTGCTCCTGCAGGGGCACCGGAAGGGGGTTTGATGAAGGCCGCATTGAGGGAACAGCTGCTCGAGAAAGGACTGGCCTCTGGGGCACGCCAAGATACTTTCCGAGGGCAGGGTTATACACATAATCCGAGGGCGAGAAATGCAGAGAGCACACCATCGGTTTCTCTGGCTCTTTTTCCGTTTTATCATCGGCAGAGCACTGAGCCATTGCGAACGCCGGGGAGCCGGGGCTCACCGCGCGACACCACATGAAAGGACACAATCGAGTCAACACTGCCGCTGCCCCTGAGCAAGCGCCTTGGGCCATTTATACAGCCCTCAACACTACACACACGAGGCATTTTCTGGCTGTTTCCCGCGAAGCCAACGTTTTTCGAGCCACGCAACACGCAACCAAACACCGTAGAGCGGAACAGGCGCGCGCGACGATG
This sequence comes from Dermacentor silvarum, assembly GCF_013339745.2. Lineage (NCBI taxonomy): Eukaryota > Metazoa > Arthropoda > Arachnida > Ixodida > Ixodidae > Dermacentor > Dermacentor silvarum. Next base: position 18,031,636 of record NC_051156.1, on the reverse strand, counting down.
CATTGACCAAAAACGAAACTACGAAACTATCACGGCCGCATGTATCGCTATGCCATTTTTTCTTATTTATTTAATTTTGTGCTAAACTTGTACTTCCTCGCTTGAAACGGTTTAAAAAGTTGGCAAATGCTGTTTATGTACGTTTAAGTTGTATTTCATTTTGCGTTTTATTAACAGTGCTAAATCGCTCTCGACCAATCGGGACCGGCCTGCATTCGTAATCTCTGACGTCAGAACGTGTAGCGCGGGAAATTCGAAGGGGCGTCAGCACCTATCCTTCAGTTTTTTCGCTATTTTCTCGCCTATTAAACATCTGTTTGCAGTAAGAATGGTATGGCTGTGATCGTGAAAGGATAATCTACCATTTAAGCTCAACTTCCGGTTTCTCTTTAGTGTCCCTTTAAGACATCATTTATGTCCGTCATATACTCTTGTCATAGTATGCCAATTTTGGTACATATCAAGTTAATAAACGACCATGAGAGCACAAGGACGTAGGTGGCTATATATATATATATATATATATATATATATATATACTGTCAAAGTAGCAAATGTTCGCCAAGAAATGCTTTGCATTTAAAATATCGCAACTTCCTACATTAGCTACACTCGTGTAGCCAGTGTAGGTAAAGAATTCAGAGCCCTTCCCCTGTCGAGAAAATGGGGTATGCGAAGCTTGTGGTAAGATGACGCTGTCACAGGCGTTACGCTTCGTTTGCCCTAAACTCAGGTTCAGCGGCTCTTCGCTGACGTTTGGCCTCAGCATCGTGGTCCCGCAACTCGCAGTCCGCAGCTCTTCGCTCATGTTTCGCCTGGGCTTCGGAAGCCCTCACGCAAAAATCAGACAAGCTTCGCTTTGGGTCCCATGTGTGACAAGAGTAGTTCAAGGGCGCGTTACACAGGGTTCCCCAGCCCGCAGGGGTATGTGCCATTGAGCTTGGACCCTTTGTGCCCTTTCACCAGGATCGGCCCACTTTTTAGCGTGACACCCCACCACCGCCGACACTTAGCCTATAAAGCTTCCCTTAAAAAGTAAAGTTGGTCCTGGTGCCTCAATGTCCCCCTTGCCCGCCATACGGGGAGGGTGGCGTCCGCTCCGTACAGGGAGGGTGGCGACAACGGCGTCATCTGCTACGGCGAGCGCCATGTTCCACCTCACTCCACAGTATGCGCCTAGCACGAGGCGGTCTTTCTGTATATACAGACTACGGACGCTCGTGCAAGGAATAACCGTGCTGAAGCGTTCGCAGAAGGTGTATTGCATAACCTGTTGTTGTTCTTGGCAAACATTTGCTACTTTGACAGTATCTATCTATCTATCTTTGATGAAGCTTAGTGGGCCTTCCAGTTTGGTTGCACCTGAAATTGTATAGCCCCACTAGCTCTTGTCAATATATTTTTTTTCTTGCCGGGGTCAGGCACCACTCCATGCCTGAAAATGTATTGGACTAGAGTAGGATTCGAACTTACGACTTTCAGATTTGAAGCCGGGTATTCTACCTCTGCTCCACGCCACCGTCATCATCAAAGTCGCTCCCTCGCCAGAACAGGAATTGGCCTCCCTGGTGCAGTATTCGGCCACTACCTCCCTCATGACTCCGACAATTAACCCATGGCCCTCAGTCCCCAGTGGCTGCGGAGCACCTGACCAAGGCGGCGGTCAGACCTGCTACGCGGCAGACGGTGCTAAGAATCTCTGGGTCCGGACAGGCCGCCAATGGAAAATGAACCTGGCAACCTTCAACACACGCACCCTCTCGAGTGAGGCTAGCTTAGCAGGACTATTCAAAGAATTGTCAGGCATTGCCTGGGATATTATTGGCCTTAGTGAGGTTAGAAGAACTGCTGAGGCTTACACAGGGCTGACTAACGGTCACGTCCTCTGCTACAGAGGTCTTCCAGATAAGAGAGAATCCGGGGTAGGATTTCTAGTCCATAACAACATAGCGGGCAACATTGATGAATTCTACAGCATTAATGAGAGGGTAGCAGTCGTAATAAAGCTGAATATGAGGTACAAAATGAAGGTAGTACAAGCCTAAGCCTCAACCTCTAGTCACGATGAAAAAATAGAAGAGTTTTATGAAGACGTTGAATTAGCAATGAGAAAGGTGCAAGCTCAGTATACTGTAGTCATGGGCGACTTAAATGCAAAAATGGGGAAAAAGCAGGTTGGCGAGCAAACAATCGGCATATATGGCATCGATTCTAGGAATGCAAGAGGAGAGATGTTAGTAGAATTCGCAGAAAGGATTAGGTTTCGAATAATGAATACCTTCTTCAGGAAGCGCAGCAACAGGAAGTGGACCTGGAAAAGCCCTAATGGAGAAACAAGGAATGAAACAGATTTCATACTATCTGCCGATCCAAGCATAGTGCAGGATGTAGAAGTGTTAGGTAAAGTGCAGTGACCATAGGTTAGTGAGGTCTAGGATTTCTTTCAGTTTGAAGAGAGAAAGAGTGAAATTAGTCAAGAGGAAACAGGCCAACCTAGATGCAGTAAGCGTAAAAGCAGACAAATTCAGGCTGGTGCTTGCAAACAAATATGCAGCTTTAGAACAGGAAGATGAAGATAACATAGAGGTAATGAATGAAACCGTTACTAGGCTGATCTCAGAAGCAGCAATTAAAGTGGGAGGTAAGGCACCAAGGCAACCAGTAGGTAAGCTCTGCCAAGAAACAAAGGACCTAATGAAGAAACGACAAAACATGAAAGTGTCCAACTGAAGAGATCAGATAGAATTCGCTGCACTGTCAATACTGATCAACAAGAAGAAAGTAAGTGATATTCGAAATTATAACGTGGCAAAGATTCAGGAAGCCGTAAAATATGGATGCAGCATTAAATCAGTAAGAAGAAAGCTTGGCATAGGACAAGGCAAGATGTATGCACTGAAAGATAAGCATGGTCAGCAATTTCGATGACATAGTAAAAGCAGCGGAAGAATTCTATACTGACCTGTACAGTGCCCAAAACAGCCAAGCTACTTTCATTCGAAATATCATAAGAAGCCAACAAACAATGACACTAAGGACAACATAGGGGAAATTACTTGTACTTACTAATTGAATTAAAGAAATGATAAATTAATGGAAATGAAAACGGATGAAAAAACAACTGTCCGCAGGTGGAGAAAGAACCCTTGTCTTCGCATTACGCGTGCAATGCTCTCACCATTGAGCTACCGCAGAGCCGTTTTCTCTTCCACTTTCTGGGGTATTTCCATTAATTTATCATTTCTTTAATTCAATTAGCAAGTACAAGTAATTTCCCCTATGTTGTCCTTGGTGTTATTGTTTGTTGGCTTCTTATGATATAATTAATAAAAATCGAGCCCCTCCGTTCCCTTTCTTCTCGTTCCATTCGAAATAGTGATGAACCGGATACAAAGGCTCCTTCTATAACTAGCAATGAAATTAGAAGGGCCATGAAAGACATGACCAGGGGAAAAGCTGATGGAGGAGATATCATGCTTGAAAAGCTTGCTGCCCTTTATACGCAACGCCTCACAACTTCAAGTGTACCAGAGAGCTGGAAGAACGCCAACATTATACTAATCCATAAGAAGGGAGACGTTAAAGAATTGAAGAATTATAGACCCATTAGCTTGCATATTGCGTATTGTATAAAATATTCACCAAGATAATTTCCAATAGGATCAGGGCAACACTTGACTTCAGCCAACCAAGAGAACAGGCTGGCTTCAGGAAGGGATATTCTACGATGGATCATGCCCATGCCATCAATCAGGTAATCGACAAATCTGCGGAGTACAATCAACCTCTCTATATGGCTTTCATAGATTCTGAAAAGGCATTTGATTCAGTAGAGATACCAGCAGTCATAGAGGCATTGCGTAATCAAGGAGTACAGGAGGCATACGTGAATATCTTAGCGAACACCTACAAGGATTCCACAGCTACATTGGTTCTCCACAAGAAAAGTATAAATTTAGCTATCAAGAAAGGGGTCAGGCAAGGAGACACAATCTCTCCAATGCTATTCACTGCATGCTTAGAAGAAGTATTCAAGCTCTTAGACTGGGAAGGCTTAGGAGTGAGGATCGACGGCGAATATCTCAGCAACCATCGGTTTGCAGATGACATTGTCCTATTCAGCAGCAATGGAGACGAATTATAACAAATGATTGAGGACCTTAATCGAGAAAGCGTAAGAATTGCGTTGAAGATGAATATGCAGAAGACAAAGATAATGTTCAATAGCCTGGCAAGAGAACAAGAATTCAGGATCGCCAGTCAGCCTCTAGAGTCTGTAAAGGAGTACGTTTATCTAGGTCAATTACTCACAGGGGACCCTGATCATGAGAAAGAAATTTACAGAAGAATAAAATTGGGTTGGAGTGCATACAGCAGGGATTGCCAAATCCTGACTGGGAGCTTACCACTGTTGTTGAAAAGAAAAGTGTACAATCATTGCATTCGACTGGTGCTAGCATATGGGGCAGAAACTTGGAGGTTAACAAAGAAGCTCGAGAACATGTTAAGGACCGCACAAAGAGCAATGGAACGAAAAATTTGAGGACTAACGTTAAGAGACAGGAAGAGAGCGATGTGGATCAGAGAACAAACGGGGATATCCGATATTCTAGTTGACATTAAACGGAAGAAATGGAGCTGGGCAGTCGATGTAACGCGTAGGATGGATAACAGGTGGACCATTAGGGTTACAGAATTGATACCAAGAGAAGGGAAGCGTAGTCGAGGTCGGCAGAAAACCAGATGGGGGAATGAAGTTAGGAAATTTACAGGCGCAAGTTGGAATACGCTAGCGCAAGACGGGTAATTGGAGATCACATGGAGAGGCCTTCGTCCTGCAGTGGACCTAAAAATAGGCTGATGATGATGATCTATCTATCTATCTATCTAGGCGCCTACGTCTTTCTGCACTCATGGTCGTTTCGTTAACTTGGTATGTACCAAAATTGGCATACTATGACATGAGTATATGACGAGCATGAATGATATGTCATGATATGAATGTCATGACATGCTTGTCATGTTGGTCATGAAACAGCCGCCTACGTCTCGGTGCTCTCATGGTCGTTTCGTTAACTTAGTAGATACCAAAATTGGCATAGTATGACAGGAGTGTATGACGAACATAAGTGATAGGTCATGACCTAAATGTCATGACATGCACGTCATGTAGGTCATGAAACAGCCGCCTACGTCTTGGTGCTCTCATGGTCGTTTCGTTAACTTGATAGGTACCAAAATTGGCGTAGTATGACGCTTGTATGACGAACATAAGTGATAGGTCATGACATAAATGTCATGACATGCGTGTCATGTAGGTCATGACAATGACCAGCGAAAAACATTAACACTCAAAAATCACTGAAATGGGTTCTGACATGGGCACTAAAAGTGAAGGAAACACTGAAGGATGCTGGTAGAGGTCATAGTCATGAGCATGACCCAGCAAAAATGACAGACTCAGCGAAAAAACGATTAACACTAAAAAACCACTGGAATGGGTTCCAACGTGGGCACTAAGTGAAATAAACACTAAAAGATGATGGTAGAAATAATATTCATAAGCATGACCCAGCAAAAATGACAATGACTCAGCGAAAAAAGATTAACACTCAAATTCCACTGAAATGGGTTCTGACGTGGGTACTAAGTTTAAGGAAACACTAAACGATGGTGGTAGAAGTCATAGTCATGAGCATGACTCAGCAAAAAAATGCCACTGTTTTGCCCAAAAGGCGAAGCATCAATTACGATTGCAAATTAGTAGAGAGCTATTCGGAATAGGGATAATAGTTTTATCGCCTGCATAAACTTGGATACATTCACTTACGAACTGAATTAACAAGCGTGGTGTCAGCGCGCACAAGCAAACATGAATAGATCACACTGAACGACCGCAGACAACGACTGTCAAAACGCTAGCAGCAAGCACAGCTGCCACAGCAGGCGAAGGTTCGTGCAGTCTATCGCTTCAACAGAAACTGAGCGGTGAATGCACAGCGCATACAAAGGTCAGAGTCGTGTAGAGATCGCTTTTAAGAGACGGTGCAGGTGACCGCCGCAGCCGGGCAAAGTGCAAGCGGAGTTGTTGGCAGAGTAAAAGCTGCCCCCCCCCCCCCCCCCCCCCGTCCCTCCCGCGCTGCCTTCCGCTTTCTTGCTTTTGCGTGGGAGATTGAGTGGCAAGTTTCCTTGTGCCCGGTTGCAAGATACGCATTTCGTGCCGCAGCACAGCATCGCCCCGCCTCCCTCCCTTCCATACCTCCACGGCCTGTCGCGCGACGGTTGCGTTTGCTTTCCGCCGTGTGTTCGCTCTCCGTGATAGTGCGCGGGGGAATACTGCACACGGTGAAGATTTTATCGCCCATGGACTTTATACGGAACGTCACGGCGACGACAGAAATCTGGTTGAAGTGTCCATATAATTGATATCGCAATAAAATGAGAATGACTCAGTGAAAAAATATTAACACTCAAAAGCTACTGAAATAGGTTCTGACGTGGGTACTAAGTCAAGTAAACATTATAGGATGCTTGTAGAAGTCATAGTCATGAGCATGACTGCAAAAATGACAATGACTCAGCGAAAAAAGATTAACACTAAAAAACCACTGGAATGGGATCAGACGTGGGCACTAAGTGAAGGAAACACTAAAGGATGATGGTAGAAATGATAGTCATAACCTTGAGTGAGTAAAAAATGACAATGACTCAGCGAAAAAAGATTAACACTCAAAAACCACTTAAATGGGTTCTCATGTGGAAACTAAGTGAAGGAAACACTAAAGGATGGTTGCCGAAGTCATATTCATGAGCATGACTGAGCAAAAACGTCAGTGACTCAGCGAAAAAAAGATTAACACTCAAGAACCAATGGAATGGGTTCGGATGTGGTTTTAAGTGAAGGAAAAGGCTAAAGGTTGACGGTTGAAGTCATAGTCAAAAGCATGACTAAGGCTTTCGCCTTAAGGTCTCTTAGGTGTAGCTAAAGGGACTCCTGAGGACTCATGACATGAGTGTCATTACATGCGTGTCATGTAGGTCATGAAAGAGCCGCCTACGTCTTGGTGCTCTCATGGTCATTTCGTTAACTTGGTAGGCTCCCCGCACATAGCTTCGCATAACATCTATTCCCACAGGGCGTGGGATCTGCCGGCTTTTTGCTTATCCCTTTTTTTTAAGCTCGGACGCAGCCAAGCAACTTTGTCTCTGTAGCTGGTGCATCAAAAATCATTTCTTTTTTTTTTACAGTTGTAAACTGACACCACAGACCGCATGGGCCTTTGATTTCTGCACATAACTTTTCTAAATGTAAAATACTAAATGGTCACAAATGTTTGCAAGGTACAGTCGCGATCAAAAGTTTGTGGACCAAAGGTGCCGCGATTTTTAGTTTTTGTTTCGCAGCCTGGACATTCCGGCTGAAATCAAGTACGCAAGCATATGTGCGCTTGTTTGCTCAATACAATTCATTAAACCAATTCCAGGCTGCGCAGCCGCGCTTGAATAAATTATAATTTTTTGCTGGTGCTGTGGTCTCCAAACTTTTGATCGCGACTATACATTTAGATCACTCATTTTGAAAGAGGCAATACACATTGCATGATGCCGTGGGGAGAGCAGTTGCCACCCCTAGTCATTTATTTCGGAAGTAATACGTCAAACAACAAACGTGGACTGTATTTGCACCGAATGAGCCAAATTATTAAAGGCTGACCCTGGGGCATGTTTTGCTCCCATGCCACTCAATCACTCGTGCTTTCAGTTCACGCAGTCTTAGTTTAGCATAGCCGGAGATCAGAAGGTTCTCAACAATCTCCTTGTGCTGGCGACATGCCTCCACATTCAGAATTCCAGTGAAACAACTAGTCACAATTAGCACCGGCGACCTCACTTTGAAGACCGTGTCAGTCCAGCAACAATGTCATTGAAGTGCTCTTGACATGACTGCAGCGATTTCATTGCTTCTTTGCTTGGGCAGTGAAGGTTGTTGGCTTGGAATATTCTTTTACGGTGGACAGGTAGGCTTGCTCGCTGGTACTTGCCCCTGAATATTGCATGGCACACACTGATTGATCCTCTTCTGGATTCCTTTTTAAAGGAAGCCTCTGAATGCAAGCACCTTGACACAGCATTCTTCCAGCCGTCCGCCCGGCTTCGCTCGAAGCTGGATTCCTCGAAGGGATCAGCCTGCAGGTTCACATGTTAAATTTGCGACAAATGAAATGACTACAAGCTCACTGTGGTATGTGGTATATAATTAACAACCTGGTGTGCTTTTGAGCGCGAAGTCATTATCATGCATTATTTCTTAGTGAAACATCTGCATTGTATTCAAAACAGTGCTCGGTGCTCTTGGGTTACGAGCGCGTGCTTGTTGTGCTTTATTTGTCGTTATGAACACTCAAGCATGTAAACCCACGAGCTCTACAGGGTAAGACTGGTTGTGGCTGCAGCACAGTTTTCCAATAATTACCTTTGATTTCATCTTTTACACCGAACCTGTTATTGTGACTAAGCGCTCGAAAACTAAGCTGACAAGCATGCGCAATAGTAAACAAAAGACACATAAAAACGAATGCGTGTACAGAGACGTATAAGCGGTAACCCGAATCAAGTTTAGCAGCAAGTTAGAAATTGTAGACAGCCTGTGAGCGATAAAGATAATTAATAATATGGGAGCAAAGTGGGGTAAATTACCTACGTTCTGAGAAATTGCGTCAGTTTCGGTAATTGCAAACTTGCTCGAACCAATTTTGGGCTTTTATAGAACCGTTGTGAGAGAACAACTAGGTTTGTAAGACAGAAAGACCTTTGATAACGTGCTGAGATAACTCTGTATGGTAGGGTAACCATCCTTGCTAATTATAGATTCTTCTTCTTCCACCTTACATGTTGCTAAAGTATTCTGTACGTATCACAAGTAGACAGAATACGGCACTGAGATCTATAATTGCAGCACTGCGGTGTGATATTCAGTAAGGATACATAGATACCGATCATCTGTTCATGCGCGAGCAGTCCTCCCGAGACCTGAAGACAGCTCAGGGACGTGATCACTTTTTAAGTCTGCTTGAAATAGCATCTCTTCTTTATACTTCCTACGATTATATTTGCTGCTGTTGCATGTCAGATGAGCATGTGTTGTGGTTCTGACCTGTCTGTTCTTGTGCAGGGGATCTGATGGGCGGTCCTACGTAGTAACGGCGGCTCTCCCGCGAAGGCATGTCTTCCTCGACAAGGCCCCCTGGCCGGTCCACCCTGGCTAGGTCCAAAAGCCTGCGCCTGCCCAGACCTACCATGCAGCAGCAGGTGAGTCAGGATGTTACTCCTAATAGCTTCCGTTGCGAAATCTCAACACGGTGTCTGCACGTATGATGCCTTTTAGGGACACGAAAGAAAAGCACTAAATCAGCTTAGACTGACAATGTTTTTTTTGCTAATGTCCTCGTACATAATAGAATGATTATTACACGAGAAAATGCAGGTTAGAGTTCAATTTCTGTAATTTCGTGCCAAAACCACAGTAAAATGGCAAACTGGGCGAGTTGGTCTGGATTCATAGTTAATAAAAGCGCGAAGTGACAATGACGACAGGAAAAAAAAAACCATGAGCACTACCTGAAAATATTTTACTAGAGACTGACGTATATATATTAAAGTGACATATGTAAATAAATTCAAACAAAGCTGTTGTGTATGACATTCCTATGACATGTGGTGTTATATGTGGTGCATATGTGTGACATATATGATAGATGGGTCGATGCATGAATGAGTGCCTAAGACAGCACAGGAATTCTTTGAAAGCAACGCACATTCGAATTTGTCTCCGCATTGGCGAGGTTGCTGCTGCTCCCCAGGAATAGACGAAAGCAAGATTCTCTTTGCAGATTGACTAGCATGTGAAATCGTCAAGGCGTTTTTCATCGAGGACGGGAAAAAAAAAGTCGCAGTTTCGCCTGAAAGGCGGAGCATCGATTGTGATAGCAAATTAGTGGAAAACTATACAAAGTAAGGACAGTAGTTTTATTGTTCGTATGAACTTGTTTCCATGGTGTCACGCGCGCACAAGCAAACCGAACGCATCTCACTCGATGACCGTGAAATCAAGCTGTCGATACCATGGAGTGAGCCAGCGCAGCAGCAGCAGCAGCGAGGGAATTGAGCTACATGCCAGCGCTGGCATCAACGCGATCTTAGCCTCGAAAAACACGGGGAGGGTGGACTCTGTTCTCGCCGCAGATAGATAGGTGCAGGCGGGCGCTCGCGGCGCAGAGCGCGCCCCTTCCCCCCCCCCCCCCTGAGCCTTCTATACTGGTGGGACCGCGCAGCCGCAGTAAAGCGTGGCCCCTCCATCTGCCCACTCTCCCCCGGAGACTTACGGCCCAGCGGGAGCGCGCGACCGCAGTGAAGCGCGACCCTTCCACCTCGCTACCCTCCCTCCGGAGTGTTATGTGTTACTGGAAGAATGCGCACTTCCTTCCCGCTTCCCGCCCTTGTGTGCGCGAACCGCGATTGCCGGCGACGATTTTCTCGCCCGTGGACATTATACGGAACCTCACGGCGACGGCATAAATTCGCCTAGAGTGTCAATATAATTGCTATCGCAATAAAAGATGTGCGTGAGCATTTCTTCATACTTGGGATGCCAATGCGTGCATAAGTGTACGCGTGTAATCATTTCTGCCAGCGGGGCCGCTAGACGAGACGAGCTTTGGTGGCTGAGTCACCCAGCATAGGGAGGCTACTTGGTTTTTTAAATGGCATTTCATGTGGCAACTATTGATACTCATTCAAGTAATTCAATATGTTTATTTCTTCGTGTGCAGTTTCAGCTAAGGCGGTGAGAGTACCTGCAGTAAATCGGAAGTGCAAAAGCTTCGAATAGGCTGTGCATCGCTTGCAAGGAACTATTGAATTATCCGCGGGTAAAAGAGGCTAGTGCAGTGCTGGCATATGGAATGTTCTTCAAGATGGATGCTACTGAACAACGCTCAGAAGAATAAAACGAGTTTTCCGCGCCGCTGTCACAGTGGAGATTCCTTTATTCCACAGGAACACCGTAGCAACGCACACATCATATTTGAGCCTAAGGACATTTGATACAAAGAGGTTTGAAGCACCAGTGTTGCAAGAATGTTATCACTTTTGTTGAATATTGAAAGAGGCCCATAAGGTAATTGAAATAAAGCATAGTTCTAGCTAACGGGAATCTCTTTGCTACAAAGCTGCACTGCAATGCACAAATTATCGCATCGCAATTGCTTTAAATGTGCTTGAACCACGCTAGTAGAGGCCTTGCCACAAATGTTGCAGCCACGAAGTGGCCACGACATATGTCATCATGAGACTGTAAAAAATAGACTGGCTCTATTTTGTCTATGCACAACATAGACAGTTTGTAAAGCGTGCCAGACTAAGTCACAAAGCGGTAAAAACAGCTACCAAGTGCAACTCAGACGAACACTCACAGGCCTGCAGAGCTGTTTCTGACATGGTTGGGGCAATTTAAGCCCTTGTTTCTGCCGACAGCCGCTTCCCTTGTACGAGACCTAACCTTACACAGTTTTTTTCGCACCGTTCACACGTGCCACTCATGGTGCAGCTGTTCGCCTTTCAGATAGCCATTTCCCTTTGACCCACAATCTTGCAGATAGCGATAATCCGAAAAAAAATGAAAGCACATTTAACTCTAGTTAACATGTTCCTAATGTAGATGTCACTATCTTGAAACTTTGGGTAACAGCGCAAACAGATGACCACAAGAAGGGAGACACAGACACACAGGCGCTGCCTGTGTGTCCGTGTCTGTCAGCGCCTGTGTGTCCGTGTCTACCTTCTTGTGGTCGTCTGTTTGCGCTGTTACCCAAAGTTTCAAGATGTACCAACTCGCCCAAAAAGAAGTATTGATGAAGATGTCACTATGTAGGTGTTGTTTGTTGATACCCATTGACCCAAGTTAGCGTCAAAGAGTTTCATAGTTAACGTTAGTTAGCGTCATAGAGTTGCACATTGTGTGTGCATCAGAGAGCCTTGTTGAGAGTGGCAGTGGCCCCAATGGCACCTTCTTAGAGTGCCCTATCTCCAGGATTGGCCCATGAAAAATGCCAGGATACACATCAAAAGTTGGGTTGACTCAGAAAAGAATGCTTCACATAAAATTACATTTTTTTTATTTATGAATACTGCGGTCTGGTTAGGCCATAGCAGAGTGGTACATTTGATAGGAAACATACATTTGGGCAAAAAAAAAGAACAGACAATAACAAGTCAGTATTAGAAGGACACGGCACATTTAAAATAAACGCTCTTCAAAGGACACCAAAGATTTTTGGGTTACAGCTTCGTTGGAGAGGTTATTCCAATCGTTTATTGTACGAGGAAAAAAAGAATATTTGAAAGAATTGACTCTTTGTTTTAAAGGCATAATTGCTTGCGAATGTCGGTTTCTAGTTGCGTATCCTGTAGATGGAGTCAGTATATGTGATGTGTTAATTCTGTAATAACCGTTTACCAATTGATAAAGGAACTTGAGTCTACAGGCCCTGTTTCTATCAGTAACTGGTGGGAAAATATCCTTTTTTATTAATTCACTAATAGAGCTGCGACCATATGAGTTGTAAATGAATCTTAGAGCCTTTTCTGTATTCTTTTTAATTTTTCAATGTTGGATTTAGTGGAAGGGTCCCAAATTACTACGGCATACTCTAACATAGGACGGATAATGGATTTGTAGGCAAGAATGCGCACTTGAGGGGTAGCTAACTTGAGCGTACGCCTTAAAAAGAACAATTTCCTTAAGGCATTGACTGCAACATTATCTATGTGTGTATTCCAGGAAAGTTTGTTAGTAACCAGCAATCCTAAGTATTTATATTGCTCAACCTCAGAAAGTACTTGATCAGAAGTAGAATAAGTAAAGAGCAAGGGTCTCTTATTGTGAGTAATGCATGAAAACAGTTTTCTTTTTAAATTGATGGGCATTTGCCACTGCTCACACCACAAAATAATCTTCGCAAAATCGTCATTTAACTCCACCTGATCACTCACAGAACTTACTAATTTATACAGAACACAATCATCAGCGTACAACCTAATATTTGTAGAAATGTCTTTAACAATGTCATTTATGAATACAAGAAAAAGCAAAGGCCCGAGAACGGACCCCTGGGGAACGCCAGAATCAATTGTCACCCCCTCGGAGGAAACCCTATTGAACACCACATATTGGCATCGATTTGAAAGATAAGCTCTGATCCAATTTAATATCTCGTTGTTTTTGATTATGTAGCTTAATTTGTACATTAATTTTTTGTGCGACACTTTATCAAAAGCTTTTTTAAAATCCATGAAGATTACGTCCACCTGCTTCCCTTTATTTAAAGCCTCTGCAAAATCATGTATAATGCTAACTAATTGGGTAGTGGTAAAATATCCCCGCCGAAAACCATGTTGAGCGTTTGTCAATATGTTATGCTCATCAAAAAAATTGGCTATGTGTTTATGTACTATATGTTCCAGAATTTTGCAAGCTGTTGATGTTAAGGATATCGGACGGTAATTTGTAATACATTTTTTATCTCCAGATTGATGAATGGGCTTGATTCTGGCTGTTCTTCAGTCGTCCGGTATGACCCCCTCCCTCAATGACCTCGTGAACAGTACATGAAACTTAGAGCACCATTCTGCGTACTGCTTCAAAAAAGCGTTTGGTACTCCATCAGGTCCTGGGGACGTTTTAACATTCAAGTTTAACAATAAGTTAAGGATACCCTGTTCCGAAATTTGTATATCTGGCATCTGGGGTACTGATGCACTGAATTCTGGCAAACATCCGTTGTCTTTGGTGAAAACACTTTTGAAATATCCATTGAAAGCGGAAGTAATTACCTCTTCGTCGCTTTCACATGTTCCATCTATGATAAATGTCTCATTAGGATTTGAATGGTGTGTAATCGCTCTCCAAAAATTTCCGGGAGAAGTTCTTATATAACCGGGGACAGTTTTGCCAAAATATTTTTCTCTATCTTTTGCAGTTTGTATTTTTAACTGCTCTGATACCTCGTCTATGGTACGTTTCATTTCCTGACAGTTTGGTTTTAAGGACCTTCGCTTTTTTAATCTTGCGCTTCAAATGTATAGTGTCTCGAGTAACCCAACGATTTTTGTGCATATATTTCTTAGTTATCTTTGGTATAAAGCGCTCTATACAGTCTTGTGTAATTTGTTTAAAAAGAATCCAAAGATCGTTCACACTACAGGTATTATATTGAAAACTGTTATATAGAATGCTCAACTCATCAATGACAGACTCATTGTCTGCGCGAGCAAAGTTGGGAAACGTTTCACTTTCATTATCAGGGTGCGCACAGGTCCTTGAAATCCTTGAAAACCCTTGAATTTGAAAGTTCCGTTTTCAAGGCCTTGAAAGTCCTGGAATTTCTTTTGCGTCCTTGAAAACCCTTGAATTCTTGGGGTTTTCACGGGGTCCAACAGTGCGACTCACATTATATGGCGGTTGAGGGTGGTCCCGGCAAACTGCATTGCTCTCCGCAACGCTGGGACCGCGAAGTCAAACTTCCTGCTCGAGGAAGAAGCGAGCGCGCGTCCGTCGCGCACTTTTTTATTTTTTTTCCCTCTGGCTTGCTTCGACTTCGGGGTTGGCCAAAAGCCATAAGTTGCTGGCCACAATGAGGCTAGAGCGTCTCGACCTCCTCGGGAAAAATACAAATTGTGCCATCATGCTTATTTGTAACGAAAAAGCAGTTACATGAATCTTAACCGTTGAATTTGGTAGTATTTCACTTTTTTGAGGGGTTCGCCTTGGGCTGGATTTATTGGCAACCCACTAAAAACAGGTTCAGCCTCATAGCCTGAGCGTTGTCTGTTGGCCACATTGTGCTTTGTTTATCTGCGTGCGCGCTCCGGTGTCGTCGACGCTTTGTTTGCTTTTTCCCCCGTTTCGGTTGTGGTGCGCATGGTTCAGAATAATGCCTGGGAAATGTAAATTCCAAAGCGCCTGGCTCAGCAACGATGATTACAAACTTTGGGTTGCGCCGGATACATTGGACCCCCACCGCGTGAAATTTTGAAGAGCCTGGATGAGTTTTATCATGACCTCCTGAGCTTCAATCCCTCCTACAAAGAGCTGTGGAAAGCAGTCAGGCTGTTGCTTGTTTTAAGCCACGGGCAAGCAACTGTCGAACGGGGGTTTAGCGTCAACCGCCAGATCTCCGTAGAGAATCTGAAAGGTTTGTCATACATTTCACAGCGTATCGTATGTGACGCAGTGGACAGGGCAGGTGGAATTTTGAATGTTTCTATAACAAAAGAACTCAGAATAGCTGTGTCCGCAGCGAGGCAGCATTACGGTGCACACTTGGAATCGGAAAAGAAACTGTACCAGGAAAACTCAAAGCAGACAAAAAGGTGCACAATCATGGAAGAAGTTGAAGGGTTACAGACGAAGAAAAAGAAGCTTGAGGCAGTCGTTGCCGATTTAACGGACTTTGCAGATGGATATGCAGAAAAAAAGGCTGAGAACTGGTGACATCTCGCACGTGGTGAAATCAAACAGCTTGCGAAAGACCGCAAAAGCGAAGGCTGAAGAACTCGGCAGCATTAAGACGCAAATAGAAAAGAAACTAAAAGACCTGCCCTGAGCTTCAGAATTTCATCTAGTCGAATGAAACTGTACGTGCACTAAGTCAAATAACTTTCCTTTGTTCTGTCCAATAAAATGTAACGTGTGTGAACTACCGTATTAAATATTAAAATTTTTTGAAAGGTCCTTGAAAAGTCCTTGAATTTTTTTCTTGGAAACCTGTATGAACCCTGATTATGGGGGGGGGGGGGGGGGTTGACGTAATAACGTACCTTTTAATGTTAATACAACAGCAAGGTGGTCCGAGATGCCATTCATTACTTCAACCATAATATCATTTGTTATATTACCGCTTACAAAGAATAAATCCAGCACTGACTCAGAGTTATTGTGTTTTCTCGTAGGCTCACGGACAACCTGTAGGAGATCAAAATCATAGGCAATGTCGAGTGCTTCAGATTCAGGAGATTTGGAGCATTGGGTCGTGAAGTTAACCCAGTTAAGGGGGACGCGGCTTTCGCATCGCGAAAAATGGCTAAAATATCGATTTTTTGAAAATCACATTTTCAGTTTCTGTAACTTATTCTATCTGATTCCGAAATATCATCACTGAAAACCAAGTAGAAGTGCTCTAAAATATTAGTTGTATCAGCCAAGGTGCGAAAAATTGCGCGGAAATCGTGAAAGAATGGCGTTTTTCAAGACACGATATCTCCGGAACGGCACAGCCGAGCGCCGCCATCTTGGTCTCGTTGGAAAGCGCATTTCTCCAGCATCGTGCCCGATGTGCTGCTGCGAGGCCCACTGAGCGGGATCCGATAGCCGATGGTTCTTATAGTCTCCGGTAAGTCGACGTGGTCTGATGTCACAGTGGTCAGTGCAGACGCAGTTGTCCACACTGTCGGTGCAAAGTCATTGAAGAAAGGACACCGGTCGACACGTGGCGTTGATTCCCAGAAGCCAGCACTTTCTCGTCCAGCGATGCTGCGCCCAGTCTGAGAACAGCCGAAAGTGTAGAAAGTGTCCGTTTGCGCCAGCATCAAGGCGGCCAAAACCTGCACGGCAAAGCAAAAGGGGTTGCTCAGCATCGTGCCCGATGTGCTGCTGCGAGGCCCACTGAGCGGGATCCGATAGCCGATGGTTCTTATAGTCTCCGGTAAGTCGACGTGGTCTGATGTCACAGTGGTCAGCGTAGACGCAGTTGTCCACACTGTCGGTGCAAAGTCATTGAAGAAAGGACACTGGTTGACACGTGGCGTTGATTCCCAGAAGCCAGCACTTTCTCGTCCAGCGATGCTGCGCCCAGTCTGAGAACAGCCAAAAGTGTAGAAAGTGTCCGTTTGCGCCAGCATCAAGGCGACCAAAACCTGCACGGCAAAGCAAAAGGGGTTGCTCAGCATCGTGCCCGATGTGCTGCTGCGAGGCCCACCAACATAGAAACGTAGAACATGTTCAACATAGAAACGCAAACAGAAAGGAGCAGACGTGTGGGTCGATCCAGACTGACAGGCATGAAATAACTCGTACTAGGAGCCTGGTTGGTGTGATAATATGCCACATAGTATGACTACGTGGTTTCTAATGTACGCGTCGGCGATGCCGATAGTACTCTTCACCACAGTGCTGTCATTTACAGCATGAATGCCTACATGCTCCATGTCAGCTGCATCCATGGGGAAACGTATTGATAGTTCACGAAATCCTTACTAATAGTTGAAAACACGTTTGTACAAAGCATTTTGAAACAAGGGCAAATACAAATAATTCGGGCCTCTAGCGTGCAAGGTAACGTTGCCATCAAGCCAAATCGTTGGCTAGGTGGTCAAATGGGAAACGCTCCTTAGCAATCTAGTTTTGTTAATTTTAAAGCTGATTGGAGGAAATTCAGGCAGACTATAGATGCGTAGGATGGATAACCGGTGGACCATTAGGGTTACAGAATGGATACCAAGAGAAGGGAAGCGCAGTCGAGGTCGGCAGAAAACCAGATGGGATGATGAAGTTAGGAAATTTGCAGGCGCAAGCTGGAATACGCTAGCGCAAGACAGGGGTAATTGGAGATCGCAGGGAGAGGCCTTCGTCCTGCAGTGGACATAAAATAGGCTGATGATGATGATGATAGATTTCAATTTCCTGTTATCGAATGGGTTTTCAGTTCCACAGTATCACATCTAGTTATCTTTTGTACTCCCTGCTAGTGGGAGAAATATGGTCTCTTGTGCAAAGCTTACGCTTCATACCAAGCATAGGAGAATGTTATAAGATTGTTACGTGTAACTGATGCCCAAGGCTATTTACAATTTATTTACAGGGAAGCTAACGGAGGCCAAAATGGCGACGCTATATCAAGCGGGAACACGGCGTCTTCATTCTTCTCAGTGCAGCCACACTGTGGCAGCTGTTCCATATCATCAACCCCGGCAGTAGAAGCACCGTCCCGGTACTTAATCTACACATCTGTGGTGAAAGGTGCATGGTATGGCTTTAGTCTCACCAGGTGAACGATGTCACTTGCAGCTGACGATGACGCTGAGAGGTCGGCGGGGATGATTTCATACGTGACATCGGTCACTTGTCGCACCACATGGTATGGGCCAGTGTAGGGTGACAGCAGCTTTTCGTAAAGGCCCATACGGCGGATGGGTGACCAGAGAAGCACCAGAGAACCCGGAGAAAAGTGCATGTCGCGATGGTGGCAATCATAGAGGCGTCTCTGATGCTCCTGTGAGGCCTCGAGACGGGTGCGGGCGAGTTGGCGCACGTGGTCGGCATCTGCGGGCGAGGGCAGCAATGTGTCCAAGGGCAACGCGGGTTCTCGGCCATATAGAAGATAGAATGGTGAATAGCCGGCGGTGTCATGATGCAATGAATTATACACGAACGTCATATAAGGTAAATGAAGATCCCAGTCGTGGTGGTTGGCCGCAGCGTACTTCAAAAGCATGTCGGTGATGGTCCGGTTGAGGCGCTCTGTGAGGCCATTGGTCTGTGGGTGGTAGGACGTACTGAACTTGTGCTTTGTCAAACAGGAGCGGAGGATGTCCTCGACGACTGCCGAGAGAAAGCTACGGCCACGGTCAGTGAGTAATTGGCGCAGAGCACCGTGCACTAAAATGATGTCGTAGAAGAAAGTCAGCGATGTTAGTAGCACAACTTGTCGGGAGGGCCCTGGTGATTGCGTACCGCGTAGCGTAATCAGTAGCAATGGCGACCCATTTATTTCCGGAGCCCGAGAGAGGAAATGGTCCAAGAAGGTCTAGACCAACACGGAAAACGGGTTCGGGTGGGATGTCGCTTGGCTGGAGACATCCAGCTGGAAGTGTAGATGGCTTCTTCCGGCACTGACATGGCCTTCAAGTGGCAACGTAGCGCTGCATGAAGCGGGCGAGACCCGGCCAAAAGAAGCGACGGCGTACACGGTCGTATTTGCGCGAGACTCCCAAGTGCCCAGCCAAGGGAGCGTCGTGAAGTTGGTTGAGGAAAGTCGAACGCAGGTGTGATGGAATGACGAGCAGAAGGTCAGGGCCGTGGGGATCGAAATTGCGGCGGTATAATGTCCCCTCCTTGAGGAGAAACATCCGGAGAGAGGTGTCGCCAGGCGTTGACTTCAGACGGTCGATGAGGACTCGTAACGAAGGATCGCGGTGTTGCTCGTTGCCAATTTGAAGCAACCGGGACACAGAGAAAATGGAAGCAATGGCATCCGCATCAGCCGGTTTGTCGACGGGGTAGCGGGACAAACAATCTGCATCCTTGTGTAAGCGTCCCGTCTCATATACATCGGAGAAGGTATAATCTTGCTGGCGTAAAGCCCAGGGAGCGGGTCGTCACACTGTGGCGGTTGTTCCTTATCAATATGGCCTATATTGGTCCTTATAGACAAATCATTGCAAGTCAGCTGAAAAATTTTCTTCTCGCTTTATTATTTAAAGAAAAATTTTTAAATTTTGACAATAGTTATCAACAGTATTGATGAGTAGTTTTCTAAGATCCACATGACCAAAAGTGCTGCAAATTACAATAACACCTAGATATCAGCGTTCTATGCATGCAATATTTGGCTGATATTTTACTCACATTAAGTATGAGAACTTCGTGCACAAGAAGTGAGAACAGCCAAGATTGAAAAATGTTACTAAATGTGATTATTGTAGATAATCAGTTTCCGCGAAATTTGGCCAAAATGCCGACCAATTTTTCTAGACCAACATTCTCCTCCTGCGTAGGTTACATTTTCAGCACCCTTTGCAGCTTTCTCCTCCAAGCGGGCTTTCTTTAGTGCATGGCGAGATTTAGCTTCAACTGTTCCAGGCATTCTTCCCTGGCTGCTCATCTTGTGATCTCAATGCCCTTAATTGTGGCCCTTTTTGGACCACAGTGGATCTGCAGAACGGACCTTAATAATTGAAGCACATCCTACTGCTTTTCATCTTCTCGTGTATGTGTGGGAAGGAGCCTAGGGAAAGTGGGAAACTGTTGCCAGCTTAGTGAAGGCTTGCTTGTTGTTACACCAGGGAAGCTGGGCAAAACTTGTGAGCCTCATCATCAGTTGAGCATGAATGAGGCCCCTACCATGCCTCAATTGGAATAATTTTTTGCCGTCTTCTGGTGGGCCTCGACTAGTTTACACATAAAAATAGAATTTTGAAGCGTAATTTTGCAACCAAAATCTAAAAAATGTTTTATTGCGATAGCAATTATATGGACACTCAAAAGCAGATTTCTGCCGTCGGCGTTGCCGTCGCCGTGAGGTTCCGTATGACGTCAATGGAGATGAAATCGTCGCCGCGCCGAACGCTGTATGTGCGAGTGAAAGGGCGCGAGGGGCGCGCGCTTTCACGGGGAGTGAACGCACGGCGGAGAACAAACGCGCGTTCTGCGCTGTGCTCCCTTAAGGGCTGCAGAAGTAGGCGTCTCTTTCCTCTTTTACAATCACCATATATGTAGAGCAAACGCGCCTTCTTCCGACGCGCGAGAGGCCGTGGGGGAGGGGGAGGGAAGGGAGGCGACGTTTAGCTGCGGCACCAAGTGCCTATTTATATCAGAGGCTCCGGCAACAGTCACCAACGCCGCACGCATTTTGAGCGAACGCGGGCAAAACGCCGACGGCGTCGACAACAGTTCTGCGTGTTGCCGGTGCTGCTGCATGTCCAAATTTATACAGCTGATAAAGCTAATATCGTTACTCTGTATAGCTCTCTACAAATTTGCTATCGCAATTGATGCTTCGCCTTTTAGGTGAAACTGCGACAACTTTTTTTTAAAGGAATGAAGTTATGAAGTTCTATAATGTGATTATTTTACTTGTATTTCCCCTTAATTGAACCTTATAGAACTAAATAGCATGACAAAAGTTGTTTTCTTTCATCCCGTGCATTGTGTAGTGTAATTTCATGCCATTTATGCCATTGCAGCGTACACCAGCTTCAGTACACCATGTTTATGTTTGTGCATTACACCATTTACAGGCTATGGTGCAATTCAAAGAGCAGTTAATTTGGATTCACATTAGGAGACCTTCGCACATTGATGTCACTAGAACATAAGCAATATTTGATGTTTGTCGAGGTGGTTAGGGATGTGTGACATATATGTGAATACATTTAAGAATTCTACACCCCTCGTGTCACCGCGGTAAATACCCTGTGGCTGAAGAATGGGGCTGCCCACATTTAAGAAATTCAAACAAGCTGTTGTATGTCATGTGCTTTTCCATTAACAGAGACGTTTTGCGCTTATACTATGCAGTTCTCTCTCCCATTGCAGTATATTGCCAAACGCTCTGTTTCTCTGATCAGCAGTGACTAGTCATATTCACAAATGCAAGCAACACATGCACTTTTATGTGTAACTGTACATTGTGCTTAAATATCTACTTGATGATGTCCACAGCTCTGTGATCAAAACAAAGCATAAATTATATCTGAACACACAAGTTTTGGGATTTTAAGTGAAGAAGTCAACTTCAGTAAATAAGTTGTCACTTTACCTATTCTTTAAAACCTGTAATATTATGTACACTTGGGTGTTTTGGTATAGTGACAAGTAATATCTTATGACCATCCTCTGTTGTCCTCTGCATGTGTAAATTGGCCACATCTCGTAGCACTCCAGACAGCATTCAGAAAGCATTCAGACCATTTCATTTATTGTACCTCAAAGGCCCCAGAGATGGGGTATTACATGAGGGATGGGCTTAGTTTAACAAAAAAGTGATTCGAGAGCAGCCTTGAAGTGATGTACGTCGGAGTGGTGCGTGACGTCGGCAGGCAGACCGTTCCAGTCCGTTGCGGTTTTCACGAAAAATGATCATAGATGGGAGGTAGTCTGCGCCGGGGGAGGATACACAGCTTTTCTGTGGTTAATGCGGCTGGACTGACGATGAGCTGGTAATATAGCTGGAATCTGGAGTTATGAATGATAGAATTTGTGAAAAAGACACAGTCGAGAAATATGACGTCGTGATTCTAGATTAGTAAGACCGGCACGGGTTTTGAGTTCGACACGCTTGCATGATAAGAATATTCAGAGTAAATAAACCGGGCTGCACGGTTTTGAACTGATTCAAGTGTATTAGATAGGTTATGTTGATGAGGATCCCAGACAGAGCATGCATATTCTAACTTAGGGCGGACATATGTAACATAAGCCAATAATTTTACTGATGGGGGAGCAAGTTTTAGGTTCCGGCGGAGAAAACCGAGGGTTCGATTCGCGGCATTGGCTAAGTTAATGACATGATGTGACCAAGTTAGGGTAGTTGAAAAGGTTATGCCGAGGTATTTATATGAGTCAACGGATGATATTTCGGAGCCGTATATGGTGTATTTCCCTGATTGGTGATGCTGTCTGCGATGGAAAGAAACTAGTGAGGTTTTTTTAGTATTTAAAGACATCAACCATTCGTTACACCATAATTCAATGCGTTTTAGGTCATTTTGAAGCAAATCCATGTCTGAAGTGTTAGTTATGCGTCGATAAACTACACAATCATCTGCGAACAATCGAATATTAGAAGAGATCTCAGTAGGAAGGTCATTAATGTAAATTAGAAATAGTAGTGGTCCGAGAACTGTGCCTTGTGGTACGCCCGAAAGTACAGAAGATCGTTTAGATGACTGCGTGTTAGCAAACACAAACTGCTGCCGGTTAGTGAGAAAGCTACGTATCCAGTCTAGTACCAATGGATTAATGTTGAGACGGGAAAGTTTTAGGAGTAGCCGTTGGTGTGGGACTTTGTCAAATGCCTTTTCAAAGTCTAAGAAAATGGCATCTACAGGTACGTTCAAGTCGAGGTTAGAACTTAGATCATGAAGAAATAAAGC
Source organism: Dermacentor silvarum (assembly GCF_013339745.2). Lineage (NCBI taxonomy): Eukaryota > Metazoa > Arthropoda > Arachnida > Ixodida > Ixodidae > Dermacentor > Dermacentor silvarum. Next base: position 18,008,707 of record NC_051156.1, on the reverse strand, counting down.
GAGTTGAGTATCACATGAAAGACCTTTATGGAAGCCATGTTGAGCAGGATGAAATAGGTTATTGGATACTAAAAAGTTTACGATCTGAGAGTGAATAACATGTTCCATTAGTTTGCAACAAACACTGGTGAGTGAAATGGGACGATAACTAGAGCACAACAATGGAGGACCTTCTTTGGGGACTGGAACAATCTTGCCTACTCTCCAGTCTTCCGGCACCACTCCTGATGACAATGACTGCTGAAATATAGCACATAAAATCGCGCTCACATTTGTTTTGGTGTTTTTCAGCATTTTAGCATTTATTTCATCGACACCAGATGATGATGTAAGTTTTAATGAATCAATTAGTTTCTCAATGCCGTAAGGACAAAAGGTTATATCAGGCATAACTGCATAACCATCCTCTCAAGATGAGATTTGTATTTTGTTAATCCACACGTCAGGCCTGAGCCACCTGCAAGGAGTAGACAAGTGGGCTTGAAGCTGTAAAATTTCTCCCTGCATGTGTGCCATTCCTCCAGCACTTATTCTCACTACGATTCCTGCTCACATACTTTCTTCCAAACAAGGGCAGACTGCCTGAGTCACAGCCACACCTTGGGGGGTTAGCACTTCACTTGGAAAGAAGGAGTAAAGCACAGCTCTGTGCTTACAACATTTTGTGAAGATGAAGTTTTGTTGCACAAGAGTAATTCAATGGATGTGTCGATCCAGCAGTCCAAGGATGACTCAGCACAACCGGAAGGCAGCTGTCAACTGCGGCGTCATGGCAGCATGCGAGTCATTGGTGGTGCGGCGCCGGCAGCGATGAGTGCCTCTTATCACGGCTCCCTACAGCCAGAGCCGCAGCCAGTGGCAGTACGCAAGCCACAGCCAGAGTCTGCACGCAAGGCACAGCTCCCACCACCGCTCCCAGGGCGCAGGCCCACCAGGCCAGAGCCTAAGCCTGTTTCTGCTGGTGTGTAATTGGTTATCCCTCTGCACGACTGGCCGGTCTGCTGTTTTGCTGGCTCTTCCGGCAGATACAGTGAAGCAGTATGTGAAATTGTGTACGAACTATAGAGGCATACTTTACAGCAGGCAATGGTAGATAGAGAGGCCAGTGAGGCCCACAGCTGCCATGACTTCCTAATTGGCTGAAAATACATGGGGAGCTGAGGTGCATGTTGAGTGAATCAGCACGCTTGCTTCATTGACCTTTGGCTTCTCACACATTTTTTAGAAGTCACTATATTTCTTTTCTTGCTTCCTAGAGAGCTGAAAGTTTGGTCTAGAACTGTTAGCATTAAGTACCTGCAAGCTTACTTTTTCTTGCAGTTTAATATAACCAAAAACATACAGATGCATTTAGTTAGTATTTTCTCTGCTCCTTTCTAGACACATTCGTATGTGTGCATGCATTACTTTTAGTACATTTAAGTTGGCATATTGAAGAACTTAGTGGCGCCTTCTGTGCAAGCGCGTTGGGGCAGCTTTTGGTGCCTGTAAGTCGCCAAGCATGCCGCCTGCCAACTGACTGGCCCAGCCTTTTTATTCTTCTACATAGTGCTTCTGCGAGGGTGTTTAAGAAACATAATGGGTTTAGAATACTGAAAAAAAAAAAACAGGTAAATAGATAATAGGCACCAGACCAAGTACTAAATAGAAAGCAGAGAGACATAGCACTTAAAGAATTTTTTATGTAAACAAGTAAGCAGCAAGTAATGGGTACTTTACAAATGCAGCATCAACACAAAATTGTGATGATATACAGGGATTATACAGAAGTATATTAAGATGTAAATTATGCATTAGAAACTATTAAAAACACATGCGATTTTAGCCAGGGAATGGTCTGGATAATGCATGTTGACAAGCTTGTTTCGTGGGTCCGCATGTCAATGTAATTTCTTGTGTGATCAGTTTTGGTCAGCCTAACCTTTTGCAGTCAATGCAATGGGCACAGCAAGAACTACAGGGCGAGAGGGGCTTCCTCTTTGCAGGTTGCCATGGTTATTTACACAGTTTCAACATCTTTTTATTACAGCTCTTTGGTCGTGCGGAATACCCCTCCCAGGAAAGTTTAAGAAACAATTTGCAGCAAATGCATCACGAGTGAAACTTCCTAGTACCTACCAATGAACAGACCTGATCACATACCTGATTGTGAATTAGAGTTAGAAAGCCACACACGAAAGAACCAGTTGTAAGTTTTTTTCAGCTCTTACGAGGAAAATTAAAACATTAGACCAGCAGGAAAATGATGTGCACAGAGAAGCGAGAGCACAAGACGTTAATCATTCTGCATCCCCATGGTGTGAAACAAACTCTAGTTGTGGACCGTGCACGACAAGGCTGACAATTATGTCCTGTGGCTAGAAATCATAGGTCTACCACGTGAGTGCTTTATTTATGGGAAATGTGCACTGTACCATTTTGTAACAAATTACACGCAGCCACTCATCAGAAATGCCAGTGCACACAGCACATGTATTGGCATCACTCTTGTTTCACTGCCGATTTAATTGAGCCATTTTGCAACTCGGTTGACTGCACATCGCGTGCATCTCTGGGAGGTGCACCTATGAAAAATGGCAGATCAGACAGCTCCTCTGCTGTTTCATTGGGTGACACTGCAATCATTGGTCTGTCTGAGGGGCACTGTTATCTGCAACCACTGACAACTGCATTTGTTGTGCTGCGTCCACGACTAAAGATGTTGCACCCTGAGTCATGCTCATTTGTTTCCACATTGCTTACAACATGAACAACTTACAACTTGTCTGCTTCACTATTTTTTGATGGTGATATGTTCTTTTTCAGGATATTGACAAGCATGTAAATTGTTTGAGTTTGGTGAATTTTTCTTACAAGCCAATCTGTGTTGCAATGTTATCGCTTATAAGGGCATTACTCAAGTTCGTGCGTGTGCACTTGACCCTTCTCTGGATCGCACCACTTCAGTGGAGCGGCATTCGCTCGCTAGCACTTTCGCAGCAGCAGCTCTAACAGTCAGAGCTATGACCCCTAACCCGCGGTTTGCAGGGAGTTGCGACCACGGCAGGTTCAGGCCAGGGGGACAAGGCGAGTGTTTAACTGAAGGCACAACATTTATTCACCTTATACACCAACAGTGGCACCGCTCACACGGGTGCTGCAGGGGCACGGCGTGCGGCGGTCTCCACGGCTGAATTAGCCACGACGTCGTGGCTAGGCAGAAAAAGCCATGGGAGCAGCGAAAATGCCCTCTCCATGCAACCTTTCTGCAAGCTTGCGCGTAATTATCTCACGATAACCACGCACAGCCGCTTCGAAGATATCGGAATGTGCTTGCATTTCCACACGCTCGGCGCAAGATGCAGCTTTCTGTGTGTTATCGCTGGTTCTTTCCATTGCCTGCGGTCACCAAACCTTTTGTAATCAGATTGCATGTGCAACACGAATAGTCTTGTACGTCATAGAACACATGCAATCACCAGCGATTAGGCTGGAACTTTAGACAAGCCATGTATAATTAGCCAATGCGCTTGACCCAGCGATCAGATTTCGGCGCATGTGCTCATCACTGACGTAGTGTAGCTTGCTTTTGTGTGCACAGGTTCGCCCAATAAAGAGTTAGTTATGTGACTCGCCGTTGGGCCACAGTCAGTTCTTCACTATCACGACGACTTGACAATATCATTGTATATAGCTTTGTGCCACAGCTGCGTGGATTTCCTTTCACAAACTTTCCTCGGCCTTTCAGGCTTCCACAGAACTTATGTGCCATAAACTCAGTTGAGGAGGCATGCAGTGCTTCTGATTTTGAACACGGGCTAGTATTTCTGCGCATGTACGATGCTGTCTTGATGTGCCAAGTGATTGTGCCATTTTTTTCTTCTTTGCACTTCCGTGTAAGGAAGAGGGTTGAAGTGTAAGCAGATAAGTAAAGTGCAGTGCCTGTAATGCAGCAGCAGCAATGGGTGTGGGCAGAGGCAGCCCCGACGAGGACGAGGCCGCCTTGAGAGAGCACTTTGCGCGCCTTGTCCAGGAACACGACCGGCTCCAGGTAGGCACCTCTGCTACTTTCTCTCTGCTGGCAGGGGTGGTGGTGGGGATGGTTGCGGCCTGGCACTCAACATCTCCCGTCTCGAAGACCACCGTAAATTAAGCAGGCTCCGCCTTTTGTTCAGGCTTCTTTTTTTTTTCACTCGGCCTTTATTAACAAGGTTGTAACACCTGCCTATTGTCTCAGAGTCACCCATGTTGTGCATATAAGGCTTTTGTGAGTTTGTCTGCAAGCGACAAGGGTGTTCAGACCCTTGTCGCTTACCTGTTGCTCATACAGAATACTAGATGATTACTAATATTAGATGAATACTAGACGCAGGATTGTAAAACTATAATGTTTAAGTAGGGGACAACTCAAGGAGGAGCACACACCGCACAAAAGCGGATTTCAAGCTGTCTCATTTGACCGACTGTTCAGATGCATCATTTGGAAGTTTATTTTTTATTTATTTATATATATACTGCACCAGCCTTTATTACAGGCTGTAGCAGGAGATGGGATATTGTATAAGCAGCATCATTATCATCAGCATATATTTATGTCCACTGCAGGACGAAGGCCTCCCCCTGCAGTCTCCAATTACCCCGGTCTTGTGCTAGCCAATCCCAACTTGCGCCTACAGATTTTCTAATTTCATCATCCCTCCGCTGCCATCCTCGACTGTGCTTCCCTTCCCTCGGCACCCATTCTGTAACCCTAGTGGTCCACCGTTTATCCATCCTACGCATTACATGACCTGCCCAGCTCTATTTGTTTCTTAATGTCAACTCGAATATCTAATATCCCCATTTGTTCCTTGATCCACACCGCTCTCTCATTTTTGTTCCATGTTCCATCACTCGTTCTCGAGCATCAATGGTTTAGCTCCTCAAGTTTCTGCCCTATGTGTTAGCACTGGTAGAATGCAATGACCGTACACTATTCTTTTCAACGACAGTGGTAAGCTCCCACTCAGGGTTTGGTAATGCCTGCCGTATGCACTCCAACCCATTTTTATTCTGTGGGGTCTCACATGTGCTCTTGGGACAAAGGAACGACAACACAGTAGCGCAAACAATCAAGAGGGCATTTATTGCACATTTCATACACTGATACACGCTAGCCGAATTACTACCAATGGAACATTCACATGGGCGCGCGACAAATCAAGGAAGTCCGACTCACCGCCACCGGATAGCGAGTGAATAAGTTCGCCCATGCTGTGACACCAGTGCCTAGTCGTTCCCGTGTACGGTCACGCGAACGGTGGTGCATTCGAACGATCCGTGTTCGTCCATACCGGTGCCCTCCTTCTAGCCACGCAAGACGGTCTCGCGAAGCGTGGATCGGCGCACGCGCGGGACGTCCGCATCGCTCCTCACTGACCCCAACCCGAAGAGAACCAGCCTTTGACCTTTTTCCCCCAAGTCACCCCGCCGTTCGGTGGCGTTAGTATCACGACACTCACGCCATCTCTCGCAATGTGCCGCAACCACTACGACCGCCTCCGGTGCTTATCCACGCGGAGAAGCCAGACTACAGGAGACGCGAGCTATGCGGAGAAAACATCAGGGGACGCACGAGAGTCACGCATCCCCACAATTCTTCTGTAAATTTCCTTCTCATTATCATTGTCCCCTGTGAGTAACTGACCTATGGGGATGGCTAAACGTTCTAGCTTTTCTTGTTTTGCCGCTGAATAACTATGAATATTCCAGATTTCCTTTTAGTAGTGCCTGAGAGCTCACTTGCACATTGTTCTGTTTTCTAATGCATTATCATAAACATAAAGGTAATTGTGCTTTTGTCTTTTTGCCAGTTTTGTTGTAGGCCCTAACCGCTCACAGTACCTCTATCTGTATTGGTAGCCATGTTAGCCACTTTTCTTGTTTGAATTGAAGCGAATTCGTTGCACGTACGGACTGGTGGCTTCTGGCTTCTAGTTGTGATGTCAGCTCATCCGCAAAGCAGTGCACCAATTCTTTTTCGCAGTGTAGAAAGCATTCATCACCGTCATGTGAGGAACACTTATGATGCACAAGGAGGGCCTCCTTGTGCATCCAGGTTGGGAACTAAAGCACAGAAAGGCGAAAAAAATTCCCTGACTATTACGATACTCCCTAATACGAAATTTGAGCGCAGCTGCATACGTGGTTTCATTTCACGATACAGTATAGACCACTTATAACGTAACCGCTTATAGTGCTGGACCGGATATAGTGCGGTCTTTTCAGACTCCCGTTGATTTTCCCATAGCGCTCCATGTATACACGTATCGCTTATAGTGCAGTTGTGGAAAACGAAATACCGGTTACAGTGCGGCTGCCTGGGATTACATAAATCAGCGGAGACGGCGAACGCTCCCCTCAAACGAGCGCCCCAAGGAGTGCTCGAGGAAGAAAGAGAGACGAAGTGGAGGAGAAGGGCACGTGGTGCGAACGAACAGCCAGTGAGGCTGAAACCAGAATCTTGAGTGCGAGTCGTGAAATATCACGGCGCGCATAGCGAGCGAGGGCTGCAAAACAAGTTTGTATGGATGTTCTGTCGCATTCGCTTCACGATAACGGCAGTAAACGAAACTTCAGGGAGCGGGCGGCACAGCACGGTGAAGGGTGCACACGGAGACCGTGGAATATGAGGGAGGAGGGTGGTAGGGAAGCGGATTTCGCCTCGGCAACTCCACCGCTTCGGTGGCTCCCCTCGCCCTCCCTCGTAGCTCCCTCACTTTCGACTGTCACCATGCGCGCCCGCCGCCGTGCAGACGCCGCCACTGGGCTGCTCCAGCCGGCCCGGTGCCAGCTCCCCGAAGTTTCGTTTTCTGCCATTATTGGGAAGCGGGCGTTTGCCGGCGTGGGGGGCAATTTCGTTGGCCGGCCGGGGACAGCGCCGCTGCTTCCCTCTGCGCCGTAGCCGCAGCGTGCAAAGTCAACTCGTGACTAGAAAGTAGAGGAAGCATAAAGGAGAAAGAAGGGTTCACTGCCATTTTCCACGCGTGGCTACAGTAGGGTGGCTGAGACGTCGGCACGTACACGCATGTTCCGGCGCAACGCAGTATCGGCGACCTTGCCATTTGAGAGAGGGTGAAATTCCCGCCGCATTTTTTTTTTCTTTCTTTTTTTTTGTTTTGTTCGCGCGCGACATTGAGGGGGGTCTCCTAAGCTTTTACTCTATGGCGGTGCCGGAGCAATGCCGGTCGGAGACGCCGCCGCATGATTTGGTTCGAATTAACGAGATTCGACTGTAAATTGAATGCAAACGTTCTAGCCGCATTCCTCGACTGTCGCATACGCGTGGCAGCTCGGTGCACATGTTTTGCATATGTGCGGGCCTTGAAAATTGTTACCTTGGTTATAGTGCGGATATTCGTGACTCCGGCGACTTACGTTAAAGCGGTCTACGCTGTATATTGGTTGGCGCAGACAATCTGTCTCGTGGGGCACATTGCAAACGGCGCGAATTGTGGTGCGAATACCCCGCTAATCTGGAGATCGCGAGAGACGGCGCATGTGTAATGCGTGGGCGCGATTCACAGCAGCCGCCGCAGACAGACCTCCCAGATGACGCGCGCTACTCTGGTGCCATCTCGTAGCGATTGTCGCCGCACTACGCTTTTCTTTTCACGCTTTTGCCGTATCCTCTCCGCTTTCCATCTCATGGTTCTCCTGCCCTCTCCTCACTGCTATCCTCCTCACGCCTCTTTGCTCTTGCCACTTTTTTCGTTCCCCACTGCGCTCTCATCTTTTGCTGTGCTCATTCGCTTGGTTACGAGGTAAGAACACAGGAACGGGCGTTAAGAGCTGCGCTCTAAAATTATCAGCAAACAATGCCTAGCTTCTTTGGAGTCACATAAATTGATCTGCCTTCTCAAGATCTGCCTGAAAGCCCACAATTAAAAAGAAAATTCACCATCCTAGTTCACTATTGAGCAGAGGGCAACATTGACTCCACTGAACTGAGAGTACAACTGAGGAAGAAAAAATATGCTTGGGGTTTGTAGTCACTTTAAACATCTTTCTAAAAAAAAAAGTCAATTGACATATAGTTGTTGTTGTGTCTTGATGAGAGGCTGTACATATCCTGATCGTGCACGGCTGCCTAAGATAAAACACGTGCCATTTCAGTGTAGCATTGTCGCCCATGTGGAAACCAACCCAATTTTCCGGACATTTTGTAGCTTTTTCGATGTTTCACTGCTAACATAATTTCTGGCAATGGTTTCATCATTAGCATTCGGACTGACATAGGAAATCAGGCGAGATCTTTTAGAACTTGAATAATCTTGCTATGAGAGGGGCCGGATGAGGGGCCCTTTAGGTGTTGTTGGGACACTCATCAATGGACCTTTTTCCAATTCAGCTATGCGCATGCGCGTACCCTCGCCCCAGCTGCATTCCGCGCCGCCATTATTGCAGGGCAGGGGTGCGAAGTGAGTGCGTGAACCCTTGCACGATCCACGGCAATTTCCTGAGCTTGAGGGGCTGAACAATAATTTTTCTCGTGTTCTGGGCGAGGATATTGGTTAAAGGAAACACTTAGTAGTTAGTGGGAAAGACTGCAAGCACTTTTGTTGATGAAAACGACTCCGTGAACTAACGCTCGAGCGATAGGTGCAGCGTTTGTGACGAATCTCATGCCGGGCACTTGCTGTACTGTCAATTGCACAAACCGGCGTGCAGTGGTGAACGTATTGTGCGGGAGTGGAGCGCACTGTCAAATAAAAAAATACCCCATGTTATCAGTGAGTTATCACGCAATTCTTGCTGAGTGAGGGAAGCCTGCGTTCTGGTAACAGACCCACACTAGCACTGTGATTATTGCACTTCTCGCCCTACGACTGACTCGGAAGTCACGGCGAGGTTTTAATCTACGGGTATGTATACCACACGGATTTTAGCATTGGCTGAAGAAAGCGTTACCTCATGCTGACGGAAATAGCTGTACGATTACGTGGGGCCAAATGAAAAGAATCTCGCCACACAGCCGATCAGAATGCATCGTGCGAGGCCAAAGTGACACACTCGCGGTGTCGCATTATGCAAAACTCGCGAGTCTTACTTTTTGATGGCAAATGAAGCTTTACGCGCCTGACAAAACAACGTGTTGCATCCACTTACATTCTACTTAGCCCCCCCGTACTGTGTTGCGTCCGCTTAGTCCCCAGTACCATGCCATATACGATACATATCTCGAGATAAAACAACACTTGCCCTGCAGCACACTCGCAGTACGTGTGCAGAAGTTTTGCATGTTGTTTTTTCATCATAGTGAGCTGCTTGCATGCCCACTATTGAGGGCAAGCACGTACGTGCATGCGTATGTTGAGCGCCTCCTCCAAGTCGAGTCACTCCAAACGACTGGTCGAGTTTATCTCGAAGAAAGTCCTACCGCGACGCGTTTGATGATCACACATGCCTTCGCCAGTTGAATCAAAGTACTGACCAAGCTGTTGAAGAATAAAAGCTGGTGCATCTCTCAAATCTTGGTTACAAACGGTCTGCACGTTGCATCAGCATGTTGCCGTCGCATTGGTAAATGTAAAATGTGTTATTGCTACATGTGAGCAAATACGCGCGCGCTTGAGCAGGACAATGAGAAGCTACTTCAACAACACAAGCGACAAAAGGAAAAAAGAAAAAAAAAGCAGGGACGGCCGTCGCAAGAGACTGCTTAGTCAAACGCTACCATGCTCTGCGTAGAGGCGAGAAGCGGCGGGAGTGTATGTGTCTTGCCCGTCAAGTTTAGTTGAAGTGACGGACGCTAGAGGGGTCGCTTTTTGGAAAAAGGTCCATTGTGGTTAACAAGGACAGAGGCTGTTAAAGCCAACTAAAACTGCTGGGCACACTGTGTGAACTGCTGGGCACACTCCACAAAAATTATTCTGACTGCAAGAAGGACAGGCAGATTTGGGGTGAAGCCATTTAGATGGGTGGCCATGTGATTTGAAATAGACAAAGGCCCAGGCAGTGGCATCTCGTCGCTTATAATGCACGCTCCGAGTACTGCGGTAATAAGGTCTTATTGCACGAGAAGGCGCCACTATGGTGTTTTCTGGTATTGGGAACATCTTGAGTTGTTCCGAAGAGCAATGTCCCACACATGGTCGCAGTAGGCATTCTCATGTGTGCAGGTGAAATATGGCCGGCTGCGGGCGCACCTGGTGGAGCGCGAGTGTCGCAAGGAGCAGCAGCAGCCAGGCCCCAAGGGTCCCCTGGCGCCCATCCCTGAGGACGAGGCAGACTCCCCGGACGGGGAGCTGCCTCCGTGTGTGCGCGACTCCCCACTCCTGATGGGGCTGCACCTGGAAGCCCAGAGGCTGCAGCAGGAGCTACGCAGGGCACAGCGCGCCTACTGGGACCTGGTGAGTTTCTGCTCTCAATGGCCTAGTTGGCACACTTCACGTGTTGTTAACAGCGCGAAGCAGACAACACACGGAGCTTGTTATAAAGAATGTGCTGTGATCGTGTAGTGTTCAACTGCTAGCCTTGTTTGCCACTGCTGCTCCTCATCTCTCAATAAGTGCGACAGGGCATTTTGCACGACAGTAGCCGACGGATTTTTCGGACTCCAAAAATTCGGACTTGTTGGATATTCTGGACTTCATAGGTGTACCGTCAGGATTCGCATAGAGCTAATGCATTTTCGCGACCGATTTTTCGGACGAATCTAGGTGCCAATGTTCGATTTTCCGAACTAAATTGCTCGCTCCGAGCTACGCTACCCGATCTTGGGGGCCGCCATGTTGGATTTTCTGCTGGCTTGGCTTCCAGTGCCCCCTTGTATAGCCTTCAAGATTAGTACACGCACGCTATCCTCCCGTCTCTGAAGCCATGCCTGCTCTTCCTTGGCCGACAAAACGTTCCAAAAAGTGGCACTTGCTTTTTCTTTTTTTATTTGGTCAGCTCAGCACTATCGTCATAATCACTTAAGCAGAATCCGTTTTTTTTTTTTTTTCTTTTAAGTTTCGGTTGCGTCGTACGCTGTGTGTGGGTGAAAGCTTGCGAGGCTCAGCCGGCAACCGCAATTTAATCTCGCGCAAGCGAGAGAAGAAGGCGGCCGGAGGCGTGTGGACTTTGTTCACTCGCGGGGGAAGGGGAGAAGGCGACAGAGACGATGGGGAGTAGCGTTCAGCTCTTGCGGCTGCTGCCGACTGAGCTGCCACGCAGGCACCGTATCTTGAAAGCGATCTGCTATGTGGCCGAAGTGTGCGCCCGCGGGGGACTCATCTTCAAAGCGATCTGCGATGGGTACAAAGGGCGTGCGCCAAGTGCCAGTAGCTTCGTATGCGCTGTTTTTTTTTTTCAACGTTCACGTTGAAGCGAGAGAATAGACAGCGCGAAGGTCAATTTGCCCGCGGTCATCGAGCGAGATGTGTTCATGTAACCTGTGCGCGTGTGACACTGTGCTTATTTAGTAAGTAAGCGCATATTTTGCAACTTTATACGGCCGATCAAACTAACATCCTTACTTCGTATAGCTGTCTCTTAATTTGCTATCGCAATCGATGCTCCGCCTTTTGGGCGAAACTGCGACATTTTTTTAAGCGGCTCTAAGCCTCACAATTATTTTCTCTTGGGGGAGGGCACAGTGATCCTAATTCTGAAGCCAGGCAAGACACCGGCCATAGACAGTCTGCGACCCATTTCGCTCACATCCTGCGTGGGCAAGGTGACGGAGCATGTCATCCACAACAGAATATCGAGGTATGTGGAGGAACGACAGCTCCTCCCGCCGAACATGGTCGGTTTCAGACCCTCGCTGTCCACTCAAGAGGTCATGCTACTGATCAAGAGGCAGATAGTCGACGTGGTCACGAGAGACGTCCGAGGCATCTTGGCGCTGGACCTCGCCAAGGCTTTCGACACCGTCAAACACAAGCACGTCCTCGACTCTGTGTCGAGATTGAACCTCGGCGAACGCTTTCACGCGTACGTCAGCTCTTTCCTCAGGGATCGTAAGGCTACGATCAAGTTGGGCAAGATCAAGTCGGACGGATACGCGCTGGGAGCCCGCGGCACACCTCAGAGTGCGGTGCTATCCCCACTGCTCTTCAACATCGCCATGAGAGACCTATCGGTCCGACTCGACCGAATCGGGGGCGTCAATCTCAATCATGCTCTCTACGCGGACGACATCACCATCTAGTGCGTCGGCGGGTCGGACGCAGCGGTGGAGCGGGCTCTGCAAGAGGCCCTGGACGTCACGGAAGAATTCCTCGAGGGCACGGGATTGGTCCTCTCGCCGACCAAGTCGGAGCTCTTGCTGTATTGGCCCGACAGAAAGGGCCGCAAGTTCGACACGCCGCTGGATCAAGTACCGATCTATCTCAGAATGAAGACGGGTCAGCGCATCGCGAGGGTTGATTATCTCAGGGTGCTCGGACTGGTCATCAACGCAAAGGGTAGCAACGTGGAAACGATCGTGCGCCTGAGGGCGAAGATGGAGAACATGCTCAGACTCTTTTCACGAGTGACGAGCCGGAGGGGTGGCATCAGCGAAGCCAACCTCCTAAGGATCTACCACGCCTTCCTCATGAGCCATATCAACTACGTGGCTTCCACACTAAACTGGTCGCGGTCTGAGGAGAACAAGATTGACGCACTCATCAGGAAGAGCATCAAATGAGTGCTCGGTATCCCTGTGACGACCAGCACGGGGAAGCTAATGCAGCTCGAGGTCCACAACACCCTGAGCGAAATCGTAGAAGCACAGAAAACGGCACAGATCGTTCGCCTGTCTGCCAGCAAGTTCGACTGCCGAATATGAGATGGCGGGCCTCACCACCATGGCCGCGGAGTCGTGTGCCGTCCCCCTCCACCAGGAAGAAAGGGGCGCCTTTCGAGTCTCCACATTCCCAAGGAACGTTCACCCACAACACAACGAGGCCAGGCGCAGCCAGGGCCCGAGCACTCAAGACTGCCCTGCAGAACCCAGGGCTCGTGTCCTTTGTCGATGCGGCGGAGTCTGGAAAATCGGTCGGCTACTGTATATGCTGAAACAGTGCCCATGCTTTTTAGTGTTTTTCTCCTGTGTGGGTTTTGTTCTATGTGTGATGTACTCGCTGAGCACTGCCCTGGTGCATTGTGCTGTGGTTGCTGTCGCCGACGTAAATTTCTTGCCTCATGTGCTATCAACACAGTTGTACACCTTTTAGGAGGCAACATTGTCCCGCAGCAATACAGTATAGACCACTTATATGTTACCGCTTATAGGGCAGGACCGGATATAGTATGGTCTTTTCAGACTCCCGTTAATTTTCCCATAGCACTCGCATGTATACGCATACCGCTTACAGTGCAGCTGCGTGAGACGAAATACCAGTCATAATGCGGCTTCCGCAGGAAAATCTCGCCGACAAGGGCGGTAGCGAGCACGCTTCTCAATGAGGTGCGCCCACCGATGGGAGAGGAGCTCAACGAGGGTGATGCGGAGGAGCATGAGACATGGATCATGAGTCCTAGGGCGATAAAATCATTGCCGCGCGCTGTATGTGCGAGTGAAAGCGCACGGGCGACGCGCGCGTTCACGGACAGCGAACACACAGCGGAGAGCAAACGCGCCTTCCATCGCGCGAAAGGCCGTGGGGGTATCAGAGGGAAGGAGGGAGGGAGGGAGGGAGGGGGGGCGACGCTGTGCTGCGGCACATGGAGGAAGGAAAATCCATGCTGCGGCACCAAATGCGTATCTTGCAACTGGGTGCAAGGGGAACTGGCGACGCAATCTCCCACGCGTGAGGAGCAAAGCGGGAAGGCAACGCGGGAGGGAGGAAAGGAGGAACAAATGCGTTCGCACCTGTGCCGGCTGTTGGTGTTGTCGTGCGCACCATATCTTGAAAGCGATCTCCACACAGCTCTGACCTTTGTATGCGCTGTGCTTACGCCGCTCAGTTTCCGTTGAAGCGACAGACCGCACGAACCTTCGCTCGCTGCGGCGGCCACGTTTCCCCACACCCGCATATTAACAGTGGTTGTCTGCGGTCATCGAGTCTATTCATGTTTGCTTGTGCGCATTGACACCATGCTTGTTAATTCAGTTAGTAAGCGAATGTGTCAAGTTTATGCAGCCGATAAAACTACTATCCCTACTCCTTATAGCTCTCTACTAATTTGCTATCGCAATTGATGATTCGCCTTTCGGGCGAAACTGACACATGTTTTTTTTTTAATTACTTCTTGCTTCTGCTTCTTGCGTCTGCTTCATGCGAAGATCGTGGGTACTTGGACATTAACCTTTCAATGTTCGTAAGTTGAAACGGATCTAAACTCCCATTGCAGTCACACGCTTCGATTCTCGGATATGCGTGGCTGCTTGGTCTACATGTTTTGCATACGTGCAGGGCTTGAAAATCGTTGTTTTGGTTATAGTGCGGTACCACTTATAGTGCAGATATTCCCGACTCCAGCTACCTACGTTATAAGCGGTCTAAACTGTAATACAGTGTAGACTGCTTAAACGTAAGTGAGGGAGGTATGAGGGAGGGTGAGGGGAGCCACCGAAGCGGCGGAGTTGCCAAGGCAAAATCCGCTTCCCTGCCGCCCTCCTCCCTTACATTCCACGGTCTCTGCGTGCGCCCTTCCCCGTGCTGTGCCGACGCCGCCCGCTACCTGAAGTTTCGTTTACTGCCGTTATCGTGGAGCGAGCTAGGCTGGCCTTGGCAGTTTCGTGGCCCTCGCTCGCTATGCGCTCCGTGATATTTCACGACTCGCACTGAAGATTCTGATTTCAGCCTCACTGGCTGTTCGTTCGCACCACGTGCCCTTCTCCTCCACTTTGTCTCTCTTTCTTCCTCGAGCACTCCTTGGGGCGCCCGTTTTAGGGGAGCGTTCGCCGTCTCTGCTGACTTCCGTACTCCCAGGCAGCCGCACTGTAACCGGTATTTCGTTTCCCGCAACTGCACTATAAGTGATACGTGTATACATAGAGTGCTATGGGAAAATTAACGGGAGTCTGAAAAGACCGCACTATATCCGGTCCTGCACTATAAGTGGTTACATTATAAGTGGTCTATACTGTACCATATTTACTCCCGTCACGAACGCACTCCTTTCCCCGAGAAGATCAAGCAAAGTTGGGGGTGCATTCATTAGGTGCCGTAAAATTTTTAGCTATTTTTTTGTTCTTCGATTCAGCATTTGATGTGACATCCAACGCACCAGAACGAAAGCTGAATCCGAGGCATTTTGTCATGCTGTGGCACCGGATTGGACACCCGGCACGGGACAAACTAGGCAGATTTTCGTCGTCCATCCTGTCCGACAACCACATCGTCATTTGGCCGTAGCCAAAGACAGTGCGGCTGGTGCGTGACATTCCCTGAAGTTCCCTCTAAAGAGGCGGTGCCGGCAGGCAAGTTTCTCACGGCTCCGATCACCCAGGTCGAGGCATTCGCCTGTATCGCCGTTCACGGTGTCATAAAAATCGGCGACAACTTGTTTGATAGAGTTACTAATTGAATAAACTTATCTTGAAAGTGTGCCTGTTCTGCCAAGCTGCGCCTAGTACAGTAAAAGCTCAGTAATTCGGATTTATAGAGACCGAAAAAAATGTCCGAATTAACCGAATATCCAAATTATCAAATGGACAAAATAGAAACAATAAACACAGAAGTTTCGTGAACATACCTTTACTGCACAAAGTAATCACGTATGCTCATCTGCTTTCACGCAGGAATCCATGCAGACACTATTTTTCTGAGTCCTTCCAAGTGCTCAGCAGCTCACATGTTGTCTGCAGTGTCGAAACAAAATTCTTCCATGACAACGAGGGCCTCCATGGCTTCCTTCACAGTGTGAGGGGGCTGCTCCTCGCGTAGCCCCTCTTCCTCCTCAGAACCTTCGCCGCGCAGCATGTCCCTGACAATTTCCTCATCAGTAAGAGATCCGACTGTAGCAACGCCGTCATCAATGCCGATGTAATCGGCGAGTGTCACTGCCTCCAAAATCCTGGCTGCCATCTGCATTGTCGCCTGGCGACACTTTGGCCACTGTAGTATCGCTGGGCTCAGGCACAACGAAACCACTGTGTCTAAAACAGTTAGCAATGACGTGCACAGGTGTTTTTCCACATGTGTGCAAGAATGCTAACGACGCTCAGAAGACTCGCGTTGTACCGCCTGCCGACTTCCTGACACAGGAGCGTACGTTCCAGCACGTGCCTGGGGTACTTAGTCTTCACTTGCTTCACGGCGGCAGAAAAACAACTTCGATGTTGTTCAGTCCGGTGGCACTGTTATATGCACTACAGTTGTCCAGCACTATTAACACCTTATGCTTCTTCGCGGAAAACTTTCGGTCCAGCTTTTGGATCCAACATCGAAAAATTTCTGTCATCCACACCTTTCTGTTGGTGCAATTTTCCAACGGAAGGTCAGAAATGTTCTTAAAGCATCGTGGCTTTTGAGCGTTTCCAATGACAAGAAGCAGCAAGCGCTCTGTACCCGTCATGTTGGCAGATAAAAGCACGGTCACTCTTTCCTTACTTCGTTTCTCCCAGATGCATGGATCTCCTTTCGTAGTCCCAGTTTTGTCTGGCAATGCCTTAAAAAACAGTGCCGTTTCGTTAGCATTAAATATATCACTGGGATCGTAGGCGGCGATGTGCTCCAGCAGCTGAGCGTTTTCCAGTTGTTGGCGACGTCTTCATTCACTGCACCTTTCACCGCACACGGTCTTGAAAACTAGGCCATGTCTCTTCCTGAAGCGTGCACACTACCCGTCTGATGCCTTGAACGCATTGATGTCCATGATCAGGGGTTCATTCAACGGCAGGTGTGTATTACGCGAGTTGATCACCCACTGAAGCAGGGCCTCTTCCAACTCTGGGTGAGCTGCTGTTGGGAGCCGCTTTCTTGACGCACGGAACTTCTCACTTTCAAACGCCTGAAGAATTTGCTCTTTTTTCACGTACATACTCGGAGTACTTCTTTTTACGTCGTACTTCTTCATGGCCTTTTTTTAGGTAGAGCCCGATCTTCAAGGAAACACAAAATTTCCACCTTGGTGGCCAAGTCCTTAGCCTCGTACTTGGGCCGTTTCGCAGGTGTTGCCATCGGCGGAGAGTGCAGTCACACGGGCGCACAACAAAAAAGCACCAACAAAAATCAAGTTAGATAAATGAGCCGCACGAAATCCAACACTCCTCGATAAAACAGTGTGCAACGATGCAACGCACGGACAGTAACAAAGTGAGAAAATGGCACGGCCACCGACACGTGAAAACAAAACAAGGAAAAGCGCCCATCCAGCCACAATTCCAGCCAAGTTGATAATTGATGTCCATGGCGATGCTGCATTTAGGTTTCGCTTTTGAGCCTTGGCAGCGGCCCTAAATTGTCTGAATTATCTTATGTGCAGTCATATCCGTCCGAAATAGCAAACGTCCAATCTCATAGAGTGACACACAGGGACCAAACGACGAGTCCGAATTACACTATTTTCTGAATTAACGAGAGTCGAATTACCGAGCTTTCGCTGTACTAAGCCATTGGGTAGATTGGGAGTTGTGATGCTAGGGTGGACAACCCACACTAACCATCTTAGCGAGGCTGCTCACTTACCTTGCACATTTGCTTTTTGCATTGATAGCACCGAGTAGGCCAATCGTATTTAATTACGCCTGACATAAGTGCACGATTGGTAATTGTGTTGGCAAAAATAAGTGCTCTTTGACGAGCTCGGGCTGGATCGGCTGGATTTCAAGCGCAGTCGGTCGCGGCATCCGCCGAGCTAGGCTCACCCACCCTATCACTTGCTGTCAGCTTAGTTTTCATCAGTGGACAATGCAGTGCTTGTCGCTCAGGCAGGCATCATTTTATTGAGAATTTTTATGTGAAGTGAAGCAGCATTGTGCAAGGTTGTTTATTTTGTACTTTTTACAAGGATATGAAGTCTTTCGAGCGTAGAAGCAAGGGTGCTAGATTTGGGCGGAACTAATGTGGGTGTAACACGACGCACTTTCGATCGCAATTTAGCCTGATTGTGATCAAATTTTTTGGTGCGATTGGCTCCTTTGCACAATCATCGGGAAGGAGCCAATCGTAGTTGAGAATTTCATTCCGGATCAGGCTTGATTATGATCAAAAGCGGCCGTCTAACACTGGTATGACATGCCGCTCGCCCGTTCGGATGCACGTCCCATGTGTCCTGGATCGTTGCATGCCGGCAAATGTTCTAGCATGCAGCACCGCACATGGGACTCCAGATCATACCGTGTGTGCTCAGTGCTTCAAAAGCTTTTCGTGGAGTCATCAAGGAAGGAAACATGTGCATGGAAGAATACTGGTTTTCCGCAGGCGGTGCTAGGTGGCACTAGAAAACATTTAAAAGTGGCCTCTAAGATTCACAGCGCGTGAAATCTTGCAGGCCTTGCCATGTACCGCATTTTCTCGTCTATAAGGTGCTGTTGTTTTCTGAATTTTTCGTCGGTGCGACTTCTACACATTTTTTTTTTTTTTTTATAAACTGTTGTAAAAATCGGATTGGATGCTATGGCCACGCGAAGCGCACTGGGTTGACCTCTTCTGCCACTTAATTGCTACGGGTTCTGTGTGCGCCATCGAGGTACCGGGTTCTCGTGATAGAGCTCCCGAGCGCCATGCAAGAAGGACGGAGCAGCAACGCAAGCGGCGGCAGGCTGACCTCGAGTCGACTGACCCCACAAACTGCTGGTTCTACGCAAGCTGCGCAAACTACGCAGTTGCTACCAGAGTACAAGGCTCCCCCTCTCCCTCCCGTGCTGCCTTCCCACTTTCCTCCCTCGAGTCGCACGCTTTCACTTGCACATACAGCACACAGCGCGTGGGCACGATGTTATCGCCCTTGGACTTTAATCGGAATTCATCGCGATGGATGGAACATCCCGGTGACCACATTGGCAGAAATGTGCTTGTAGTGTCATATCATTGCTATCGCTTGCATGTGACCTGTGTTCACGAAGTGAAACGTCGCTGTAACTTTTTAAATTGCTAACCGAACGCGTAGGTGCATCTTTTACACTGATGCGACTTATATACGTTTTTTAACAGAAATACTGACGTTTTGAGGGGCCTGCGACTTATAGACCGGAAAATACGGTACTTGATAGATGGCGCTCGGTGTTCAGCTGAGCCGAGTAGATGACCCTCATAGCAGCAAGTTGTGGGTGCAATTAGTGTAGTGAGGAAAAGAAAAAAAGAACATGCTTTTTTATTCTAAAAATACTAAATGCGTTCATTAGGCAAGGAAATACGGTAATCCTCAATTTTGCATGCATTTACTCTCTTTATTGCTGCACACATAATACTACTCTGTGAAGGCTTCCATGTACACCTTCAAGCGGGTTGCTTTATTGAAGGGTCCGTGCGAAGCCCCTCGCATCAGGCAGAGGAGATGCACAGAACAAAATAATGTTTAGCAATTGAGCCACACTGAAGAACACATTATTACACAGTAAAATGTGGTAAATGTACCATGGACCTATCAACAAAATGCTATAATGGCAGCGCGGGCTCGAGCTAATCCTGACCCCGGCTGGCTGCATTCCACGCACACGCGCATTTGTGACAGTGATCCACAGCAGTCTCCCTCTTGAGCTGCTGCACTTTGAGCACGGTGCTATGTTTGTAATGTCACAGATTGGCTTGAGCAATAAACCTGCAGCCAGCGGATGGTGCAACCTCACATGAAGTGATGTTGGGGATCCTGATAACCTGCACTGCTTGTTTATTCAATTTATTTTGCCTTCATTAACATTCTGAAAATTCACAACCTGCATAATCATCCAAGATGACACAGCAGAGCACTTTGTGCTTACTTATGAAGGAATTCCTTCGCCTTTTGACTGAACCATCTGCAAGCATCCTGCTTCTGTGTTTTTAGCTCAGCTACTAGCAAGAAGCTCTCTTGGGGGAGCAACTGATGCTTCACAGGTTGCATGCACATCAGGCAGAACTGAATCAAGTTGCTGACGACCAAAATTAGTGCAAAAAAAGACAACGCATACAGGAAGGGAATACAGAGTCTATGTGCATTGTCTTTTTATTTGCACCAGTTTTTCCTCAGCAGCAATGCAAGACCTACTAGCCCAACAAATAATTATTCCTGCATCAAGTTGGGTGCTCTTTTGCTGCTATTGGGGTTGTACATCAAAGTTGACTGATGATGTAGGACGCGTCGCATCTTGCATGTGTTGAAAATAAAGGTATATCAAAACCTTGTGAATCCGACCTTCATCCATTCGGAAAATCGGGTAATTTGGACTCGTCCTCTGGTCCTGGCAGGTGTATGCATTATTTAATGCAATCAAACTTTCGTTAATTCAGATGTATTTGGCCGCACATCGGTTAATTCGGGCAACTCTCGGATTTCGGCGAGTGCGGAGCACCACAAATGTACGATGCAAAAGAGCAGAAACAGCGTTGGCATCCAACCAAAACGAAGAGGCACAGTCCGCATCTCCATAGTCATCAGCAGAAATCGTACATGAATAACCGCAACACCGGAGCACTTAGTGCCTATTTGTGCCTTTAAAGCCTTTATTCTTCCATTTATTGTCTTCATAAGTGTGTAGTCATCATCCATGATCACATTGATAGCCACCGCAGTTTCGTTCACAACGGTTGCGGCAAACAGTATACTGTTTCGTTTTGACTTGGTGCGCGCATCGGCCGGGCGCCTTTAGAATTGCAAGGTCGCCGTCTGTGATTGCGTTGATAGCGGCCACGATTTCTACCGCAGCGGTTGTGGCAAACAGTAGTTTCGTTCTTACTCGGTACGTGAGTCGGCTGTACGCCTTCATAAATGCGTAGTTGCCATCTATAATCATGTCGATGCTGACCGTGGTTTTATCTGCACTGGTTGCGGCAAACAGTAGTTTCATTTTGACTCAGTGCAAAGTTGTCGAGGATGAAGAGCATTGGCTACATCGTGATGCACGGACTATCTGTTGGTGACCATCTCACTGGTAAAGAATAATATAATTGGGATGTGAGCACGGTAGTGAAAAGTGTATCTCAGATGAAGACGCACACTATAGCTGCACCACGAAGGAAGTCGCAAAGCCTTCGCTACTGCAAGTGCTAATTAGTCACGAGATGACGAGAATTGGAGCTTCCACACTGCTTTTGTGCAAAATAGAAACAGGATTTGCCAATTCATTCAGTAAATGCGTGTTGACGAAGTAAGCATTTTATTGTTTTCATGATACCCTCGATAATTCTACATTCGGTTCATTCGGAAATTTTTTTGGGGCCCAAATTAATTAGGTTTTACTGTATCAACATTTTTGTCATCATTCTGAGCAGTAATCATGGGAGTTATTTTAGGTGTAATAGCTTGTATAGCTAAAGTAAACACATCCCTGTGTGGGTGCTGTGATGTTCTTAGATCACCACTCTCCCTAAGGCCCTAAGATAAACCCAGCTGTTGTCAATCTTGTCACTATTTCAAGACACAAACTGTCCTCTCAATACTATGTCTGACATGCTCATTGAGTTTTTTTTACAGGTGCGATCTCTTCGTGACTTCATTTTAAGCTGCACTTGGAACTAGATTGGGATCACAGCTGCTGTGTGTGTCTCACTTGCAAGCCATGAGCCGAAGTGACTGTTGACCCTTGTTGCTTGGTTCAGGTGTTGGGCAGTGACTGTGGGGATGACTCGGCCGAAGTCGTGGTGGACCTGCTGTCGCAGCTGGAGAAAAGGGACACCGGTGGGTGCACCTCCATGATTTGTAGGAGTTCTGCAAGTTGCATTCGCATGACGAACTGAATTCTGCAGACAGGAATTGCACCGCACACTGTAGACAAGCTGCTAGCAGTTGTTGCAAGTCAGCCACATACTTTTCATCAACGGCCCATCATGGGAACAGAGTGCAGAACGTGTGCTCTTTCCTCTGTTTTACCAAAGAGGCCTCCTTTCAAACTGAACAAGTTTTTCTTCCATAGTAGGGGTGTGCGAATACCGAGTAGTAGATTTCTGTTCTAATGTCGAATCATATCAAGAAAAAAAAAAGCAGAATTTTGTATATCCGAAAATTTTTCGCAAAATTTAATGCTTACAAAACACGATGCTGCGCAGTTTGGGAGTCTCCTAGTGTTGCATAACAAGGATGTAGCAAGCTATCAGTAACTGAGACACGTAGAAATCAAGGTATGCAGTAGTGCCCTGTACTGTTATTAAAGTGAAGTCCAAATTAGTGTGCCAGCACTGATTACAGCTGAGTTCTGGTATGTGAAGATATGGAAAATATTTTTCTATCAATAGCAGGGGTGTGTGAATACTGAGATTTCTAATCGAATATTCATTCCAATCAAGAAAAAAAACTCCGAATATCGAATATCTGAAAATTTTTCACAAAATTTACTGCAAAATTTAATGGGGTGCCGCAACAAACACAAAGGAAAAAACGGCGCACGTTGGGTGCTACCCAACCGCAAGAAATATTTGTTGGGAGAGTGCCAAGGATGGGTGCCTGCTTGGCCGCTTGCAGAGCTGTCGCGTGCTCGGGGCCGGTGCGACCGCCTGTCCGAGGCCCTGGCACAGAGCGAGCGAGAGGTGGCGGCATGCCGGGATGCCCTGCACGACTACCAGCTGCAGATGGAGGCTCAGCGGGCAACCCACGAGGCACTGCGCTCTCACGTACACGACCTGCAGGTGACCATGTGCATCACATAGTATGTGCTGTTTTGGTGTGTGGGATAGTACAGTCGGAGCTAATTTGATGTGCGGTTACCTGGTGCTGTTTTGCAATTGGAAATGGGACACTCAAAAGAGTAAAGTGAGTGCCACTTGGCATTGTCCAGTTTTACATATCTGGAGCACAGTGAGGGAGATGACACGCACGAAGTTGTTTCGTAGAAACAAGTGAAGAGGCTCATTGTACCAGCCGAATTGGGCATGTGCAGGTTCAACTTGGTGAGGCTCGGGAAGGCTGCGAGTTCCTGCAGGCAGAGCGTGCCACCTTGGCCGAGGCACAGCTAGAGTCCGAGGCCGAGATGCGGCGCCTTCGCGGTCTCCTCGAAGCGGCCCTAGAGACCTCGCGCGTCCTCTACCAGCGGTGTGCCAAGCTCTTTGCAAAGTGCCAGCAGAAGAGGTACCTCTCTAGTCCACCAAGTCTTAGATTCTTCAGCATTTGTATTCCTGAATCTAGAAACTATTGCACCCTTCCCACATTGACAGAAGATGTGGTTGTTCACTTTCCTTGAGTGTAAGCAAGCACAGTCTGAGGTTACCATCAAACATGTACATACGGTGTTGGAAACATGAATGGAACAGAGGGCCCTCTTACAGGGTGTGGTGGCAGGCATGATGTTTGGGGGTTTGTGCCAATGCAAAGAGTACAGCTTAAGACTTAGAGATTGACTCCAACCAAATAAGGAAATTTACTAGCCCGACGTTTCGGAACCAATTGGTTCCGAAATGTCGGGCTAGTAAATTTCCTTATTTGGTTGGAGTCAATCTCTAAGTCTTAATCAATTTTCCCAACCAGACAGGTAATTCTGTCGAAATGTTTAGCTTGAAGAGTACAGGCTCTGGGGTGGCAGGCAGGTGACAAGTTTAAAGAGGCCCTGCAAGGGAACACTTGCCGAGCGGCGATTTTGTGTACTTCTGTAGACTGGATAGTCCGAAAGAGAGTGAGATTTACATTCGCACGATATTGTGAGTATTGCGAAAAAACCTACGGCATTATGTTTAAAACCATTTTAAGTATCCTGGAGCAACGGTCGAGGTTTTGCAACCATGCCAGTGGCTCATCATCTTTGGCACGCCAACGGGCACTTCGCGGAAGCTGTTGTAACCGTACAAGTGAAGCCACTGGTGCGCGAGAGCACATGCAAGCTCCAGCTTCCTTTACGCCAAAGGCGAAAGAACTAAATGGGCAAATTTAGAGCATTTCAGTTACAGCTTCACGAAAGCTTTGCATTACATAGATTCCAACATGTGCATGGGATGTGCAAGTTATTTCTTTTTTTTTTAAGATAATTGGATTGAAAATTGTCTGTGCGGTGCAATTGCCTGCGCGGACACTATACGAAACCCACCTTTGTGGCTTCCGTATTCTTTATCGCTTAGCATAGATGTATTGTGGCGAAGCTGGCTTTAGGAAACCAGTTGCTGTTATGCAACACATATTAGACCCTTGCCCGTTTTTCTTGCTAAAATATCAGGTGCAAATTATATTCCTACTTTGTTTAGGGCTTTAATGTTATTTCTACATTAGTTTTCTACTTTGGACACATTGAAAGCGGGCGCGACTTTGATTCGGGGGCATGGTACGATCGAGAAAATACTGCCAAATGGATCGGCAGTGTATTTTGGCATTTTGTCTGCATCTTGTTTAATTTGATCCACCTATTCTATTCAATCAATTTTGTCCGTCCCGCCAGGGTCGAATTAGTGGAGGTGACTACCGTATTTTGGCGCATATAACCTGCACCAAATTTCGAAAATTTAACAGTAAAGTCGGGGTGAAGATTATATGCAAATTTTGCCTTGAGGTGCAGCTTTGCAGCATCAAAAAGTTTGCCTAGAAGTCTAGCTTCACGAAAGTATGTGCCGCACTGCCCTGACGCCACACTTCCAGAACTCGTCGCTCGTGTTAGCTCGGTGCACGTGCGCTGCATAATGCAGCGCTACACATAAGTCCGCACCTCCCTGGAAACTACAACCTTTGGGCGATCGACAAGTTTGCAAAGACACTGCTCTAGTTATTGAACAATGCAGAGTTGGAAGCTTTTATTTAATATCCTTCTTTAATTCCTTTAGTTCTTCCTTTAATTCAAACTCCGTGTAACTAATTTTTTGGCTCGTTCGAGCTAGAATTATCGAGATTTAACTATTTGTTTTTATTGAGTGTAATTGACAGCGCGTTAGCAACCATGAATTCATAACGAGTCATGACGCCTTACAGTTTCAAATTTGAGTCAGATACTGTCACAAATACCACTGTGCGTGTTTTGGAGAATACAGCATAAAAAGGGGAAACTGATTTAATTTTCTCATGTTGATACAATAAAGCGAGCATCAAGTTTGGGACTAGTACTGTATATGCGCTCTTACACCTCGACTTAGTAGCTGTGGTTGCACTGCCAGAGGTGCCTGGTACTGCAGTGAAGCTTCGTGCTGCTCATCCTAAAGGCTGCAAATTACTTCTTTTTTTATCTTGCCTCTCCCTCTCTTTTTTTGTGTGTGAAGAGCTTTACATTTTCGTAGTCCGCGCCTTAATAAATAGAGATTGTGATTGTGGGGCACCTCTTCAGTGGTGAGCAAATTTTGCACACACCCAAACATGCACATTGCAACTCTTGTCGGCGATACAAATGTTTTTGTTTGAACCCCTGAGATTTGTATCGGGGAGCTTATATAGATTGTGTGTGAATGTACAAAATGGGGAGCATATGCACTGTTGCAGTTAAACTCACTTGCACTCAGATTTTGCCCTGACATTAAACCGGAAGATACTTGCGACCTGCAGTGAGGTCAGTCAAGAAACTGTGAGCATTAAGTTAATCGTCGCACCACTGCAACAGCAGAACAAAGCAGATGAGGCCAGCAAAATATCCCCGCAAATCCTACGTGGTCTGGTGTTCTAGATGAAACAAGGTGGTAGGGCACATTCAAACATGAGAGAGCAAAATAGGTTGGGCTGTATTAGTTAACTACACTTTTGCAATGCAACTGACGCAGGTTGCAACGGACTGTGATAGACCTGCTGCGGTGGCTCAGTCAGCTAAGGCATTGCGTTGCTGAGCACGAGGTCGCGGGATCTTACCCGGCCGCGGCGGCCGCATTTCAGTGAAGGCGAAACACATTGCATTATACTGCACGTTAAAGAACCCCAGGTGGTCAAAATTAATCCAGAGCCCTTCACTATGGCATGCCTCATAATCAGAACTGCTTTTGGCACAAAAAAAACACAGAAAGAAGAACAAGAATGGACTGTGATAAACCAGCGAAAGAGGTCTGTTATATATGAAGTCCCTTCTATAGAAAATCTAGGTCACGGTGTGTTGTGAAATGGCGGAACTTCTTATATTACCGTCTAACCAGTAGGCGATCAAAAAAGCGGTAAAACATTGAAATTAAAGAGACACATTTATTGATAAATGGGTTTACTCGGTAATCATACAGCCACGTGGCACATCTTCATGTCTGGCGTTTGCCAGACACTGGTTGCTGACAAATGGCAGTTTCCGCTACTATTTGTTTCCCCCGCACTAGAGCACATACTGTAGAACCTCATTGATGTGATGAGGTTCTACCTTGGAGTGAGGTTCCTAGGAACCTCGGAGTGAGGTTCCTACGAACCTCGGAATGAGGTCCCTGCGAACCTCGGAGTGAGGTTCTTACTCCGAGGGTTCTACGAAGTAACCGGCACACAGCCAAATGTCTGAATTAGCTGGAGCTTAATGCCGCTAAAGAAAACATGCACTCGCCAGGACCAGAGGGTGCATCTGAATTATTCAAGTTGTTGAATTAACGAGAGTCAAATTAAGGAGATGTTACCTACCCATAAGCCATTCTTCCCATGAAAACCAGCAAAGATAACAGAATGAAAGACAGGTGTCAACGCTGCTTCGGGAAGTTCGCACACCAGCTTCCTATGATGTTTCTGATGGAATCTGCACGGACTAAATTTTTTATGGCTAAACATAAACTACATTGTTATTTAAAGGAACCAAAAACTGAATTTAGAGCATTTAAAGAACTTCCACAATCACTGAAATCTGTGTAAAATTCAAAACATGCAGTCTGGCCTGCATTTTCTCTTTCAATGATCAACTTCTTACTGCACTAAACTAGTTTAAGCTGCATGCTCACCGCCCACTTTGCAGCGTGCGGCTGTCCCAGCTTGAGTCACAGCTCGAGCGGCCCATCGCTGAGGCCACGGGGCCCAGCGGTGGCCAGGCCCTGGCCCAGCTGTCGGCCAAGCTGCAGGCATTCCTCAAGACCAGCGTGCTCTTCGCTGCTTCGCACTTGCAGCTAGACTCGGAGGTACGTCATTGTGGCATCATCACTCAAGCTTCTCTTTTCAAACGCGAGCAGTTTTCCAGGCTGGGAGTGCCTGTCGATTTGGCCACAAGACTAGTCAAAGGTCTAAATGCTCTGTTATACTCCAACGTTCACAACGCATGCGTGCGCGCCAGCGTTCGTTTCGTCGCGTCATGTCAGCGATGCCACACCAGGCGCAAATACGCCTGCCCTATAGTCCAATGCGACGCGGCCCGACGCCGCGGCTGCAGCCAAAGCAGTGCATGCTCAGTAGAGCAGAGCGCCGCACCGCCTGCTCGCGGAAATGCGGACGCAGTGCAGTCTGGGTAACGTCATCAGCGCGAAATGCAGCATGCTGCATTTCCCGCTGGCTGCCGCTGGGCCGCACCAACGGACGCTGGTCGCGTCGGTCGCGCCTCGCGTCAGACTATAGCGTGCTCTCGTTTTGTTCACGTAGCGTCGTTGTGCCCAGCATGCGTGCGCGTCGATGTTACGTCGGAGTATATCGAGCCCTTTACAGTCTAACCTCGATATAATGTTCACGGATTTAACAGATATAAAATGTATACAATTAAACCTGCTTATAACGAATTCCTGGATATAATGAAGTTTTTCTTTTCCGCGCAGTTACTTCATAGAAGCACATGTATTTGAGACCTCTACGTAACGAAGTGGCAGCGGGAGACCCCCTCGAAATAACGAATTTTCCCTGCCGACAACCTAGAGATTCTCTCTCTCTCGCCCCAAATTTTGTCATTTTTGCGGAAGCAGCAACCAAAGCACCTTCTCCGCCGCGACGGAATGCGAAGCGGTGGCGGCGCTTGAATTCACGGTGACTGCCAAATGCGTATCTTGCAACCGGACGCAAGGGGAACTGGCGACGCAAACTCCCATGCGAAAGGAGCAAAGCGGGAAGGCAGCACGGGAGGAAGGGGGTGGGGGGGGGGCGGCTTCTACTCTGCCAACAAATGCGTTCACGCCTGTGCCGGCTGTCGGTGTTGTCGCGTGCACTGTATCTTGAAAGTGATCTCCACACCGCTCTGACCTCTGTATGCGATGTGCTTTCGCTGCTCAGTTTCCGTTGAAGCGATAGACCGCACGAACCTTCGCTCGCTACAGCGGCCGCGTTTTGACAGTGGTTGTCAGCGGTCATCGAGTGTGATCTATTCACGTTTGCTTGTGCACTCTGACACCACGCTTGTTAGTTCAGTTAGTAAGCGAATGTGTCCAAGTTTATACAGCCGATAAAAACTACTATCCCTACTCCTTATAGCTCTCTACTAATTTGCTATCGCAATTGATGCTTCGCCTTTTGGGCGAAACTGAGACTTTTTTTTTTTTTTTCATTTTGTCTGCTTCATGCGAATATTGTGGGTACTTGGATATTAACCTTTCAACGTTCGTAAATTTAAATGGATGCAAAACTCCCAGTTGCACACTTCGATTCTCGGATACGCGCGGCTGCTTGGTCTACATGTTTTTCATACGTCCAGGGCTTGAAAATCGTTGTTTTGGTTATAGTGCGTCTTATAGTGCAGATATTCACGACTCCGGCGACTTACGTTATAAGCAGTTTACACTAACATGTTTGCCATTCTTACCATTTTGCGTGTCATGCTTTCCTTATTTTGCTTATGCTTGCCATATTTTGCCATGTATTGCATTGAGTTACTTATCTGACACTTCCGAGACAATTCTTTCTTTCTTTTTTATTTTACATGAACTTCCGCGTGTTTGTCTTTGACCCTTCCTTTGAATGTATTTTGCTTATTTGTATTTTGTTTATTTTTTGTGTCTATAGTCAAGCTTGTGTTATTTGCCTCTATATTTACCTCTTACCTTTGCCCCTCCCCTCTGCAGTTAGAAATGTACCTTGAGGGTATAATAAATAAATAAATAAACAAACAGATTCACAGTTAGGTTTCCTACGGAGGCAAACCACAGTGTTGTGATGTGAGGCTTGGGCATTAAACACAGGAAGACTCGCAAAGTAGGGAAACGGTTTAATGAGGTCACATAAACATTGTAACAGACCGACTGAACACACCAGCGGGCTCTGTCTTGAATGAATTGCGTATCGTGGGGAGACAGCAAAACAACAAGGCTCCCCGAAACGGAAGCAGACAAAGTCAGTTTCAGTTTATTTATTTCGTAAGTGGAATACATGCTTACATAAATATACAGAAAGAGGTCCCAGAGCAAGTGCTGAAAGGGGACTTCCTGTCAGAAAATATATATTTGTGCAAATATACAGCGTAAAACAGCAGTGTAGTAATCACTAAGTGGAATATTAGGCAAAGTAAATGAAGTACAAACTGCAAATGTAACAAAGTCAATAACTATTAGTACAACTAAGACAGTAGCTAAAGCATTCACAATAAAAAAAAACGATAACGTTTATTAAGTGCATAATTTTAAAACATATACGGGAAAAAGAAGCGAAAGAGAAATGAGCCGGAGTGAAGTGATTACACTAGATATGTGAACAATTTTAGTTCTCTAGTAGAAAAGTGAATAAGGTTTTCTTGAAGACACCTAAGGAAGAAGAGCGCTTGACGTCTAGTAGGAGGCTGTTCCAAGTAGACAATGCTGTGAAATATCCAGTAGCTGATGATGTCAGTGCGGCTACCTGCTGCACGGGACACATTGCGCCATCTGTAGCAGGCCACACCAACTGGGCCAAGCACATCACATCACTCGCAGTGTGTGCGCTTACTGGATGGAATGGGTCTGACTCGTTTGTAGGCAGAAAGCATGCAGCTGTTTTCTTATAGCGCAGCCTAAACTGCCGGCATCAGGGTTGCATGCAGCATCTGCGCTTCACGACAACACACGATGCAGGCCACACGATGGCTGAAAGTAAAATGCTCTCGCAAGTTCGATCATCACGAAATTTCTAGTAGACTGAACCATAATACGATAGAAAAGTCTGTAAACAGGTTTTGTGTACTTCTGGTATTGTAAAATATGTTAAACAACTTGCCTTTTGCGCAACACCACGCTTAAAATACACTGTTTGCCCTTTCCATCTTTGCAAGTTAGGGACCCCATCCAGACAAGTGCACAAGCATTGGATCGAAACGATGGAAATCTTGCTCCAATCTGCGCATGCATCCTACGTCGTTTACTCAACTGCATACAGTTCAACCTGGATATAACGAAATTGACAAATTCCCCAAAAAACTTCGTTATAAAGAGGATTTCGTTATATGCAGGTTCGGCACGAAAATTCGAAAAAGAAACGCTTACCGTATTTACTCGATTCTAACGCGCCCTCAATTGCAACGCGCATCCGTTTTCTGTTTTCGTCGAAGCACTCATCCTTGGAAAGTCACACCAGGTACCAGATGCGTGGACGCGTGTCGTTTCGCACAAGCACAAGGCATCGGAAACGAAGAGCGAGCGTCAAGATGGCGTCGTATAGTGTTACAGTAGAACCCCGCTGTTACGTTTCCGGGGGCTGTGTTTTCCCGGCTGTTACGTCATTTTCGGCCGGTCTAGGCACAGCTCCCATACAACCCGATGCATTGGTAACCCCGCTGTTGCGTCGCAACTGTAGGACCGTTCCCGCACCATATGTTGTGAACTGTCACCCTGCGCCGGCCCGAGCGTCTATTTTGACTTTTCATGTCGCTTGGCTTGGTGGCTTGATGATGGTATTGGCCGCCCAAAGTGCCGGGGGCGACAACTATGACGCATTTTCGGTTTCCGCCAGCAATAGTATGGCCCTTGAGATCCGTATTTGCTATATAAAATGGTGTCTATTACGCGTTGTCGTCCTAAAATTGGTTTTGGCTCATAGACATTTCGCATAAAGTCCAAGGACGATAACGCAGTCGCCGCACGCCGTATGCTGTATGTGGGAGTAAAAACGTGCGAGGGGAGCCGACGACCGCGTTTAAATCTTGCGCACGCAAAAAAAAGCAGGGAGGAAGCGCGCCTTCTTCCGTTGCGCTCGAGGCACCGGCGAGGGAGCGAGGGGGGAGGGATAGCGGGGTGGCGTTGTACTGTACTCTGGCATCAACTGCATACTGCGGCGGCGCGCGGTCGTGCGGTCGTATCTTGAAAGCGATCTGCACTGGGGCAGAGTCTAGCAGTGTAGGTGCGTCAGCGGCTCGTAGCTTTGTGCGTGCTGTGTGTTCTTGGCGCTCAGTTTGCGTTGAAGCAATAGCCAACAGCACGAAGGTCACTTTGCTCGCTTCTCCAGTGGCGCTTCCACACGCCGCCAGCGTGTGACAGCGCGTGTCCGCACTCATCGAGTGTGATGTGTCACAGCGTGTACCAGCACGTCGGCAACATCAACTGGAAAAGGAGAGAGTGCCGGCTTGGCGGGCTAGGCCAGCTGCAGGATCAGGTTTAAATGAAGGGAGGGGGAAAGGTCACGCCCGTGGCGGCAAGATAGCTGGGTCGAGGGATGCAGGCCCGCCTCGCACACGCACGCACGCACACGGGCGCTCGCTTCGCATTCCGTCGCGGCGGAGAAGGTGCTTCCGGTTGCTGCTCGGGCAAAAATGACAAAATTTGGGGCGAAATCTCTAGGTTTGGAGGGGAAAATTCGTTATATCGAGGGGGTCTCCCGCTGCCACTTCGTTACGTAGAGGTCTCAAATACATGTGCTTACATGGAGTAACGGCGGGGAATAGAAAAACTTCGTTATATCTAGGAATTCGTTATACGGAGGTTCGTTATAAGCAGGTTTAACTGTATAACCTCGCACCTGCTCTGCTTACCCGTTCATTATGAACAAGGCTCCCGTCTGGAAGCCAAAACATGTGTTTAAGAATTTTTCACCTTGTTCGGCGTCTGTCTTGTTTTTTTCCACTGTTCCTGTTGACTTCGACTTTGCTTCAAACCAAAATATTTAGACTTGCACGAAGCCTACTTTTCGTTCCACATAATTTAGAAGATGTGCTCTTCACCAATGCAGGTCTTGGATGAAATCATGGATGACCTGGAAGGTTCTGGTGACGAGCACTCGCCTGCCACTGCGCCACCCGTGCCACCGTACAAGGACCACGCCAGACCTGCGGCACTGCTGCCACTGGATGCCTCCTTCGTCAATGGAGACTCCGAACCAGACTCGACTTACGGCACGCCCATTGACGAGCTTCCATTGACGAGCGCCTCGGCCGAGCACAGCTCTCTGGTGCACGCCATCTTGCAGGCGGCCGCAGGCTCCCAACTG
Source organism: Dermacentor silvarum (assembly GCF_013339745.2). NCBI lineage: Eukaryota > Metazoa > Arthropoda > Arachnida > Ixodida > Ixodidae > Dermacentor > Dermacentor silvarum. The sequence goes on along the minus strand of NC_051156.1, from coordinate 17,976,547 downwards.
TTGGGACGGGGCAACGGTTCCACTGAAGATGCCAGCTTGGCCGTGAACGGCGAGAACGAAGTGCACGACAAATTGGCCGAGCGAAGGAACTCGTGTGTCGTGGAGCGCACCCTGGTGTTGGGTGTGAGTGGGGAGGGTGGACTCCTCGGGGACTTGCCAACTGCAGGCTCGGTAGTCGACGAGGCATGTCATCAGTCTGCAAGGAGCCCCACTGTGTCTCATACCAATGGGTTTCATGCAGACGATGGGGCAGTGACATTCAGGTATGACAACCGCATTCACAGCTAGTCAGCCAGTTTTGAGGTGACGTGTTCACGTGATGCTTTTATTTCAGAGCTTATTGACCACTGTGTAATGGGCTGCAATTTAAAAGTTATCAAACAAAAATATTAGTCAGACCTTTGGTCTTGTGCCAGGCTTCATGTTCAACGCTAAGACATTGTTTTGGGCTGATTGGTACAAGGAAGTGGAACCGTGTAAAGGGAACAAGAAAGAACAAAAATGGCAAGGACTAGCACAGTTCAAGCATATTTATCGGGTGCACATATCGATACAACACACAGAAAAGCCTTGGTCGCATATTATGCCCAGGAAGGAAGCTTGAAGATGAACGATAATAAACATGTAAAGAACAACCCAATGAAACCTGACTACCGGTAATGTATAATTTCACACCTAATACAGTCAAATCTCAATATAACGAATCACGCAGGACCGCCAAAAATCGTTCGTTATTTTGAAATATTGTTGTAATGAAAACTTGCGGTTATAAGCCAGAGGTCAAACCTACAAATGAAAATGACATACCTTGGCAGTAGACGCATGTGCAGACAAGCAAACTCTCAAATGAAAATGTTGCACCCACTTCAAAGCTGCTTTATTTAAAGAAATCGGCTATTTTCTTCTGGCGCCTGCAGCGTGCACGACCGTTTAAGAATTCCTCTACACCTTCCACTTTGCGCAATAAATACTTCATCGGGTACGCACCGAGCGATGAAAGTGCGGGCTTTGTTCATGTGCACTGAAACATCAAAGTTCGACATGATCTCATCTTCTTCAGTGTTCGGTGACCCACAGTCATCTTCCTTGGGTCGTCATCGTCACGGGAGACGTCGCGAACACTGTTGACGATCTCCTCGGTTGTCAAGTCTGCCGCCGTTAGTGCTGCGCTGTCGCTCTCCACGTAGTCGTCGAAGTAAGAGACGGTGGGCAGCAGTTCCACCGCCTCGGTCCGCATGTCTCCTTTGTCAATCCCCACGAGGTCGTCTTCAAGCTGCACAGGTGCTTTGACAAGCCCCGCTTTTCGCCTGCAGGTGCTAATGGTGGACACCTTCAAGTTCCACCAAGCTCCTTCCGTGAGCATTTGCGCTACCTGATGAAATCTGTTATTTCCATACAATCATATTGATTGCAGTCAACTGCTTTAGGCGGAGATTGGTTGCAGCAACGACGTGTTGTTTGGCGGCAGAAACTCCAGGTGAACGTGGGTAATGCAAATATTCATAAAGTGAGCAGAGCAGTTGTCAACAACCAACATAACTTTTCAGTCATCCCTCCTCATTTGGTCGTCGAGTTTAATAAGCCACTTGGAAAATAGATCTCTGGTCATCCAGGCACACTTGTTTGCACAGTAGATGTACGGTACCGAGATGACGTTTTTAATGCAGCGAGGCTTCGCGTACTTGTCGATGACGAATGGTTTAATTTTCTTTATGCCAGTTGCAGTGCAGCAGAGCAGGACCACCACGCGAAGATGCGACTTCTTGCCTTCTTTGCACTGCTGCCCTTCGAAGTTGCATCGTCCGATCTGGCAGGAGCTGATTAAAACATGCGGGCTCGTCTGGATTGAAAATATTGTCTTCAGAGTATGATTCAACCACCTCTCGAAAATTATCATTACGCCAGGAATCCATGCCTTCTTTGTCAGCAGCCTTTTCATCGCGCGAGACTACCTGCCAAGTTATTTCGTTGCTTTGGTGGAAACGAAAAAGCCAACCCGCACTTGCATCAAACGCAATTATTTCAAGTGCATTAGTTGCAGGCTTTTTCTTCGAGCATTGGCCTATACACAGGGATGTTTTGCAGTCTGGCATCTTTGAACGATGTGATAACAGCTTGGTCCACATTTTGAAAGCTTCCCTGTCACAGCCGTTTCCTCGTAGGAGCAAGTTGCGACTCCCGGTAAAGTTTGACAATCTTGTCTCGGGCAATATTTACAGCAGCGACATTTATTTTGTATTGTCACCTACCATGCCTGTACTGACTATGCAACATGGTCGCGACGGTCGATGGGGCAATGCCACGCTGTCTCCAGAGGTCGATTTGCTTTTTCCCTGCGTCGACTTCTTGCAAAAACTGCTTTCGCTTCTTCTTGGCGCCGTCGCTAGCTGCATTCATTGTCGGATCTCACACTAACTTCCCAGCAAGATCAACCCCAACAAAATAAATGCCAGCCCGTGCACGTGGATGGCGCGAACAACGACTGACTGGCCAACGACACCCAACACGAGAGAGAAAAGAGGAAAAGGCAGCCAGACCTGCTAAGCTGCTGCACAATAACGCACAGCTTTGTGGTGGCGCTAGCAGCTGGCACTACACGTGGTGATAACGATAGCTACTGCCCTCGGGGGAATACATACAAAAACGACGGTTTCGGTTTCACGCAAGAGTTGCGGCGCGCTGTTACTTTTAGCCGAATTTGTAATACTGATGTTCGTTGATTATAAAGGAGAAAACAAATGTACGTTATCCTGAAATATGTGCTAGATTGGAATTCGTGATTGAGAAATATTTTGTTGTGAAGATATAGGGAATCTGGAGGGCTTTCTAAAATATTCGTAAATTTGAAAATTTTTTTAATTTGGGATATGTAGTAACGAAATTTGACTGTAGTAATATCAAAATTGAGGCCACTACTTAATTAACAAGAAAAGGAGGACCCAACATCCAGCTCTGGAAAGAGAAAGCTATTAATGAAAGAGAAACATGTATGAACCACAGGCCCTGCCACATAAGTAAAATAAAAGCTGCTCAGAGAAACCGCCAAGTGAAAATAAATCGTACATGCAAACAGCGCTCTCCAGAAAATAAATAGGAGTTTGTTTACTACATCACCCCAGCAAAAAAAAAAAAAGAAGAAACAGTGGATGTGGGTGGATATCACCTTTTTCGAATATGAATGAAATTTGAATAGTCAGTGTTCATTCAAATAGAATAATAAATATTCAAAAGCAGATGCATATGTTCATAGCAGCAACATTTATTTTGGTATTGTTACCAACCATGCCTGTACTGACTGTGCAAAATAGGTATATAAATATCGGGGACAATTCGGATCAGCTTTAAACACAAAATCACCAATGTCATTAAAGAAACTGCCCGAATAGCTTCTCAACAACTACAGTTGAACCTACTTGTAACGATACCGGTTTTAACAATATATCGGTTATAACAATGAGAACCTGCTGCACCATCAACGTTTTTATGTCTTTTATGGTGAAATAACCCGCTTACTATAATGCCCCCCGTGCGGCATTATCGGTTATAACGAAGTCTGGCTACTGGGTGTTCGTTCCTAAAGGGAATGGAATTTAAAAAGAGAAAAGAAATTCGAGCCGCTGCATGCCACTGCGCACTGTTTTCCAGCCTTCTTCGCTTCACCAGCCTCTCGCACCTCTAGAGCGTCTCTCCCGTCGCCCTTCCACCTCTCCGAACATGAATGGATCACACCAACTGTGCCGATAGCGCTGGGTGCTGCTCCCCGATTGCTCGCTGGTAGAGTACTGCACGGGCCTGATTTTTCGGCCCGAGCCTGGCCCGGGCCCATAATACAAAGCCTGAGCCCGGCCCGGGCCCGTGTTATTGAGCCCGGGCCCGGCCCAGGCCCGGGCGTTCATTACTAACCTTAGCTAGGGCCCGTGTCTGCATGACCAGGCCCGACCTGTAAGAAAAAAATTCTTTTTTTTTTACTTACAGATTGTACCGTATCTGTCAGCCTCACCTCGAGGTTTAATCAGCTGCAGTACATAAGCAATAAAAGGCAGAAATCTTTGTTTCTCCCACGGGAACATCAGTAATCCGGCCCATTGCCTGTGCTGCTATTTTTCCGCTGGTGCGCATGCTATTACCTTGATTTGTACGATATGGTTCTATGATGTCATTTAGCATGCAAATGTGGTTCACTTTAGCTGTACCAATTTTTTTAAGTTGCCTGTGGTAGATATCATAATTATAATCCTTGATCTAAACTACTCGATGAGGTGGCCATTACTTCCATGAGAAATCAAAATGCCTAATTGAAGAATTAACATAACTATGCTAATTAATTTTAAAATAATCATTTTACGGCACATCTTTAAATCTACGAACTCTAGCCGCCGAGTTCGCAAGGTGTATCCACTTGGAACGAATTCTCAGGACTAAACCAGTTTCAAGATAATTCTTAAAGATTCCGACGAAATCAATCAAATCAATTTATTCTCCAGTTTACATGCTGGACGGTCATTTTGAACTAAAAGCTACATATGTATCTTGACGTGACCCAAAAGACCAGGCAAGGCAATTGTACAGCAAACAGTGTGCACACGTGTACAATAATTCACATATATTTCCAGATATATCGCTGGAATTCCTCATAGACGAAATAGCTATGAACGGAAAGACAGAGAATATTTTCATCACGGCGAGTTAACAGAATTGGAAAAAGTTTTAACAAAATGCATATTAAACAACACTACAATAGCAATCATCATCATCAACCTATATACAATATACAATAGCAATACTAGCTATACAAAACAACGGAACACCAGCTGTACAACATAGCATGAGACTGAATTTTACAAGGTTAACATTTGCTAAGAAAACGAACTAGGATGTACATTATATACTCAGAACCATACACGAAGGCAGAATAATAATCACATCAAATACATTACAAGCGACCAAAGTATGAGCTGAGTTCTTTCTTACTGAAATTATCGACATTTTTGTATTTATTCAAAGTGAATGGTAGGTCATGTATTAACGACTGATGCTTATAGAGTGTTATGAAGTATGGAATTGACCATATCTCAGGATTTCTTGTATTCGCATTAATGCGACGACGCTCTAAGGAGGTTAATTGTTTTATGTAGTTCCAAGCTAATTCTGACATGGATGGCCTAATGGATAGGCAAAACGCCTAATTGAATATTTAACACAATTACTCTAATTAACTTTTTAATTGATTATTTTACGGCACATCTTTCAATCTACAAATTATAGCCGCTGAGTTCGCAAGGCGGATCCACTTGGAACGAATTCTCAGGACTGAATCAGTTTTGAAATATTAAAATGCAGGCAGGCCAACCAAGGTTGGCACAGTGCCAAGAACGCTGCTGCTTGCTGACGCCAAACGCGTTGGAGGCTAGCCGCCTGATATCAATCGGCCAGCGTCGCTGTGTCTTGAGCTTTGCGCGGCCTAGTGCAATCTTTCGCCTTTTCTTGGGGGGGGAGGGGGCTGTTTTATAAATTTTAAGGCAAGAAGCATTAACCTCGTCACTGCCAATGACGAAGTAACTCATTATCCCAATGAGTGGCCTCTGGTGTCGATGACGAGTTAACATGTCGTGAACTTCCTGCAATTTTCACACGTGTGTACTATGTGCAGTTTCTTGTAATTTTGACAAATAAGTAATACACAATGACTTTTGCTATTATGTTTTTTTTCAACAAGACCGATGAAAATGCAATAGGCATTTCTGGTATCATTTTTTAAATAAAAATTGGTTAAAAATAAGCAGGTCAAAAAAAATTCTGCACTTTCAAAAACATTTTTCTGAATTTGTCATGGCAGTAAAAGAGTTAAACTCATGCGGTTGCTTATCAGTGCAATGTGCATGTCCTTGTTCTTCATCTAAGAACTTGCCTTGCAAAATCTGAACAGTCATTCAGCTATTTAGGTTGTCGCAGCGCTTTTCACTTGAGCAGCTGTTGTTTTCAAACAGGCCCAACCACTCCCTGCCCAATGGCCTAAGTAGTGGCACGAGTGGGTCCTTGGACAATGGTGTCGGCAGCCAAGGCCCCAGTGATGAAGATGCAGCCCAGTCGTCCGTTGTGGGCAAGCCCGTGGGCACGGTGCCGCCCTTCCGCACAGTGGCGGCCACCGACGGCAAGCTTACGGCCGGTGCTGGCAGTGCTGGTGTCGGCAGCCACGAGCGGGCCGTGGCGGAACTGGCGTCACTGTCGGGCAAGCTGGTCCGCATCCACTCGCTCATGCAGGCCCGTGTCCAGGAGCGCTTGCGCACTGATCATGAACAGATGTGAGTGTGGCTTGGAATGTATTGACTTGCGGACAATTCATGATATGTAGTACTTGCACAGATGAATACAGTAAAACCTCGGTGATACGAATCTCGCGGGGTCGCGTGAAATATTCGTATCACCGGGAATTCGTATCATCAAAACATACACAATATCAAGAAAAATGAATATATTTTTACCATAGACGATTCCTAATAGTTGAATCCCATTGATACCTTCCTCGCTGCTGCATTTTTCCGGCTGCTTCGTCCCGTTTTCGCGGTCCCGACTTAAATCCCATTGACTTCCATGTATAGTCGAATCTCGATAATTTGAACTTGAAGGGGCCCAAAAATTTGTTCGAATTAAAAGGACTTATTTTTAAAATATTCGTGCACCATAGCACGACGTACGAACGGTGCAATTCGTGAAATATCGCGGCGCGCAATCACGTATCAAGCGAGGGCCACGAAACCGCCCGCACTCGCTTCGCGATAACGACAGATAACGAAACTTCAGGGAGCATGCGCGCAGGCACGGCGAGAGAGAGAGATTGTGATTGTGAAGAGGAAGAGATGACACAGCGACGGGCGCGCGCGGGGACCGTCGCACGTGAGGGAGGAGGGCGGCAGGGAAGCGGATTTGACCTCGGCAACTCTGTCGCTTCGGTGGCTCCCCTCGCCCTTCCTCTCAACACCCTCGTAGCCCCCTCACCTTCGACTGCCTCCGTGCGCGTCTGCCGCTCCCGCCGGCCTGGCGCCGCTTAGCCCGCTCCCTGAAGTTTCGGTTTCTGCCGTTGAACGGCAGAGTTCTGCCGAACTGGACCTCTGCCGTTGCTTCCATCTGCGCTGCAGCCACAGCGTTGGCTGAGACGTCGGCACGTACACTCGTGTTCCAGCGCCACGCAGAAACGGCAACCTTGGCGTGACGCCGCGGTTCTTTACTTTTTTTTTTCTCCGGGCGGCGTTGAGGGGTCTTGCCTAAGCTTTTGCTCTCTGTCGGAGCAATGCCGGTCGGAGGCGCCGCCACGTGATTTAGCGTGCTGCTGAGAGCATTGTCGGTGCGCGGTATGTTCGAATTAACCATCGCAAATGCTTTCGCGTTCGAATAACCGGGCGTTCCCGGTGATACTTCGCCAATCTATAATGTACCGGCATGTTACGTTGCGTTTGAATGTGGCGGTCACATAAATTTATCGGTGCAGCCAGCTTGTACATTGTAAAAAGCGACTGATGCGTTGCAACAAGCAACCGGCACGTTGCAGATACGACGCACCCGCGCGGGTGCCGTTACTGCCGTCATCTGAAAGCGATCTGCGACGTGCGCATAATGCGCGCCTGCGCAGACCTTATCGTCAAAATGATCTGCGATGTTGACAAAGTGCGCCTAGTGCCAGTACCTTCATATGCGCTGTGCCTTCGACGTTTAGTTCACGTTGAAGTGAAAGACAGCGCAAAGGTCAATTCGCTCACTGCTGCTGCTGCTGCGTTTCCGTTGCTTCATCTTTCGGGCAAAACTGCGGCTTTTTTTTTTTTTCCTTTTTTTTTTCCTTTTTTTTTCGCGGTCCCTTGAAAAACGTATCAACGGGACGTTTTCTTCTTGTCCAAATCGTCAACGATCGCCTTCTGAAAGGCGTATAAGTGCGCGCTCGTGATCTTGGGAATGTTTTCGCACGCCACTGAACGCCTGAGCAAGTCGAGTGCAGGGAGCGTTTTGGCCGTCGGTTCTGCGCCGCAGTCATCGTTGCAGCATTGGTCCTCGTCTAATTTCTTGCTAAGCATCGGCTAGGCTGTGATGTGGTCCGGTCCGCTCGACGTGGGGACCAATGAGAGATTGCGCAGCCACGTGACGTAGTCGGTTGCTTGGCAACTATGGATCCCGCCCAGATCCCGCTGTGCCGGTGGCCCTGCTGGCTCGGCCGCCGCCGCTGTTGCTCACGCGTTCGTATGATCCGTTGCGGCGCGGCAACACGTTCAGAACAGCTGATTTTTTTGTATTGTGAGCAATGTATTTCGGCCAGGGAATGTTACGAACTCGTATCACACCGAAATTCGTACCAGCCGGGTTCGTATCACCGGGTTTTACTGTAGTTGGTGTCTGTGCAGGAAGTTACTAAATATCACCAATGGCTTCTCTGGTGTTTGCCGTGCCCACTTGCTCATAGTGTATTGTGATGGTGAGGAAGCGCAGACACAACCAAAAGGAGGCAGTGAAGAATCTTTTTGAATCTTTGAACACTTTAAGCCGGGAAAATAAAGCAACAATTAAGTGTGGGGGTGTGCGATTACTCTACTCAAATAGTGAACGCAACACGTTACATTTGTGTTCTTTATACAAGGTTTTTTTTTCTATTAATGTGTCATGTGCACAACTCACAAACTAAATTGCGTAAATAAAATGATAATGATGGGCGTTCACACAGCTCTTCACACTTTCTGTAACTGCTGCATAATGAATAATAAAATGCTGTGCGCGGCAGAATCTGTAGGGTCTGCTGGAATTTTGAACTTCCTAGTCATTTTATTTTGTTTTATATATTTTGCGACCTTTATGGTAAAGTTTTGCCATCTTTGCATGCTGTCTTGACTTTGGTTTTAGATTGTCTTAGCCTGTAGTTACCTTTTAAAAGTTTGTATAGTCTGCCTGTCTCTTGTCACGCTCATTCGTTAAGATAGAAAGCTACTGTTCCTGGATGGAGTGGACCCCCAGCATCAACTCAGTGGAACTTGTACTCAACTGATGACAATTACAAAGTCTAGTTGATTCAAACAAATTGAAAAATTGGGGTGTTAGTGTGTTTGAAAGCTGGTATTAATAAAAAAAGGTATTTGATTCTCAAGATTCACACTTGTTGCCCCGAATTTCATTTACCGTATCCTTATGAAAGTGTTCATTAGTTGGGAAGTCCATCAAATGGTCACTGCTACCATATTCTTGGTTTTGGCTACGAATGCCAGGAAACAGAAGTTCGCTTCTGTTCATGGTCATACCCTTGAGCATCGGTGTAACTTATCACATGAGGTTGGCAACAAATGCAGCATTGGGCACTGCTTTAAAGGAGCCCTCAAACACATTTTGAACATTGTATTAAAACGTTGCCGCTCTGTCGTAGAGGCTGCTGTGAACATGTGACCCAAATATTACTGCACTGGAGGCAGCTGGGAATTTACCATCTAGTGTCAGAAACAGAGAAATGTAGCTTGCTGACGCTTCCGTGATGTCGTCACGCAGCCTCATTGCAAACAGCTGGACCGACCAATGCTGTTGGTTGATTTTGTGATCACGAGAACATTCTCAGTAATACATAACTGCTAATTTTGAGTTAAATAAATGAAACATATACACGTCTGCGATCCCCAAAAAACAGAAAAGTCAGTCTACACACACAAAGATTGCACATTGCTGCGTCTGAGATGGCAGCGCTGTGTAGCGTAGTTTACCGGAGCTGCCACGGGTTGTCACGACAGACCCTTTCGCCGGCGAGACACTCGACTCTTGGCTTTGCCCTTTTGGCTTCACCCTTGCGCAGCTGCCTGCACACTAGTGGAGACGACAAGAGAGAGAATGCCACGTATCGGTGCACTAATACTTGAAGGATTTTAACAATTTTTACGGCATGAGATGATGTCCTTTAATATAGTGAGGTCATTCTATGACTAATTTGAAAAGTGTTTTAGGGCCCCTTTATGCACGGGTCCTTGTTATATTGCAGTTGTTGGCTCATTCTTAAATTAAGACTGTGCCGAGTGGTCCTTCTGGAAGGACCTTTGTTAAAACTGAGCTCTGCTACTGTGTGTTCAAGTGAGGAGCTGAAGCAGAACTTGGACACCGTGTGCCGGCAGAAGTCGCAGTGCGGTCTCGAGGCTGGCGAGCTGAGGCGCCAGCGAGACCAAGCGTGTGACCACGCGCAGCGGCTCGAGCAACAAATGGCCTCCCTCCAAGACAGCCACGCCCGAGAAGTGGAGGTACGCCATCCTGCAACCACCATGACCAGCGCTTATCTTATCTGTGTGCTTGTGGGTTCGGACGTTCTGGTAGCATTATCTTTCTGAATTGTCTGAGCACTTGTAATTTCCTTAACACAGCAAGCGAATCAAGTGTCTGCGCGTGTGCATGATCACTGCAAATAGTAGCTGCATTTATAGCACAACATTTATTTGAAAATTATAATTTTTTTCTAAGTCACAAATTCATTTGAAGCCAGAAGTGCCAATTTGAGGCAACATCGTGTTCCTACCGTGCCATTCCCATGCCAGCCGACTTTCAGCATTTGTGCCAGAGTTCCTGCAGGTAATTCGTGTTGCATCTCTTCTTGGTCATGTTACCTTCAGTTCAAAGGCACCGTCATCATCGGCTGTTATGCGAGCAGTTTCTCAACATTGTCTGCAGTGATGCCATGTTGGGGTCATGAAACACTGATCATGTTTGTGCAACTGCTTTTATGCATATGCGCCCTGTTTCCCCAACTACTACTCATCGTAGTAGTTGGGGAAACACCTCTGCTAGCCCATGAGATGGTGGCACTCCAATGTTTGTGTAAAACAGTTCACGTACACCTTTCTTATCAAAACACAAGAGGCAAACAGAGATGACAACGTGGGACACAATTTAGATGGGTAAGGTTCCAATGGAATCCCTCAAATAATTTCTTTGAGAATAAATAGTCACTAGTCGCACTTGTTCGTGTGTGTCGTCCTTGTGTCTCTCTCGTGTTGAAAGTAAAGACGATCTGCCAGCCTTCTCGTTAACGCTCTTGCCATGTATGCAGTAGGGGGGTCCATGTATGTCAACATGCGATAAACACACATTGCATACAAGCTGTACAGTAAAATCTCTGCAGTACAACTTTCACAGGGTTGCACAAAATATTCATGTCACTCGAAATTCTTATCATCCAAACATACACCAAATTAAGAAAGCATGAATTTACTTGCGGCCAAAAAATATTCAATCTCCTTCTGGGCTTCTTTCCCTAATCGTCAACGATCGCCTTGTGGGAGGCATACAATCTTGCGCACGTGTGCTCTCTCGCGCCACTGCATGCCTGTCTAAGCAAGGAGCACTTTATGGGCTGCCAGTCGACACTGCTGCTGGAGTCACTGTCCTCACTGCTCAAAACATTAGGCTGGGATGCGGAAACTTCTTCCGCAGTGTCCTCTGCGGTATCCAAACTGCTGGTCACCAGATCATTGTCTGTAGGGAGAAAAGCATCCTCAGTGCTCATTACAATCTTCAGTTGCAACTGTCGGCTCTTGCAGATTCTCTGCAGGTGGCTTTCCAAAGCCACATTTCGCAAGACAGTTAGCGATCATCAATGGCGAGACGCAGTCCCAGCTCGTTGCGATAAATTGTATCACATCTAGGATGCTGATGTTCAGTTTCTTGTCTTTCTATTTTAATTTCAGCAGCAACCAATCAACCAAGAGACTATTAAAATAATACAGTTAAACCTGCTTATAACGAACCTCCATATAACGAATTCCTGGATATAACAAAGTTTTTCTATTCCCCACCGTTACTGCATAGAAGCACATGTATTTGAGACCTCTACGTAACAAAGTGGCAGCGGGAGACTCCCTCGAAATAACCAATTTTCCCCGCCGACAACCTAGAGATTTCACCCAAAATTTTGTCATTTTTGCGCGAGCAGCAACCGGAAGGACCTTCTCCGCCGCGATGGAAGGCGAAGCGGCGGCGGCGCGCTTGGCGCGCTCGAATTCGCGGCGACTGCGAGGCGAGAGCGAGCGCACGTGTGCGTGCGTGCGAGTGTGCGCGAGGCGGGCCTGCATCCCTCGACCCGGCGATCTTAGCGCTGTGGGCGTGACCTTTCCCCCTCCCTTCATTCAAACCTGATCCCGCCACTTGCTGCAGCTGGCCTAGCCCGCCAAGCCGGCACTCTCCTTTTCCAGTTGATGTTACCAAAGGAAAAAAAAACATTTTTTTTTTCAACACGCTGGCAGCGCCACTCTTTGGTTATTGCACAAGTCTCTGCGCTTCACTTCACTAACCTGACATTAGGTGACACTAAACGACGCTACGACGCCATCGTGTCGCTCGCTCTTCGTTTCCGACGCCTCGTGCTTGTGCAAAACGACACACGTCCATGAATCCAGTACCCGGTGTGACATTCCAAGGATGCGTGCTTCGACGAAAACGTAAAACGGGTGCACGTTACAATCGAGGGCGTGGTAGAATCGAGTAAATACGGTAAGCATTTCTTTTTCGAATTTTCGTGCCGAACCTTGCATATAACGAAATTTTCTTTATAACGAAGTTTTTGGGGAATTTGTCAATTTCGTCATATCCAGGTTTAACTGTACTTGGCGTTCCAAATGATACCCACGTCCAACGGTTGCTTATGGCTCATCGTACTTTGGGGAAAAAATTGAGTTTGACGTTTTGGAGGGCGGCATCTTTCACGTGGGTGACACATTGATCCCAGACCAAAGGCAAAGAAATCTCTCTGTTTTGACTGCCCATTTTGCAATCGATGAAGGTCAAAAAAATCTATGAACGAGGCAGACATCATCCAAGCCTTGCTGTTGGGCCTGTAAATGCAAGGCATATATGACCTCCTATTTTGAAGCAGTGGGGTTTCTGGTAGTGGCCAATGATTCTTAGTTATACTTTTTCCGATCTTTTGTAATTTCAGCAAAACAAAACTGCAACCCACTGCTTACTTCTTTGGGCATATTGGCACGTTTCGTCTTTAAAACAGAGGTTCTCCTCTGACTGCAAATTATAAGATAGGCTGGCTTAATCTGCGTTAAAGACATCACGTGACTCATATCCAGCGATGTGTGAAGACAGGTTGGTCCTCGTGGAATCGTTCGCAGAGGCCTCATCCACTTTTATTTCTTCGCTGCTTACAGTCTTGCAAAGGAGTCCATGCCTCGCCTTAAACTGATGGATCTGGCACGCCGTCGAAGGCTGGCTGGCTCACATCATACTCTCTCACGCCTCCAACCTTCCTACCATCTGTGGATGCCAAGCACGGTCCAGTCCACTTGCCAGGTGGTTCAATGAGAGATTGCGCAGCCGCATGACGTGCAGTATAATCTCGATGATACGATTATGGCTCGTACGAATTCCAGGGTGGTACGAAATTTTCGTTGGCCCCGGCCAAGTTTCATTGGAGTTCAGCGTGCTAGAATTTGGATGTTAGCGAGCTGCTTTTTGTGTCGTGTCATTTGATACGAACAGACATGGCCACCCGCACGGCCATTGAAGACGCTCCACCAACTCCACGGCGAGGCGAAAGCCGTGGCAAGGCGACGCAGACAGCAGCGCCGGCTGTCATCAGTCCAGCTAAACGACCACGCAGCATTGGTTGTGATTGTCAGCCTCGCCTGCTAGCTGCGTCTTTGTTTTGCGAGTACAGATGGCGCAGGCCACGCAGACGGTCACGGCATGGGCTGGGATTGGCTATGCCAGCCATGTTTTTTTTTTTTTTTTTTCTTTTATTCATTGTGTTCGGGTGTGTAGGCTGTGCCTTGGATAGCTGAGCTGTTCAGCAAGTTCCCTCAAGCAAACAGCGATGCCTCGCAAGCGAAAAGCCCTCTCCTTTAACGAGTAATTGGACATTTTGTGAAAGGTAAACAAGGATCTGAAATGAAAACACCCGGAGTTGGCAAAAGAGCTGAACCTCACACCGTCTACATTGTGTACTATCATTGGACAATGTGATAAAACAACGAAAAACGTGCTCCACTTCAGCATTGATGTGAAGAAGGCAAAGACAGTCCACCACGTTAAGCTGCAGGAAGCGGTATTAATGTGGTTTAAAGAAGTAACTGCGGCTGGCGGGAACAATCTTCTTCGAGAAAAAGCCGTCTTAGTATTCCTTTGCAGCAGCAGTGAAGATTTATTATACAGTTAAACCTGCTTATAACGAACCTCCATATAACGAATTCCTGGATATAACGAAATTTTTTTATTCCCCGCCGTTACTCCATAGAAGCACATGTATTTGAGACCTCTACGTAACGAAGTGGCAGCGGGAGACCCCCTCGATATAACGAATTTTTCCCTCCGACAACCTAGAGATTTCGCCCCAAATTTTGTCATTTTTGCGCGAGCAGCAACCGGAAGCACCTTCTCCGCCGCGACAGAAGGCGAAGCGAGCGGACGTGTGCGTGTGCGAGGCGGGCCTGCATCCCTTCATTCAAACCTGATCCTGCCGCTTGCTGCAGCTGGCCTAGCCCGCCAAGCCGGCACTCTCCTTTTCCAGTTGATGTTGCCGACGCGCTGGTACATGCTGTGACACATCACACTCGATGAGCGCGGACATGCGCTGTCAAACACTGGCGGCTTGTGGAAGCGCCGCTGGAGAAGCGAGCGAAGTGACCTTCGTGCTGTTGTCTATCACTTCAACGCAAACTGAGCGCCGAGAACACACAGCACGCACAAAGCTACGAGCCGCCGATGCACCTACACTGCTAGCCTCTGCCCCAACGCAGATCCCTTTCAAGATACGGCCCGCGCGCCGCAGCGCAGTACGCAGTTGATGCCAGAGTACAGTACAACGCCGCACCGCTATCCCTCCCCCCTCGCTCCCTCGCCGGTGCCTCGAGCGCAACCGAAGAAGGTGCGCTTCCTCCCTGCTTTTCTTGCGCGTGAGAGAGATGCGGTCGTCGGCTCTCCTCCCACGTTTTCACTCGCACATACAGCATACAGCGCGCGGCGACTGCGTTATCGTCCTTGGACATTATACGGAATATCTATGAGCCAAAACCAATTTTAGGGCCACAACGCATCATAGACACCATCTTTATATAGCAAATACTGATCTCAAGGGCCGTACTTTTGCTGGCAGAAACCGAAAATACGTCATAGTTGTCGCCCCCGGCACTTTGGGCGGCCAATGCCATCGTCAAGCCACCAAGCCAAGCGACATGAAAAGTCAAAATGGCCGCTCAGGCTGGCGCAGGGCGGCAGTTCGCAACGTATGATGTGGGAACAGTTGCGACGCAACAGCGGGGTTACCAATGCATTGGGTTCTATGGGAGCTGTGCCGGGACCGGCCGAAAACGACGTAACAGCCGGGAAAACGCAGCCCCCAGGAACGTAACAGCGGGGTTCTACTGTAACACTATACGACGCTACGACGCCATCGTGACGCTCGCTCTTCGTATCCGATGCCTCGCACTTGTGCGAAATGACATGCGTCCGCGCATCTGGTACCTGGTGTGACATTCTAAGGATGAATGCTTCGACGAAAATGGAAAACGGGTGCGCGTTACAATTGAGGGCGCGTTAGAATCGAGTAAATATGGTAAGCGTTTCTTTTTCGAATTTTTGTGCCAAACCTGCATATAACGAAATCCTCTTTATAACAAAGTTTTTGGGGAATTTGTCAATTTCACTGTATGGAAATTGTGCATAAACACTTGTCATTATATAGATGTTCAAAATACATTGTGTTCTACGTACAAGAAGTTATAAAAGTTAGATACTTTGTTATATCGCGAGTGTTGTTATATCAGAGTTTAACTGTATACAGTGTAGACCGCTTATAACGTAAGTCACCGGAGTTACGAATATCCGCATTATAAGCGGTACCGTACTATAATGAAAACAACGATTTTATTGCGATAGCAATTATATGGACACTCTAGGCGCATTTCTAGCTGCCGTAGCTGTCGCCGCGAGGTTCCGTATAAAGTCCAAGGGCGATAAAATCGTCACGGTATGCTGAATGTGCGACTGAAAGCGTGCGAGGGCGAGCCGGTGATCGCGTCTGAATCTCGCACACGCAAGGGAGGAAAGCGGGAAGGAAACGCACTGTCTTCCGTCGCGCGCAAGGCTCGGAGGGGGGGTTTACTCTGAGTGCGCACGCCCGCCCGCAGAGGCCGCTGTATCTTGAAAGCCATCTGCGACAGGGGCACAGTTCCCCGTGCATTGTGTTGCACTGCGTGCACTGTGCTTTTGCTTGCGTGACACCATGCTTGTGAATGCGCAGAGAGCCGCGGCGACGGACGTGCTTTCTAGTGCTCCCGCCATTACGTCATTTTACCCACACCTCGTGAAGAATTCTGGATGCGTGGCCGGTGCTGCTTGGTGCGCCGGGCGAAAACGGAGCTATTCATGCGCCAGCAACGTTGGGAGACACCCGAATAAACAAGACGCGCCGGTTGTTTGCCACCGTGACGTCGCTGAGCTCGACGTTTGCACTCGCGTTACGTTGGAGTATATCTGCGACTTCAGGGGAGCGTTCACTGTCTCAGTTGACTGCCAAACTTCCAGGCAGCCGCACTGTAACCGGTATTTCGTCTCCCGCAACTGCACTATAAGCGATACGTGTATACATGGAGTGCTACGGGGGAAAAAAAAACGGTCTGAAAAGACCCTACTATATCCGGTCCTGCACTATAAGCGGTTACGTTATAAGTGGTTTATACTGTATATTATAAATAAATTGCATTTGCTGAATGCATTTTTGGTTTTGAGCCAGCACTTAGAAGCTTAAGTAACTCTGTAGCCTAAAATAAGATGACAGAAATTAGTGAGCTTTTATTTAAAGTGTAGCTTCCTTTGTCTACCTGTCTTGCCTTTTAGGCTCGGCAGGAGGTTTCTCACCACAAGCGAGTACTCCGCTGGTTAGCCAGCACTGTACTTGTTGACATTTAAGATAGAGAACTTATGTACGAAAAAAAAAGAAGGAATCCTCTGCCATCATTTGTTGATAAGTTTACCTGCTGAGGTGAAATTCTGCAGCTTCAGTGGGACAGAACTGGCTGCAGTTAGGAGGTTGTATATGCTTCTTTGTGTTGCGTTTGTCTGCAAGGTCCGTTGCCATTGTGGGACGTGTTTGTTGCCAAAATCCGCTGCACGAAAGCAAGAAAAGTACTCACTAAACCACATCCCATATTGTGCTTCACCATTTTGTCTTCCCCACTCACCAAAGCTTTTGTTTACACTGATTTCCACATGGTGTGGGATGTGCTAGATTTTTGCAAGAAAATTGCAAGGGACGATTCAGTTGACCCTGCATAAAAAATTGGATGCCAGGGGACGCTGTTGTATTTATGTTGTAATACTGAGAGAAGCTGGTGTCTCACTGCTGTCCTGATGGAGGGAACTCTGGTGGGTGCAGCTGCTGTTCCAGCAAATGGGTGACCTGAAGGAGAAGAACCGCTGCCTGTCGGCCGTCAACCAGGAGCAGGGTCGGCAGCTGCAGGAGGAGCTGTCCAAGAGGGGCTTCTCCTCCGAGGCGGATGCCATCTGTGCCAAGCTGCAGCTGCGCCAGGAGCTGGAGCAACTGCGCGAGGAGCTGCTGCTCAAAGACGAGCAGCTGCGCGCCTTGGCGGCCAAGTTTGGCCGCTTCCGCAAGGCATACGAGGACAACTACCAGCGAGCCACCGACGACATCGACAAGCTCGACACCATGCTTGAGCGTGTCATTGAGGTGTGTGCACAGCATGTGCTTGCAGTTAGTTTATAAACTCGTTAAAAACCAACAGGAACAATATTTTGGACTATGTGTAAAGCCTAGCCTGAGATAATGTAGATATATAGCAGCGTCGATTCAAAATTTCACGTTTGCTATATATATAAGTGTTTCCATTATGAAGAGATCGCAAGAATTGTCATTTCTGATACCAAAACTAAAGTTAAGTGCCACCATACTGGCTGCCGTAAGTGACACATGACTGCGAACATGTGGCTCCGCAGCATGACCTCGGAGAATTAGGTGATGCCTTTGGCTGTCTACGGTGCACTGAAGAATCTCATAGGCTGGGGCCGCAGTGTGACAGTCTGATCTTGCCGATAACAAATGACCAGTTTGCACGAGCGTTTCCATAACGACCAAACTGAGAAGCACCTTGCTCATTTTTCATCCAAGGCGTGCACTGCCCGTGAGATTCTCTCTCTTCTCTGGCAGCATCTCCCAAAACATAAATATTTCCGACACCACAAAAAGTGATAGCATTTCTGTTAGGAGAAGCGCACTTGCAGGGGTGCAGCGCCGTGTTCGATATATCGAATGTGGCAGCATAGACGCTGACTACAGGGGGCTCCGGGGCAAGCCCCCTCCTGAGTTTTCTGGGGGGCGGGCTCTGCCCCCCCCCCCCCCCTCCTGCTCCTGAAATGCCAGTATCAGAGTCCTGTTACCCAAACCGTTTATGGTTTCTCTTAGTTGCCTCTACAATTTCCCCTAAAACTGTTATTGTGACTAAAAGCTAACTGCATCATTGTTGACGCGGACGTACACGGATTTTATTCATACTTTCGCTTTATTTCTGAAAATCCTGGCAATAGGAAAACAAGCGCATTAGAAGCACCAACGGTGGCTCCCTCATCCGTATTTTTTCACTTCAACATGTTATTTTAATTTCCAGTGTAAACACCATGCACAGACACATTATATTTCAATGTGTACACAGCACAAAATGTATGATATTTCGAACGAGAAAGAGGTAGCCAACTAACAACTACAGTGGAATCTCAATGATACGGATCTCACGGGGTCATGAAAAATATTCGTATTAGCCGAAATTCGTATCATCGAAACACAATCAAAACTAACTAAATTATGGGGGGATGAGGGGATCAGATCGCGAAAATCGCGAGAAAAATTTATTTTTGAAAACCACGCGTTTTGGTATCTAAAACGCCTAATCTATGCTGTATCAAAATGGTTTGGCTGAAAACGCACTAAAAGTGGCCGAAAAAGATTTATTCGTCAGTGCGCAGGGCGAGAAAACAGCTTTAAATCGTGCCAGGTCACCGCAATACACGGAGACATATCTCGTATTTTCCGCCACCGAGCGCCGCCATCTTGGTATCGTTTGAAAGCTCAAAGTTTCGCCATTCGGCTTCTCAATTCGTCCGTCGTCGCCATCTTGTAACAAACGCGCAAACTCAAAAGAAGCGCGGGTCTGCAATAGGTAGTCACACGGGCCCTCCTATGAAAGCGGGCCTCTGATTGGCTGCCGTGCTGAAAGGCGTTCATTGGTTGCTGCTGTGCAGGGGCAGATGGCAACCACAGTTGTCTGCTTCGTAAACCACGCCGGCGTCTTCACTTGACACGCAGAATTCGGATTACTGAGAGCTCCCAGGTTAGTGATGGATCGTCGCTCGTTGGAGAAGAAATTTTGGACGAAGCACGCCTTCGGAATACGGAAGCGCAAGCCTCCTACGGCAAGAAAAATACGGTGATTAGCGGGAGAAGGCGAGAAGCACCCCACTGAACGTGCCGCGCTGCCTTGCACCGTGTGACTCCAGCAGCGAAACCGACAATCGCCCTGTGCCATCGGCACCGATAACGTAGTCGACGGAAGACGCGCCAACAGAGGCTCCCGCGCCTAGGCGTACCGCCGCGCAAATCAGCCGAGATCGTATCTCGGTCGACATAGCTCGCTGCGATTAGGCAAAATGGCGCAAACGCAAAGAACGCGGCCCGAAGCACAGTAGCCACTCCGTCCGATGGGCGGCCGCCAAAAAGGTGGAAAAGCAACAAAAGCGCCACCGCTTCAAACTCTTTGCGCCCAGTCACGGCCTCTGCGCTGTCCGGCGTCGCGTCCGCGCCTCCGAACCAAAAGAGAAAGGAAGAAAGCGCGTGACTGCGCGCCGTTCTCTTTCGCGGCAGTCGGTTGGGCGCCGTTTATTCGTATCAACCAACGCGGGTCGAAAATCGATTCGTAACAACCGTACTCTAGCACGTTGCAAAGTAATGGGGCTCGGCCGGGACCACGGAAAAATTCGTATCATCCGGAAATTCGTATTAGCCGTGATCGTATCATCGAGATTCCACTGTATTTCTAATGATATGGATAGCCTATGTCTAGAGAATCAATATGTTGCTGTATGTTCAACTCGCTACAGATTGCGGTGCACACTTTTTTGACACTGAAAAAGACCTGCAGACTTCGGTGACCCCTTCGGCAGTCTTTTATCAATGGTGTGTAAAATACACGTGAATGATATGCGTCTCACATTGCTTCTCTTTCCAGTAGGTAATGCTAGCAACTCATGAAAAAAAAAAAACTTATAATAATTTACAACCTTTATTGTGGATGGAAACATCGCAACGTGCATGCATAGGCCATAAATATACAGGGTGTCCCAGCTATCACACAGCATGATTTAAAAAAAAGAGGAGTGGTGTTACGCGTAGCAAACCTAGTGCGTATTTTTTCCAGTACAGTGGAGTAGCCGCCAGTAATTTTTTCGTTACTGAGATTTAATTAGCTAATTGTAAATAATTATCTAACTCGAGAAGTACTGCCCTAATTATCAAGGTGTCAATCAGAAAATTGTAGAGCAACATGAAAAACTCCCGATACAGCTTTCTGTTGCTCAATACGTGCTACATAAATGTGTTTTTTCCGAGTGTGAAAGGAGCCCACGAATGCACGGAGAATTGCCGCGCGACTGGTCGCTCGAGGCACTTTGCGTGCATTCGCAGCCAGAGAGGCCAAATTTTCTCGCGCTGAAGCCGCCACTGCCGCACCACACGTTCACTGACTCCAGACTTGCGTCCCGCTGCGCAGTTGTTAGTTTCCTCAACATGGAGGATAGCAGCCCGTTTGAACGCTGCTGAGAAAGAGCGTCGAAATTTCTTGGCACTCATGACAGGCGCGACGATTCAGCACAACAGCAGAAGTGACAGATGCGCGCGGCCGTCGAAAACAATCGTATCTCAACGAAAAGCTCTTCCGCCACCTACTACCGTATTTATTCGAATCTAGGCCGATAGTTTTTTTCAAATAATCACATACGAAACTCCAGGGTCGGCTTAGATTCGAGGATTTTAAAAAACGCGCTAGTTTTTAACTGAAACTGATAAATATGGTGCATAGTTAGCGCCATCTAGAAAGTCAGTATCTCAGCCGCTATTAGCCGCGCCAGTAGCCAACTGAAGTACACGAGCGACGTCGCCATTTTGACCTGCGTCGTATCGGTAGTATCGGTATGGTGCAGCATCGGCGCGCGGTGTGGCGTTATCGTAATGGCACCAAATGGGCGATGCCACTATAGTGCCGCTTTCTAAACGAATACTGTATTTACTCGAATCTAACGCGCACTTTCAACACGACCCTAAATCTGCGTCGGCATTTCAAAATGGCCGCTTCGCATGCGCGTCGTGCCTAGCTACCGTAGCATGCGGAAGCTTCCTCCGTGTGCTGCAGTACACGTGCTTAGGCAATAGTCTACCGTCTGTCTTCACGTTCTCAGCGTCTGCTCTATCTATCAGCATGAAGTACCGAGTTCATCATGACGCCGCATTTAAAAGGAAAGTGATCATCTGCGCGGAGACGGACGGAAATCGGGCCGCATCACGGGCGTTCGGAGAATCCGAAACTTGCGAGCGGGACTGGCGCAAACAGAAGGAGAGGATTTTCGCCAGCAAAGCAATACGGAACGGTTTCAGTGGACCGAAGCAGGACGTAATCTGCGACGATCCACTCCGGCGATACGATCAGGCTTGGCCCTATCTTGAAAGCAATCTGCGACTGGTAAAGTCCGCCGCGCGCCGTGTTTTTCGCCGCGTTGAAGCGAGAGGCATGCTAGCACGAAGGCGCGCTTCGTCTCCAGCGTTTTGACAGTTCGTTTCCGCGGTCAACGAGCGAGGTGTGTTCATGTTTGCTTGAGCGCGCGTGACACCGTGCTTGTTAATAGCGGTCTACTAATTTGCTACCGCATTCGATGCATCGCCTTTCGGGCGAAACTGCGACTTTTTTTATTCATCGCAACATCAGTGCATCGGGAGGAAATCTATTTTTCCAAATTTTTCCTCGCGGAAAACGGGTGCGCGTTACAATCGAGGAAGCGTGAGAATCGAGTAAATGCGGTAGTTGTGCTAGCCGTAGAGGCATCGTCAAACGTTCAAACCGGGCGGAACTTTGGCATCGGTCTGTCGTTGGAGGGGGCCACGGGAGATGGTTTTTGCGTGCGCCGCAACGTGCGCTCCTTCCAAAAATGCAGCATCTCTAATGCGCTGGATGGTACTGAATATAGCGCACTGTTTGAAGATGTCAGCAGTAAGGAAGATAGCGACGAGGCTAGCAGCGATGGTGACATAGAATGAGCTCGGCATGTTCAAATTTAATAAATGGTGTTTCATTTTGCGAATGCTGTCCTCGCTTTTTCGTTCGGCCTACATTCAAGGTAAGTTTTTTTTTTTTTTTTCGGACTTCGAACTTTTGGGGGGTCGGCTTAGAATCGGAGTCGGCCTAGATTCGAGTAAATACGGTAATACCCCCCAAACGACGGCTCTTCCGCCAACTACCAATACCCCCCCTAACGGGCCTAACGGTGGCTCTTCCACCAGCTACCAATACCCCCCAAACGGCGGCTCTTCCATGATCGATGCTCCCACAAGAGCCGTGCGCTCGTGGTGCGCGCAATAAAAATGTATGCAATACAGTAAATTATTACGCTACGCTTCTACTGTAACCATAAAAACGTAGGTGCAAAGTTGTAACCATGCCGTAGCGCCCCTGATTTCTCGTTTCTCTTGCCGTTACTAGCGGTACACAGTTCGGTTTCGATTCTAAGTCGACCCCTCAACATTGGATTGCCAAATTTTAAAAAATGGGTTGTCCTACAATCGTGTAAATACAGTAACTACCTTAGCAACAGAAGTGAGGCCAAGCTGGATTCACTCAAAATCAGAATCAATAGCAGTCATACGCAGCAGAGCTTCTACTAGGACTCAGAAAAATAAAAGAGGCCGCAGTTTTGCCGGAAAGGCGAAGCAGTATTAATGATAGCAAAGCGTAAGAGAATTACATGAAAAAGATTCTTCCCGTATAAATCCGTGTAAAAGCCGCACCCCCAACTTGAAAGCAAATATTTTTTTTTAAACATCCAACCGCGAAGCAATCGCGTGCAGCGCGATTTCGATCGTGCTCCACTGCGAATTTTCCAGCACAGCATACTTTTGCGCGTCGCAACTATGAAAAAAAAGTTGGTTATAACTTAAGACAGGAGAGGTGCCCCACCCTGACCACTGAAGGGCAGCAGCCGATTTCCACCACGACTAAAGAAATAGTCCCGCTGACGCGACTCGGCTCAGCTCGAAGCGCGGGCTGCCAAGTCCTCTGTCGGCGGGGTCATCGGCCACCCGGCTCATGACGTCAGTCTAGAGTGCACGGCCATTGGTGGATGCTCGTGTGCATCCGTCTTTGAGGGCCAAATGCCGCTGCCTTCTAAAGTTGTACACGACTATTGATGGGGAGAGTAAGTGATCGGGGAGGTTTACGGCAGATTTCATACTCGTAGTTCGAAAAATTAGATACAATGGCCGGTCCCATGTAAGGCTCGTCAAAATTGCTGCAAAAAAGTGCGGCCCTCACACGAGTCTGTATGTTGGCTATGTCACCTATATGAATTGTTCTAACATTTACTTACTAATTAAAATAACAAACATCGTGCAATGCACCGACCATGTAAGCCTGTAAATATCTCGCTGGAAGACCACGAGCGCTATCACACTTCTGGCATTATGATGAACGCCGCAACGGGGGTGAAGGGTTCGTACAGCCATGCAATTCACCGCGACTCCGAAAATTAGGTTCATCACATCATCTGCATATCTTTATGTCCACTACAGGACGGCTTCTGTCAGCAATCTCCAGTTACCCCCGTCTCTTAACTTAGGCGATGCGATCTGCAACACTTGGGGCGTGGAAAAACATCCTAAGAAGGAAGACAGTGTACATGAAGTTAGCAGCCATCCCTGCTCGCCCTTGATCATTCCAGTCCCCAATGATTACCAACAATTGGATACGGTACACAGGCCACGTAAGCATCAACCGCGCACAGTAATTTTCAGCTGTGGCAGGGCTCGATGAGACGACGTGTCCTCTCCTCCCCATGCGTGCATTTCATCACGTGACCTCAAACTTAACCAATTTTGAGCCCGTTGGAAGATAATGTCCATCAAGCCGCCATCCTTTTTGGCACAGTGTTATGGGCTTTATACGAATATTTTCTACTTTATACGAATATTACGGCGACGATGATATAGTGCCTAGAATATACTGGCTAGTGTGCCAACCGCGGCCTCCCGGGTGGCACCGTTTGCAATGAATGTCGGCGGCTGTCGCTAGGAGCGCTGGAGTGCAGGTGTGTGCCGCGGCGCCGCCCGCTCTTCATAGACTGCCGTGTAATCATAAGGGGGCTGCTGTGCTTTTTGTATTTATAAATCCGTAGGAGCAGTAAATTTCTCATGTAGGGAGGTGATTTCTAATTTAGGGTTTCTTTTACTATAAGCAAGCTTATCTACTGCTTGCTGCGTGTGTTTAAGTTTACGTACCAGCTAGCTCTGTTTCGAGTTTCGAACCTCCAGTGGTTTAATTGAGGAAAAGGAAGCACTCATTGCAACGTAGAATTTTAAGGTATATTTATTCGGCGACATTTTACTAATACTAGAAAATAAGAATGCCTAATTTATATGTTCATGTGAAACTGCACTATATATAGGATGTATTTTTTTCAAACAATACATATTTTTTTTAAAAGGTAATGAACGAAACGAACGTGGTGTTTTCGCAGACGAGTTCATAGGTGAGGCCGACATTGCAGCAATTAACATGAGCTTCAGAAGACTAATTAGGAAAAATTTATTATTACATTTTTTATTTGTGCCTTGGGAGACCATTGTCTAAATGGCAAATTAGGAGGCAGTTACATTTTCATCCACACGCATCTGTTAACGACCTGGAGAAAAGCACCTTTCAAGAAGTGTGCAGCGAAGTTCGAATGACAGCATGCCGCGGCAAGTCCTAACCCGACACATAGCCGCACATGCTTGCCAGGCAAAGTGTATGTGACGCATCAGTATACCTGCCACGAGTACAACCGAGATGTTCGGTTTGCTACTTTCTCGCGCTTGTCATCACGGCGTTTCGGTCTGATATGACAACGGGGTCGCCTTTTCTGCGCTCCAGCGGATAGCCTGAATTTACCTTTGAAATTCGATGATAAATATCTCGAATTAAATGTGACTTTCAAGGTAAAAAAAAAGAAAAACAAAGGTGCGTTAAAATGTGAATGCCTTCATATTAGCCAGTTCAACAACTGTATAAAAAAAGCTAGGTCATTAATAAATTTTTGTTAATTCATCTTCTGAAGCTCACGTTATTAGCGGCAATGTATTTTTGCCTCGCCTCGGAACTCATCTGCAAAACAATGCCACTTCGCTGCTCTTATATACCCTCTTTATAAAAAAATCTGGATTGTCTATATGAGTTCTCTTCGGTGATGCTCGTATATGTGCTTCGCATGCACATCATACGTTGACAAACTAACCATTGTATTGCATGCCGTGATGCGACTTACGTCGCGCAACAAGAGCTGCTTTTTCAAGGTAAAATATTAACTTTTGCTTCACTTGCCAGAATGTTCATTCCTATATAGAATTAGTCCTTTTGATTGTTCGTTTTCCCCATACTTTCCTGCACTTTCGCTTTTTTTGCGATAGCAATTGTATGGACACTACAAGCAAATTTCCACCGTCGCCGTGATGTTCTGTGTATAAAGTCCAAGTGCGATAACATTGCGGCCACACGCCATACGTGTTATGCAAGTGCGAGTGAAAGCTTGCGAAGGTGAGCTGAGAAGGATGGTAGCTTGATTGGTATATGAGAACTGTTTGGTAGATGCAGAAAACACGTACAATGTTCCCCGTAAATTGTACTTCTTTTCATAAGCTATAACTAGCATTTTTAGCGCTAACCATGTCTCTATAGTACTGCTTCTTTGAAGCAGGCTTTAATTAAACTGCGTCGACCATAAACAAGCAGGAGCTGTTAATTAAGGCAACTTTCTTGACCAAGGATTATACCTCATCACAAGTTGTGCGACTTGTTTTGTCTTCTATCTTCATCACAGCATTCAGAACACTACCATTTTCTTTAAATAAAGGTGTCAAGTAAATTATTTTAAGTTATTCATTTCAACTTCTCAATAGGCATAAGCTAATGATTCCACTGGCCAAGATAGCACGATTCATCCACGCGACTTGAATAGAGATCGAGATTTCATTTCAGTATTGCAGTATAGATGACGACTTAAACTGGTGGTTTGCGGCCGTTGTGCACCATCATTTTGCAATCTATCAGTGCTTGTGGCTTTGAAACTACAGCGGTGGGCGCACTCTTCTGATACAGAAGCTTTGTGATGGACACCAGATCGTTCGAAGTTCTCCGATTCGGCGCTCTCAACGGCTGAGCACAACAAGGAGGCCACCGAGTGGGCGCGCCTGGGCCACTTTGATGGAAGTTCTTTCGCACATATATATATTTTGCCTCTTTTAATTTTCTGCTTTGAGATACAAGGTGTGTAGAATACATATGGAATATCGTACGTATCGCATCGATTTCAGACGCGATTTATTGCAGCGAAGATCGTTGAAAACGCCGTTCGCGATGATAGTGAACGTGCGTTGGATGAAACGGTTTTTTAAATACTTTTCACACACCACAGCAGATGGCGTCAGCGTTTTGTCATTTCTTTCTATCCTTCGTTCCCCTTCTGCGAGCCATGTGCCATCACATGGTGCAGTAAACACGAATACAAGCCCTTTGCTCGAGCAGTAATTACCCCAGCACAACCACGCAAAGCTTCATTGTCGCTGTGATTTCAACATTCTTTCACCGCCGTCACACAGTTCTCCTACTCACATGCACGGGAGCAGAACAACCACAAACTCACTCAAAGCTTTTATGACGCAAGAACAAACACGCAACACCGTAATGACACTGAAAACGCAAACACAGAAATCGATGCAACCACTGCGAAACTGCTCCAGCCAAGCAGACGACACGCGATGTCTGCACCCACCTGTATTGCTGCGACCCCTGTTGGCCACCGTGGGCATTCATTGCAGACGGTGCCACGCTCCTCCATTGAAAAGAGCGGGTGGTCAGCACACTAGCCAGTATATTCTAAGCACTATAACGACGACCACGAAAATTGGCCTGGGGTGTCGATACAATTGCTCTCGCAATAAAAGGAGAAATAGAAAACAGGCGTCGAGCTCGCTTGTACCGCGGCTGTGGACGTTGCAATGTGCACCGGCTACAAACACAGCATGAGCACCGACGACACAACCAGTAGTGGGCACCTCGCTTATTGGTACTTCGGCAGAACCCGTCTGACGCTGTAAAGGACCCCTATTTTCCACTGTATAAGCACCAACGGAAACATAAAACACTAGGCGCGCAAGGAGACAGCGTACGCGAAGGGACCAGCCATCTCGGATGGCCCAAGCTTGAACTCGGCGCAGATTAACTCCAAAATGAAGCGCATGACCTACATATGTATGGCAGAGGCAGGAAAAGTAGGAGTTGAGGACCTGTGTGTTCTAGCCGCTAGGTGAAAGAAGACTCCACGCCGCTATCAAGAAGGTCCCTCAGCTCATGTGTTTCCATCAGCGAGTGACATGTACAGTGCAGTCCACTTGTAACGATATCGAGAAAAACGAGAAATTCGATCGTTATAACTGATCATTGCTATGTCTGGACTGCCGGAAAAAAAAAAGCCAAATATACCTTTGCAGTCCCGAAACCGAAACTGCCACTTGCGATAAAAAAATCGACGTCGTAGAAAGTAGGCCGTGAAAAATAAAACTTTCATTTATACCTCTAAATAGCGTCTCAATCGTTAGGCACGCTGAAATAGAAATCTGCATTTGCTTTCGCGGAAGTTTCGGGTTCACAACCACCGTGTGCATCGCGTCCCTCTGCTGCGCGAACACTGGTGGCTATAATTTAGCTTGCATGAATTCAATGCACCGCGGAAGCACCTCCCGCTGCTTCCGCGTTGCATTTCCGCACTCGCTGAGAGAGGGAGATTGCAAAGGGAATGTAGGCCACGCAGACACCGCTTGCTTATCGCTTTCTCCCCCCTCTTGCAAAATCAGTTTCGTTTTAAGGGACGCACCTGCCGCTGCTTCCATTGAGAAAGAGCGCGGCAGGGAGCACAGGTGCCCCTCGCCAGAGGAGGCGTTGCCTTCGCTTATCGCCTTTCTTCCGCCCTCTCCTCGCGCGACCGCCGACGGGGGGGCGAAGCAGCTGGCGCCATCTTGTGCACGCTGCACCAACTTGCGATGCTCTCCGTGGCTTTCGCAATCGGCACGCGGGCGGGATGCTGCGCGGTAACGGCGGCAGATACGAACTCGCGTAGGCAAACTTTTCACCCCGTCTTGGTTAAGGGCAGCATAGGAACGCAATTTTCACGATTATTCTGCATGAAAAACACTGCCCAGAAGCAAAATTTCAATCGTTATATCCGATATGCGGTGAATAGCATATTGTTATATATGTTTTTTTTTCTTATAGCCCTAATGCATAAGTTGATACTCTTAGCTCGACTCATCGTTATAACTGATATATCGTTCGTTATATGTGGTATAGTTAAATGTGGACTGCACTGTACTGCCGGAGGTTCGATGAAGTACTTGACACAGTGCTGTCTTCGTTAAACAACAGGTATCCACCTGATATGTGGCAGCATAAGTCCTACATTGTACAGCTTGCCATAGGGAAGGAAGACGAAGCATATATAACATAGTTCTACGGTGACGACCTTGAACTAGGACGCCTGATTTTGCACAGAGATATGCTGATTGACATTTTAAGCGAGCAACGGTTGGCATCGTTGCACACATTTGGGGACGTCGTGCACATGTATTTCGGGGGGCAAGGGCGAACACCTGCGAAACCTTTTGCCGGAAATGGCCAAGCTAAAAAATTTCGTTGGCCATACCGGTCTCGTCGACCACATCCGAGAGGGCCTTTTCTTGCCTTCGGCGACTGAAAATGTACTCGCAGTCGATGACTGGGCAAGCCCGTTTGAACCATCTGGCAGTTTTTTCACGGCCACAAAGAACTCTCCCGCAAAATCAATTTGATGATTGCCGAAGACTTCATTTCCAGATGCCCGAACGAACACTTTTTCAATGATGGTGAAATCATCGCATTAGACAACGAACTGATGTCTTTAATAGGAGAGAGAAAGGCACCAACTTACAAGTCAAAGCAAACCACCTGGCTTAGAAAACAACGCAAAAAGTTATACAAAGGAACGAAAATGGAGTCCATAACAGCGCAAGCAAAGTGAAGGCATTTGGGTAAGAAAAGACGCGTGGTTGCGCTATTTGTAAAACTCCCTAGTCTATCTGTGCATTTTTCTTATTAATTTTTATTCGTCGTATGCTGCATTTGCCTCTCAATAACACAATCCACATTGTTCCTATATTTGCTATCAAGTCCTTTCGCGCTTTTGAGATATCGCTGTCTTATTTATTTATTTGTTAATATGTTTATTTATTTGGGCACTTGATGATTTTTAGTCTATGATCCTTTGTTCTGCCTCCGGAAAATAAACGAAACCAGTGGCATAAGGCATGCTTTGACATGTAATGAAATTATGGCTTTATTGAATCGCATTATAGTTATGCTAATAATTCTAGTCATAAGTTGGGTTGAGAAATACGCCTTTTTCATTTTCCTGTGCTGCCCTCTGCCGCACGCCGCCGGAAACATTTTGGAAGGGTGCTGGGGCTTTCGCCAGTTGATTTGTGAACCTGCGCCGTTGTTGAGTGCGCATCGGTTGTGCATTTTGTGAATCGTGAATAATTAATAATGGCTTCTGCGGGGCAACATGTCGTGCCTGGAAGCCTTGTAGCACTCACCAACAATATATATAGGGTGAGCAGGCGTGATAGCGCTGTTTTGTTTATAGTGTGGCCTATAAGGCACGCTGAGTTCCCTCTGCCGGCGCGGCTGCTTTGGAGTTTGTTGTCGCTGACTCCTGCTCTTGCACCTTGCTTTTCTTTCAATTCTTTTTGCACATTCTTTAGACATTTTGCACAAATAAGAAGTTTTCGAGTGTGCAGCCTCCCGCGTCGGATTTAGCAAAGCGGTACACTTGTTTTACATCGACATCTACAGCCACAGATCGTTGTTAGCGTCAAAAATTCGGGAAAAGGTGCATCACTGATATGAAAAAAAACAATTGTCAGAACGTCGAATAAAACACGCATACCTGCTCATATGAGCCGCATTATTCCACCGTGAGAGGAGTCAGTATTAGCGCCTGAGCTACTCAACAGCGACTGTGATCCAGTTATAAATATCGGGCTGTTAATTTATTACTGATTCTCGCTTTTCTTTAACTTCATCATACTTAGTTTTCGCGTGTCATAAAGCATTATTAGAGAAAATTGTGCTCACATACGCGCTCATTTAAAGGCAGTGTTGTTCTCCCGCAAAAACGCGCATGCCATCGCTGACACTGTTGGTATATAACTGAGTGAGGCGGCTGTTTAAGCTGCTGTACCGAATGTACCGTCTCTTGTTTCACGTTTGACGCAGAGATAAACAGTACATCTCACTAATTAAGAAATGTGTGAGCATACCAACACGTACAAACCCACCCATCTACATTGCGAATACGAGCGGCAGCCTACAGGAACGGTGATGTACAGATGTTGGCACAGCCATTGGGCACAGTGCTGTGTCGCCGCTTGTAGCTTATTGTGTACGCGCCGTGCAAAGCGAAGAGTAGTTTATATCAAATCACTAAGGCCAGAACTGAACTATAAAAGCAGTTTCCTTCGTCCTAACTTGCTTACTTTTCAGTACAGGTCCTCCGGTAGTGGGTGCACGAACACGACGGCGTCAGGCCTAACCTTCGCTGAGCAGGATCAACATTGGCTCAAACTTCATGTGCACGGCTTGAAAGGGTTGAAGCTTGCGCATTTCAACCTTTCAACTTTGTAGGCATGTTTTCACTCACTTTGAGCGCGATTATTTATATATACCAACGAAGGCGTTGCGGCTATCGCGTTATCGGTTCGACGGCGTATCGCGCGGGTTTCGGTCAAACGATGGTGTCGACAAGAAAGCCCATCGCAGTACCGAAGCCAGTCTTACGCTACGCATGCTTTCAGCACCGCACTGACGTCAAGCTACCAGTGGAGTTTCAACGCGGTGCACGGCACGAGTTGGCAGTAGCGCATTTTTTTTTTTTTTTTTTCGGGGGACGTTTTCTCGAGATGGGGCCACACGACCGTGCATGCGACCCTTCCAAAACGCTTCGCGACTAATCCGCCAGGGCAGGGCGCATGCGCCGTCGGGCCGTGAAAAAGGCGGATTGTTATATATTGTTTAATGTTTATATATGTTATGTCTTATCTTTGCAATAACTGACCTTTCGTCAGGAAAAGATTTTTTGATTGTATCTTTTGTATTAAATCTTTTACAAGGCATTACATTGCTTTTTCATAGATGTGTACTTGTGCTACTTAATACGCACAAAACACATGTATCTCCCCAATGTGTTTAACTGAATCCGCTTGTCGCATGGCTCAACCAATAGACGCCAGTCTCTTGGCGGTGCGAGGGGCCATTTTGACTTTTCATGTCACTTGGCTTGGTTGCTTGACGAAGGCATTGGCTGCCCAAAGTACCGGGGGCGACACTTATGACGTATTTTCAGTTTCCACCAGCAAAAGTATGGCCCTTGAGATCCGTATTTGCTATCTAAAGATGATGTCTATGATGCGTTGCGGCCCTAAAATTGGTTTCGGCTCATAGATGTTCCGTATAAAGTCCAAGGGCGATAACGCCATCGCCACTTGCTGTGTGCTGTATGTGCAAGTGAAAGCGTGCGAGAGGAGCCGACGACTGCGTCTAAATCTCGTGTGCGAGAGAAAGAAAAGCAGAGAGGAAGTGCGCCTTCTTCTGTTGCACTCGAGGCACCGGCAAGGGAGCGAGGGGGGAGGGATAGCGGGCAGCGTTGTGCTCTGGCATCAACTGCATACCACCGTTACTCTGCGTACTGCGCAGTCGCGCGGGCCGTATCTTGAAAGCGATCTGCGTTGGGGGCACAGTCTACACAGTGTAGGTCTGTCGGTGGCTCGTAGCTTTGTGTGTGCTGTGTGTTCTCGGCGCTAAGTTTGCGTTGAAGCGATAGACAACAGCACGAAGGTCACTTCGCTCGCTTCTGCAGCGGCGCTTAGATTCCTCATGCCAGCGTTTGACAGCGCATGTACGCGCTCATCGATGTGATGTGTTCATGTTTGCCTGTGGGCGCTGACACCATGCTTGTTAATATAGTTAATAAGCGAATGTTTACAAGTTTATATGGACGATAAAAATTCTATTCTTACTTTGTATAGCTGTCTACTAATTTGCTATCGCAATCGATACTTCAGCTGTCGGGCGAAACTATGACTTTTGTCACACATAAGAATTGAAATAATATTGTGTGCAGTTCAACACTACTCGCATTTCTCAATTTTTCCAGTTTCCCGGCTCTTACGGTTTTTTTTAAGGTCCCGTGAAAAACGTATCAGTGGGGTTCTACTGTATATATACATATATATATACATATATATATATATATGCATACATGAGTGAGGTTCGAAAAGCTGGTCAGGCCCCAGCCCCCCCCCCCCCCCCCCCCCCGGAAAAATGAACACTTTCCACCTATGTGTGGCAGTGAATGGGAGTTTGATGTACGCGTAGTACATCGCTATACTTTTTTGCACCAGATTTTCAAAGGGATTTTACAACTGTTCGATATAGGCTATAATTCAGAATTTGATATATCCATGACCGACTGCATTATGATAGCTAAAACAGCACAGAAGCTATTTGCTGTCCAAAATTACAAATGTGTGAAAATTGCGACTGTGAAATCAAGGAAAGACATTTCAAAGAATCTTTATTGGACAAAGCTTATGAAATATTATGAAAACCATTCTCAGATCTTGTTCAAAGTTAAAAGGAACAAAGCTTTCCATAACAGAAGACTTTTCATTCAGAGTGCGTCAAATAAGAAAGAAATTATGGCTAAGTGCGAAACAGGAAAAAGAAAATAATGCTAAGGTGAAGTTGTTCTTTGATAAGTTAAGCGTGGACGGCGTAATGTTTGGATGGGACGAAGCGAAAGATAAGCGCTTTAAACTTACTAAAACTAAAAAGAAATGAATTCACATGATAAGCAGTAGGCCCTTCACAATTCTTAACATGAATTGTCGCAGTGTCGTGAATAAGACTGTCCAGCTCGAAAGCATGCTTTTTTCGCTAGACCCCGACGTGGCCGTACTAATCGAAACTTGGTTACGCGATGATGTATTTGACAGTGAATTCGTACCAAAGAATTATAAAGTGTTACGTAGGGACCGGGATAGAAGAGGGGGAGGTATTGCTGTACTGTATAAATCTTCCATTATGCTGCAGACAATGCCTTATGTTCCCGATGTAGAAAGCGTATTTTGTAAATTATACGTGAATAATTTTAGATATATCATTGCAGCTTTGTACAGACCTCCTAACTCCACTGTTGATAACTTGGAGCGCTTGTCAACTTATATGCATTCATATGTAACGCGAGAAGATAAATTAATACTAACCGGAGATTTCAACCTGCCAAATATCAATTGGGAAGCTTTTTCTTCGTATCCAATTCAGAGTGCAGAAAGTGTTATGACTGATATAGCTTTTACCTTTGATCTACTACAAATTGTGAAGGAGTTCACAAGAATTCAAAATGATTCAAGGTCCATTCTTGATTTGTTTTTTGTAAGTGGCGCCATAAAAGACTGCGTCTCATGTAAAGTAACATCCGGTATTTCTGACCACAAAGCAGTTGTCCTGACGTTGAAAAGTGCTTTAGTCAATGGAACCAATAAGGTTCAATATTTTCCAAATTTTTCAAGAGCACAGGATGACTGTATAATAGATGTGCTAGCTTTTAACTACGATCACTTTCAGGGCCTTGCTTGTGGCGTAAACGACCTCTGGCTTTTTTTCAAAGGCCTCATTCTTGATTGTGTGGAACGTTTCGTTCCTAAAATCGTGAAGAAGTCCGAGCGCCGTAACCCATGGATTACGCGGGAGACGTTACAGATGAGGCGGAAACTTAAGCGATTAAAAAAGAAACGCGCCAAAATAAAGGACTTCGAAGAACTGAAAGCCGATATTGATAACTTGTCCGAAAAACTCCACGAAAAGATTGTCAACGATAAAGAGTATTATCACAGCACATTACTACCA
Organism: Dermacentor silvarum; assembly: GCF_013339745.2. Lineage (NCBI taxonomy): Eukaryota > Metazoa > Arthropoda > Arachnida > Ixodida > Ixodidae > Dermacentor > Dermacentor silvarum. Next base: position 17,942,246 of record NC_051156.1, on the reverse strand, counting down.
GACTTTATCAGATCATCTCCCGAGAAATTCTGGAGGGTTGTGACGCCGGCCTCTTCATCTTCCGACACCTTTTTTATAAACGGTGAAAGTGTGCGGGATGAGAAAACAGTGTGCTCTGCTTTCAATAACCATTTTAAGAGTGCTTTCACAAGTGATGACGGCTGTTTGCCATGCTTTTCTGCTGAGCTGCCTTCCCTTCCCGAAATTGTTGTTTCAGAACAGGGCATTCTAAATTTATTGTTAAAGCTTGACATTAAAAAATCTCCAGGGCCAGATGATATTCCGAACTGTTTTCTAAAGCGTTATGCTGAATGGTGTGCCAAATACCTGTACATTCTATTTGCGAGGTCAATCAACGAAGGATCATTACCGGAAGACTGGAAAATTGCTAGAATAAAACCTTTACATAAGTCAGGGGATAAATCTTGCATCAAAAATTACAGACCAATTTCATTAACTTCAACATCTTGTAAGCTCTTAGAACATATAATTCATAAACATATAACTGGTTTTCTAGACGAACATAACGTTTTTACAAACATGCAGCATGGTTTTAGAAGTGGCCTTTCGACGACTACTCAACTAGTTGAAATCATACATGACTTTGCTAGCACTGTAAACAAAGGGAAACAAACAGACGCGATATTCATGGATTTCAGCAAGGCGTTTGATAGGGTGTCTCATGTTAAATTGCTTCATAAGCTAGGAGCTGTGTTTAAAAATGATAAAATATTAGCATGGATTAAAGCCTACCTTACAAACCGCCATCAGTTTGTTACTGTAAATAAAACAACCTCTTATATTGCTGCTGTCAATTCCGGCGTCCCACAGGGATCCGTTCTTGGCCCCCTTTTCTTTTTGATATATATAAATGATATTGTCACTAACCTCTCTGTTAAAATCAGGCTTTATGCTGACGACTGCGTTCTGTACAATGAAATAACAACGGAAGAAGACCAACTCAGGTTAAACAGGGACTTTAATAAGGTAGTTCAGTGGTGTAAACAATGGCAAATGTGCATTAATTTCGAAAAAACAGTATATATGCGGATAACTTTAAAAAAGAAGCCACTGCTATATCGCTATGGCACAGACAACGCTTTTTTGTCAGAGGTAACGCAATATAAGTATCTTGGCTTGTACATAACAAAGGATCTTTCCTGGTCAAAGCACCTTGACACAGTAATAGCAAACTGTCACCGCAAATTGTTTTTTCTAAGACGCGTATTAAAATCCTCCACACCAGCAGTACGTCTATTGGCATACAAAACACTCGTCCGCCCCGTTTTAGAATATGCTGTAGTTATATGGGACCCGTTCACTAAAAGCGATATTGAAAAGCTAGAAAGCTTCCAGAAAAAAGCAGTCCGATTCATCTACAATACATATGGGCGTAGTTCTGTTACTAACCTTTTATCTCGGAGCGGCTTGCCTTCTATAAGTGCTAGAAATCGTGTATGTCGTTTAAAATTCTTTTACCAAATAATAAATGGTCATTACAACATCGACACGTCTCACATTATCGCCTATACAACAGGTTATGCTACAAGACAGCGACACTCACTATCTGTAACTCCATTTACAACACGTGTAAACTGCTTCAAGTATTCATTTTTTCCTAGAACAATAGTAGATTGGAATAAGCTGGCCGATAAAACTGTAACACAGGACTCATTATCACTTTTCGAGACATATCTTTAATAAAAATCATTTTGCAGTTGCTGAAATTGTTAGTGATAGCACTGTTTCACTGTTTGATTAGAAAATCGCTGAAGTAACGTTTCTCTTTCCGTCTTTTTTTTTTCCCCTTTTATCTGTTCGCTTGTGTGAAGCGCTTGTTTTTGCGCTTGTTCTTGCGCTTGTTTTTACGCTTATGTGAAGCGCTTGTGTGAAGAAACTTTTGAGTGCAGTTCCCAATTTTTGTACTTATTTTCTTTTGTATGTAAAATTTCGTGTACCACGCTGCTAAGATCTTGCTTAAGATCGCAGTATTTATAAATAAATAAATAAATAAATAAATAAAATATTGTCACACTGTAGTGAAAGTGAAGAATGACGCAGTGTCAAAACTGTGATTTACAAATTTAACTCTTTATTGGGTGAACTTGTGCCCATCAAAACAAGTATCACTCAAGCACGATACTGGTGAGCAATGTCTGCGGTTATCGAGAATCCGATCTGCAGGTTAAGCGTGTCGGCTTTTATACACGACACAGTTCCAGCTTGATCACTGGTGCTTGCATACCTTCCAGAAAGTACAGTAGAACCCCGCTGATAGTGTTTCATGGGACCGTAAAAAAGCGTAACAGCCGGGAAACACAAGAACACAATTTTATTTTAATTCTTGCGTTTTAATGAAAAAAAGTCGCAGTTTCGCTTGAAAGCCAAAGCATCGATTGCGATAGCAAATTAGTAGGCAGCTATACAAAGTAAGGATAGTCCTGTAATCCCTCGTTCTAATGAAATCGCTTTATTCGAATTTTCTTCCAGTTCCGACACAAACGCATGCATTTTAAGCCGCATTACTCGAAGTGCACGAAGAGCTTGACCTGCTTAGAGCGAAGTGGCGAGCGGAGGCATCGCCACTGCCGAGCGGCGGCGACCATTTTGCGCATACATTGTGAAATTAATACCGCCAATGAATTAGTCTCATGCAGGCACAAAACAGGCCACAAAGCACCAAACTCACGACTGATGACTGCCTAGTAACGGGTACCAAGCGAGTGCCGAGTGCTCCGAGCTGTTTACTGGGGAGCGAATAGAAGTTGTCAAATTCTATGGTGCCATTAATTTTAGTCGCAATTGCATCGCTGGTGTCCCCCGTGATAGAATCCACACGAAAATAAAGTTTTCCTGATGCTTTGCGATGCCAGAAAACCACGGTCTCTTGGATGCCGAAAAGTGGCCTAGAGACCGCGGGCAGACTTGCGCCATAGCATTCCATGGGGTGCTCTCGATGAGCAATGTATTACCGCTCTTAAGAGCTGGCGCTGAAATGTGCCGAAAAGCACGAAAGAAGTGTCCCTCCGATTATAGGTGCCATGTTCGACGCGAGGAGCTATGTTAACAAATCAGGAAGACGACGTTGGGGAAGCTGGTTTAGAAATTTGCTCGCCGCTCGCCATAATCAGCCTGCATGTCTCGTGTCACCGATCTTAGGGGTGTGCGGGTGTCATAAGAGATGGAGATGGAAGGCACATGTCGCAGTAGCGCACCCAGGATCTCTGCCAGGGGGGGGTTGACAGTTTGCCAATACCATCTAAACAGCACTAATTTCGATTATTTCATGGGAAATTGTCAAAAAATGTGCTCTTTGCGAGTGTGCAGACGATTACGCGTCCTACATCTTAGTTGCAGCACTCAAATCCGTAAGGAAAGAAAGGGGGTTAAACAAAAGGGGGGCTTAAGTCGGCCTCATGGGGGGGGGGGGTTACAACCCCCGAATCCCCCCCCGTCGGTGCGCCTCTGGCATGTCGACACAGCAAACGGATCTTTAATTATAACCCAAACTTCTAACAAAACTCTATCACACTAAGACACACTGCCGAAAACATACTTGTAGTGAAGAAGAGGAAGAAGTGCTCTTGCGTCTGTCGCTGTGTGCGCCATCAGCGTTCGTGGACTGCCTCGATTGCGTGAGACGTCATTGTCTAATAAATCGTCATATCACATACTAACAAATATACAACCTAAAACTACTCAATAAACACTAAACATGTTCCTAATTCCGCCTACGTTAATCTGTGGCGTCTAGTCTGTGAAAGTCGGGCAACCCTGGCCCACACCTACGCTACGAAAGAGAGTCGTCTCACTGCGCTTGTCGTCACACGTATGTTCCGGTCCGAAGCTTGTCGGCTTTTCTTCCAAAAAGTCAGTATTCTTGTCGATGCTGTAATCGTTGCTGCCTTGCCGTCATCGCGTCACCTCATTAGTCTTAGATGTCGGCGTCCTGTACTTCGTCGGTGACGTGGCGCGGCATTGCCTAGGCCCACCTTGATAGGCCTAACGTCGGGATGTGTCGCAAGTTGAAAGCTTTCGAGTGCCGACGTGGCGTCCCGAGGACTATAGACCGTGCCGGTCTGCCGCAGAAGAGGGATCCTCCCTGGGGTGCCAGGTGCCGCCGTGAGAGGCTGCAGCCAGTCCAGGAGCCTCGCTCGAACTTTGCCGAGGTCGACGGCCACACCTTGGACGGCCAACGTCACGGACTCAGCCGGACCCCCAAGTCTCCCGTCGCCAGAGCGTAGCTGACGGTGCAACCTTCGTTGCCCAGAGCCACGTCGATAATCCACGGACAGCGCCGTTCTTCCCTTGATTACAGCTAGGGTCACGCGCCTCGAGGGCTTGTGCCGTTCGGACTGCGCGGTGCTTCTCGTGCTCTTCTTCCTTTTCGCGCCGCAGGCGGCCTCCTACATATGACACTGCATCGTAATAAAACACCACCCCTAGCTTCGTTGCACTTTTGACAGTGCAAATCAATTGATAACTTGCCAAGAACACAAAAAATTCTAGCGTCGCCAACGGCGAGTCAGGCCGTCAACATGGCGGGTTAACGCAAGCTGGTGTTTCCCCGGTGATTTTCTGGAGCCGCTCATGCTCAATTCATGCCATCCGACTTTAGACAAACAGTCTAAATGCGTGGTAGGATCATTGAATTTTGTTCCTAAACATTCGGCGGGGATGCGACGGTGCGCGAACACCGACTCTCGAATCATAGAATTAGCACCGTGTCATCAACAAAGGTGCGCCGAAAAACTCGCATTTTGCAAACTTCACGGGTGCACACCTCGGGAAAAAAATTGCCCATTGATCATCATGCAAAGCCCCTAATGCAACACGATTCAGTTTTCACGATCGCACTGCGTACCCACTATGAGCAGCTAATCGTTTTTTGAGCACAACAAACACATCCTCAGACTCGAGCCCCAGCATTTGCAGCACTTTCCAGCACGATACTCGTAGTGTTCCATGACCTCCACACCCCCCTATAGATGCATGGGCGGCGACCTCGGCCTCGTGCAATGTTTGGTCAAAATAGAGCAGTGGTTGCTCGTGCCCGGTAAGAACTTGAAACAGCCAAAGCTCACTGCCTTTTTTGCACCTGAATAAAGTTTTGCTTCACTGAATACATTGTAATTTGACTTCCTCGCAGTTGTGGCGCAATTAAAGCTCAAATGTTTTAGCTTTTGTCGAGTGGTCACGTATATCGAATTACCACTTATAACGAATTTTTTTGCCGTGCCGCTGACTTCGTTATAACGAGGGATTACTGTAGTTTTATCAGCCGTATAAACTTGGAAATATTCACTTATTAACTATATTAACAAGCATGGTGTCAGCGTGCACAGGCGAACGTGAACACATCACACTCGATGAGTGCGGACACACTCACTGTCAAAACGCTGACGTGAGCAAGCACGGCAGCAGCAGTGCACAATGTGACCTTTGTGCTGTCTATTGCTTCAACGCAAGCTTAGAGCCGAGAACACACAGCACGCACAAAGCTCTGAGCCACTGACGCCTAAGACTGCCCCTAACGCAGAAAGCTTTCAAGCTACGGCCGGCGCCGGTGCCCGCGGCCGTGCAGTACGTAGTTGGTGCCAGAGTACAACACCCCGGAAGATGGCCCGCTTCCTCCCCACTTTTCTTTCTTGCGCGCGCGAGACTTAGCCGCAGTCGTCGGCTCCCCCCCGCACATTTTCACTAGCACATACAGCATACGGTGCGCAATGACAGCTTTATCGCCCTTGGACTTTATACGGAACACCTAAGTGCCAAAAACAATTTTAGGGCCCCAATGTGTCATAGACACCATCTTTAGATAGCAAATATGGATCTGAAAGGCCATGCTGTTGCTGGTGGAAACCGAAAGTACGTCATAGGTGTCGCCCCCGGCACTTTAGGCGGCCGATCCCATCGTGAAGCCACCAAGCCAAGCAACATGAAAAGTCAACATGGCCACCCGCGCTTGCGCGGAGTGGCAGTTCGCAACACATGATGCGGGAACGGTTCCACGAGGTGGAATCCAGGGGGGATGTCCGGTTGCCCTGACCCCCCCCTCAAATTTCTGCATCGCCTCTCACTGACACTGTGATGGCCCTGTGGCAAAAATTGTGGCTACCAGCATTCTTCAAAAGTGTTTTTCGCAAGTACCAGTGGTAGCAGCCATGCAGAAGTAAAGCTAGCTCGCTCACAAGCTTAGCTGTTTTCTGTAGAGGTGTGGTGTCGCTAAGTTGCCGTAGTTATTTTTAAGCGAAGCTTTATATGCTTACATGTGTCGGCTCGGCGGTGTTGGTGGTGCTGTCACGCTAAAAAGTGGGCTGATCCTGGTGGTAGTGCAGAAAGGGTCCAAGCTCAATGGCACATACCAGGGACAAAAAGAAAGAGGAAGAAAGAAAGAAAATCACCAGGAAGGTCAGATACACACGTGACAAGCTTTGCTTACCCCCATTTTCTCGACAGGGGAAGAGCTGGCGATTTTTTCTCATGAACACCTTGGAACTCTTGGCGCTGGCTGTGCCTTACTCGTCCCGGCGGTGAGCGAACGAGGGGACGACCCTTTTGTCAAGCACGCCCATGTCCGCGCGAAGGCCTTCACGCCTGGTTAACTTGGATTGCCCTCAGGGTGTCATCGGTTGCCTCTTACCGTTACCTGGGAAAGATAGGGGTGCGGCGTAGCGCGTTCACGCCGGAGAAAAAAAGCTAACAAAGCGGAGAGGCGTCAACAGCAGCAATGTAAATACAGACAACTGAACACAGACTGCGAAAGCGGGACCGTGCAAAAGTGGAGAACTTGTGCATCGCAGGACCATGAGTCCGAGGAAGAACATCACCGTCTGCAGTCGCTCACGCCGGAGAAACTTCAGGTGATGATGATGATGATTTAATGGCATCCCCTCTGAAACGGGGCGGTGACAAATAGTCACCTAGCCTGATTGATTTAATCAGGTATGTTCTACTATTTTTACAGCGAAGCTGTATATGCCTAGGCAAAACGTCCGTCCGTGCCCAGGAGCGCACTCCGCAGGAACCAGCACATGCGCAAAAACAACAAAAAAAAGCGAGTTGAAAAGGAGTTAGGAGCAAGAGGAGAGGGAATGTCTGGGTCTTTCACCTCGGAGTAACACGTGTCGGCGATGTACATAGTGGTCCACTGTTAAATAAAGCCCCTTAAACTTCGTAAAGTAGCGTCACTCTCCTCCTCTGCCTTCACTCCTCCTTGTTTCTCCTCTCTCTTTCGCGCTCCTTCCTTGACTGTGGCGCCGCCTACACCACTTGAGTGTAGCAGACAACCTTTCGCTACAGTAGCTAGAATGTACTTTCGCAGAGTGAATGCAAGCATAGCAATGCAGTGCGCTTTAAGGGGGGACATGGGTTGTGGAGATTATGTCCTGCATCTTATGGCCAATTCTGATGAAAATAATCAGGCTTGCTTTGTTTTTCGTGCTGATTTCAAATATGCAATAATTTTTCTTGTAGGTCCATTTGTTCAGAAGATACACAAATCTGTCGCTCTATTGTTTCAGGAGACAATGGAAAAAAACTGCTCAGTAGAAAATGAATATTATTTCATAGCTAGATACTATAATATGCAATAAATGCAATGCTGCAAAAAAGTTTTCAAATTAAATAATAATTAGCCATTCTGCAGGTGATCAAATTTATTTCCTTGTCCTATGGCTACCACAACAAAAGAAAATTAATAAAATAAAAATATACATGTGCAGAAATTTGAAATTCTGCTCTCAGCACTTTGTAATATGCAGATTAGGCTTTCTGCTAAGGAAAGAATTATTGCTCTAGCTGTTCTACGTCATGAGGATATCACTCCGACAATCTGGTGAAGTCGCCCAAAAACAAGTTTTGAGAAAAGTGAGAAAACATGCAAAACCTTTTTATTTGCAAATTTACAGTTGGAACAGCTCAGTAGGCACCAGACATGTAGTCCTGCTGACTTCCAGCCCCTGTGTGCCGCTTTTTCGGGGACTGGCGCAAGTTTTCTGTTGCTTTGCCCACGTTCAGTTCGGCGTAAAGTTCGCGAATCGACCGCACGCAGTCGCTCGTCAGATTACGCGCCGCGCGATCGGCCGCGGGCGTCAGCCTTCACGTAGCTCTGCCACGGTTTCGTGTGAAGAGCCCGACGGCTGTTGTCCATCAAAGAGAAAATGTCATTGAACGCGGTCTGTCGGTTGCCCGTTGCCTGCATGGCACGCGTAGCCAAAACGTTCACAGCAAAGGGGTTCATTCACTCGGCACTATCAACGCACGGCGAGCTCCACACCGAGTCTTTCCAGTTTGCGCACATAAAACGCAGCTTCACAGCGAGTCCATATTCCCGCTCGTCTCGGACGATTTCGAAAGCACCACTGCAGTTTTTGCACGTCGCAAACGTTAATAAAGTGTTCACTGCACTCAAATCCACAATCGTAAACGTATAGTCCCATCAGCCGGGCGAAGTGCATCGTCGGTACTGTCACCCACGAACTCGCGTTTCCTCTCAGTCGCTGGAGCGGAAGATAACGCTGATAGATTCGCTATGGCTTTCGCCGCTTCCTCCTTCAGCTCGGAGGGTTGCCGGTAGATCGTATCTTGCAGGGGCGGATCCAGGTTTTTTCTGAGGGGGGGGTCAGCTTCTGTCAATGATGATGATGATGATAGTAGCCTTTCTTATTTATCGAAATTCACCGTTTCTGCTCACGATAAACCCGCGTTTTATACGTCTAGAGCAACACCTGTAGCCCACCATGGTGGCTCAGTCAGCTCAGGCGTTGCGCTGCTGAGCACGAGATCGCGGGATCGAATCGCGGCCGCGGCGGCCGCATTTCGATGGAGGTTGAAATGCGAAAACGCCCGTGTGCTTGCGTTGTAGTGCACGTTAAAGAACCCTAGGTGGTCAAAATTAATCCGGAGCCTTCCACTACGGCGTGCCTTATAATCAGAACTGGTTTTGGCACATAAAACCCCAGAAAGAGGAAGAAGACCTGTAGCGAAGCCAGATATCGGTTTCTCCGAGCTTATAGGAAAAGGACGTTACCCAATACAGCCATGTGCTTGGCGGCTGTGCCTGATAATACAGGGTGTTCAAAACTAAGCTTTATGCTTTTCTTAAAATTAGGCACTGGGAGGCACACGAAGACCACCCATGCAGATAAGTTATGTAGCCAGAGGGGTCACAAAGTGAGATGACAATAGTCGCTGTGAACAGTCCAATTAACTAAAATTGAACAATCTTTTTTTGTCGACTGCAGTAAGTGGGTATGTTTGTATTGAAAACTTAGAGGCAGTCGTGTTTCTTACTGCAGTCAATAAAAAGTTAATTATTCAATTTTAGTCAATTCGGCTGCTGACAGCGATAATTATCACATCACTTTGTGTCCCCCTGGCCACATAACTTATTTGCGCAGGTGCTCTTCACGTGCCTCCCAGTGCCTAACTTTAAGAAAACCATAATGCTTAATTTTTAACACCTGGTATATCTAGCCTGTATTGTTTCTTAAAATAAAATTTGGGATGATCTGTTACAGGTTCGTTATAAATGCGTAAGCACGGGCCCGTCTTTGGAGTTCTGTTAGGACACATTGATTTCCTTAAGGAGATTCTTTGTGTTCGGCTGAGACACCGTCGTTTGCTTTGGAGCTCCAACGCAGCAACAACAAGCGTAGTAGTTGCTGCGTCGAGCAGCGCACTTTGCAGTTTTCGATGAGCGTCCGTCGCACTTTTTTAGCACCAAACTTGTGCCGCGTGCAAAATTTGCGCACCGTTTTCGACAACGTGGCACGCTTTCTCGCTGACACTGGGGCAAGATGGCGCGTCTCAATGCGCGTCTCGAAGCGCGCAGCAGACGATGGCCATGCCGTTCCGCCAGACGATGGCCATGCCGTCACGTGCGCCAAGTGCCGAATAGGAGAGCGTGTTAGTACCTTTTTTTGGCGCGCAGTTTTTAAGTGGCCAATAGCTGAATGGGGCCCGTTCTGGCGGGAATTTGAAGGCAAAAAGCGGCTCTTTCAAATGAGACCAAGATGTCCGCGCTAGCACACGTGGAAGAGCAGGCGCGCGTTTCGGAAAATGTGCCGTTTCAGCATCAGTTTAGCCTAAAATTCAGCTAGTACATGTCGTGTAAGGCATCATTGCGGCTTAAATATTGACATTATCGGTATGAAATTAACAATATAGGTGCAATAATAGCTGTACATTCCAACAATGAAATTTTAAAAAATCTAGTTTTTTCGCGATTTTTGGTCGCTTTGGGCGGAAGGCACAGACACACCAGCCTTAGTGTCCTACAGCAAGTGCGTCTCAGAGACATAATGGCCGTACGAACTAATAGTTGAACGAACAAGCAAGCGAATGACTAAACGAACGACGACTAAACCAGCTAGTGAACGAGCGGGCGACCGCATGTTTTCTTTGTGAGTGCTCTACCCCCGCATTGTAACCTTCACACACTTTGAAGCTCACGCGAATTAGCACGTATGTCTCAAAGACCTATGATGCTGTCGTTCGGTGACGAATGCACCCCGTAACTCGGTTTCGCAAGCTTTTCATTGCTGCCTTTGTATCGCAAATCCACCGGGCAGCCGTCAACGACGAACAAGAACAAAAGAGGCAAACAAAGCTATTCGCTCTAAAGAAAGCTAGTAAGTAAACACAAAAGGCAGAGTTACTTTCCTAATATGAGTTTTCATGCTTGAGCCTCAAATGTCAAAAGGATTGAGCAGAATCATAAAAGGTTCGTAATCACGTTTTCAAACGCAGCTTTGTGGGCCCGCAAATTCAAGCCTGTTGGAGTACAAAATGATTAAGCTTCTTGCCTTTGCTGAAACTATTTTGGCATGCGAAGGCGCAGCAGGTCATGGTGATGGAAAATGCCGTGAAACGACGTCGCACTTGCCACAAAACTTAGTTCAAGGCGTTCGCAAACCAAAACAACACGGAAGAGCGACGGCGCCAACATGTGTTCCTCGCCAGTCAGTAGACGCTTCTCAGGCGAAAATGGCGATGGAGCCCGATCGCAAACAAACTCGGCCAGCACCCGGCGGCGCAATGGCCCACGTGATGCCATTAAGCCAATACGACACGGCGTCGGCCTCCAACAGGGTGTGCGAGGCGGCATTCTTCAAAGCGTGTCGCTACTTTTACATTGAGGGGCTTTACTGTTAAAGGCAACACCGAAGCGTGTGGCGTCTGCTCGGCGCCACCGCCGGCCGGCGGCTGCGATGAGTATCGCGCAGGCGCAGTGAGCGCTTTGGGCAGTGCTTTTTCGTCGTCTGCTACCGTTGGCTGCACGATGCAAGCAGCTCACGTGATTCGTATTTAATAGCAGCCACTATCCTTCCAGCTGGAAGGAAAGTGACGATAGATTTGGTAATCAGGTAAATCCCTAAATGTCAGCAGCATTGACGCTGCCGTCTTTTGTTCGCCTTCTCGTTTCATAAAGATTTGCCTGCTTCAAAAATGTTTTACTGTCCATGTCGACTCCAATGATTCTACAATACCTCGAGTGATAGCTCTTTATAAAGTAATATGTTCTTTAAAGGCGTCTGTGGATTCTTTGTTCAGCCTACGCACTGCAGCGACTCGAATGTGCATTAGTACGAATGTTACAGGCACTACACATGGAGAAATATTCTTTAATATAGCTGTACCACAGAGCGACATCCGTAAAACAAAATTATCATGAGGGTCTTGTAAGTTGAAACGGCAAAAATATATGAGAGTTAATATTTTGCCTCATCTAATTTTCTTTCAGCTTTGGAACGGCTGGCTGTCAGTGTGTGACCATGCAGTCACCGGCCAACATTAAAAAGGCATGATTGGCTTGCTTCACTGCTATCCGAAGCGCGGCAGTGCACGGATAGCATGGTGTTCCCTTTAACAGTGAACCGCTCTGTACGTACACCCTTGCAACGTCGGCGTGGAGTGCACACATGCCAAGTGTGAGGGAGCAAGGGGTGGAGGGACGTCTGGTGCGCAATTGGCGGCGCGGTTGGTGACGTCGTTGCTCTCTCGCAGCGGTGCGCGCGCAGGTCATTCTCCGACATGGCAATTGTACAGCCACGTGTCGTGCGTTCTCCCAAGGAGCAGCTTGCGTACGAAAAACGGCGCCGCGAACAGCGCCAGGAGTCCGCCCGCCGCCGCCATGCCGCCATCGCCAAACGTGTCCGTGTCTTCATTGCTCGGCATAATGGGGCGCTTAAAGTGACACATAATTGCATAACACAGTTCATATACTATAACACACTTTAATATACTTGCGTGATAAACCTTAAGGTAAACACCGCAGCCACCCCTTTTCAGCTTCGCTGGTCAACCATCTCCATGGGATGCAAGGGCTGAACATTTTTTTAAGCAAAGCTTTATAGGCTCACAAGTGCCGAGGTGGTGGTGGTGTCACGCTGAAAAGTGGGCCGAGTGCAGAAAGGGTACAAGCCTAATGGCACATAACCCTGTGGGCATCTGTAAGGTGCTCTTGAACTACCTTGTCACAAGTGGGACAAAGCACGGAAGGAGGGGGGGCTTGTACTCTGGTAGCAACTGCGTAGTTTGCACAGTGGCGCACAACGTATCTTGACAGCGATCTGCAGATGCGACGACTTCGGGGTCGGTCGACTCGTGGTTGGCCTGCTGCCACTTCCCCTGTCGCGAAAATGAGGGTAAGCGAAGCTTGTCATCCGATTCGTGCGTGAGGGCTTCCGAAGCCCAGGCAAAACGTCAGCGAAGAGCCACTGACCCCGAGTTGCGGGAGCGCGATGTTGAGGCATGCATCATCGTATTGTTACGCCGTGGTCACTGCCAGTGAAAAGTGAGGGAATCGAGGGAAGGAGAAAGAAGAAGACGACGTTGCTCCTACGATTGACTCCGGCCAGCATAGCCCAAGGAGCTACATCTTCTTCTTCTTTCTCCTTCCCTCGATTCCCTCACTTTTCACTGGCAGTGACCACGGCGTAACAATACGATGATGCATGCCTCAACATCGCGCTCCCGCAACTCGGGGTCAGTGGCTCTTCGCTGACGTTTTGCCTGGGCTTCGGAAGCCCTCACGCACGAATCGGATGACAAGCTTCGCTTACCCTCATTTTCGCGACAGGGGAAGTGGCAGCAGGCCAACCACGAGTCGACCGACCCCGAAGTCACGCACGAAAAAGTCATTGTCCCAATGCTACAAACACGAGAGCAACAAACTAAAGCACACGTAAAGAAAATTAACAAACAAGGACACCACATGGACGAGTTCTGCATCCGTGAATGGAGATTGTTTTTGTAAATATTTGAGCAGTGTTGTATGCAGTTATTTCCGCAAGTTATACACGCTGATTTTTTTTTTTTTTCTTGTTGTTTCCGGGCAGTTGTAATTGGGTGTGTGAGGTATACATGGGGGCCGGTTATACACAAAAAAATATGGTATTCCTCTGGCATGTCGTGAACCACTGGTGAGTCACCACTGGTGAGTTCCGCCCCCCCCCCTCCACCCCCGCTGTGTCCTGCAATCATGACCTGACCTAGTGGTGTGCTTGTGATGTCTGACCTGTTGCAGACACTAGAGGCTGAGCCCGAGGCCGTGTCCAGCTGCCCTGCGCTAAGGCAGCTACTGCACAACCTTCGCGGAGGAGGTGGTGCGGGTGATGCAAGCACACCCCACCAGAGCCAACCATCTGGTGGCAGCCTTACCAACCGCAAGACACCCACTGCTCTCTAGCATCGCCATCTTACACAGGCCGTGAGTATGTTAGAAGGAACTGTGGACGTATTGTGGTAAAGTTGACTTTATGAAACTGGCCATCGTTGTGCAATACATATTCTAGTATTCAACACATATTCTTGCTCATTTTCTTGAAAAAATCGGGTGCACGTTAGATTTCTACTTTGTTTAGGAGCTTTGTCATTTCTATGTTACCATATTCACTTGCATAAACAACGCACTTTTTTTCCCTGAAAAATATGCGCACAGTTGGGGGTGCGTTTATTACGTATGCGGGGTAAAATTTCGAGCAATTTTTTATCGGCGGCCACCTGTAAAAATGTTGCAGTTTCACCCGAAAGGCGAAACATCGATTGCAATAGAAAATGCATAGACAGCTACAGGAAGTAAGGATAATAGTTTTATCGGCCGTATAAACTTGCAAACATTTGCTAACTATGTAAATTAACAAGCAGGGTCAGCGCACACAGGCAAATATGAACACTTCACACTCCATGACTGTGGCGTGAGGAATGTTGGTGTGGTGGAAGCGCAGCAGTAACAGCAAGCGAAGTGACCTTCGTGCTGTGTATCGCTTCAATGCAAACAGCGGCGCGAACGGCGTCGCACCTAGACTCGGTCCCTGACACAGATCACTTTCAAGATAGGGTGTGCGCAGCTGCACAATGTGCATTGCTGCGCTGCTCACCTCCCTCCCCTCCCCCCGGTGACATGCGCGTGTCGGAGTACGGCACGTTTCCTCCCTGCTATCCTCCCTCGAACACAGGAGATTGAGGCGCTATCGTTGACGCCGACGGCAAAAAGGCGCTAGAATACAATAAAAATGCAATAAATGTAGGAGACGCACGCTATGATTCCGCGTCCGATCCAATCGTTCCCGCCGGACGCCATATCGCACGCTGAATCGTACCGTGTCTCTCCTACTTCACGGCAGCAAGTTCAGGGTGCGTTCATTATGCAAGGAAAGGAAGAAACATACTTCTTGATTGGAAAAGTGGGGGGTGCGTTCATTATGCGAGTAAATACGGTAGTTATCTGCCTTGGACACATACAAAGTGGGTGCACGTTTGATCCGGGGGCATGTTAGAATTGGGAAAATACCTCCAAATGAACTGGGCGCTTTTGACACTTTTTCCACGTATTTAATTCGATCCACTGGATTTGATCAGTTTCGCCAGTCCTGTCAGGGTCGAATTAACAGACGTTGACTGTAGTCTCATCACCGTGTCTCATCGGCGTTGCCGATCTGGCAGAGCTCGTAGCTGCATTCCCTGCGAAGCTTCATCACGTACCACTGAAAAGCGGTTTTTCTTCGAAATCAGCTGGCAGCTTGTGGTACATTGTTGTCCCTCAAATACCAGGCTCACTTACAGCACGCTGATAGAGTTATTGGGAAATGGAATTGCGAAAGTACGGTACCGACACACGCACAGCATGTGACCGGCTTCCCACACTTTCTTCCACTCCTTATGCTAACGTATAAAAAAAAGGTGTGCATAGAATCAGGTAAATCCCATAAACAGACATTGTGAGCTACAGTTACTGCTTAAGAAAATTCTAGGGCAGGCTGAAAACAGGTGTCTTCAACAGGAGACGATGCATGTCATTCACTATCCCATAAGCTCCGCCGAGACAGATGCTGCCACTAAAGGCATGCTGACTGGTGAAGTTCTAATTATCCAGCGAGTGCCAATTTTAGGATCAAAATAACTAAACTTTGGGCGCATAGAAAAGCATGGGCACCGGCCAGAACCTTTGGTTGGGATCTAATAAACCGAAATATCAAATTAACGGAAGTCCACTGTATTGGGTGATTATTTGTGTTCTCGATCGTGAACAATGGTGCCAGGAAATTGCACGAATGAGGTCCATCTCAACGAGGTTCTACTGTATTTGCTTATTTATACAGCCAAACGTCAATATAACGAACATAGAATTAACGAATTACTGGATATAAATGAAGTAAAACTCAAATTTATTTGGCCATGCTTTCTTTTAGTGTGAATTTCACTGCTATAGTTGAACCGTAAATGCTAAATTTGAGCCAGTATTGCTTATGTGAGGCAAATATTTGTTTGTTTACAACTCAAAATAGTGTAACAATATGGCTACTTTAATCGAAAGAATGTCAAATATTCATAAAGAGAAACTTGAAACAGCACATTCTACACACGTATGCAAGTCGTGGCTTGGCTTGACTAATCCCCCAGGTCCCGTCAAGCTGTCTGAGACAGCTTTTTGCCTGGGGGGCCTCCAACTTGTGTGTTGGAAATAAAGTGGATTCTATTCTATTCTATTCTATTCTATTCTATTCTAGCTTGCAGCTGGCAAGTGAACATGCCAGTCTCATGTGACCACACTGGTTGCGCTTGCTGGCTCTGCAACAATGTGCCAGGCATTGCAAATACGGGAGTCGCTGACAGAAGGAGAGAAAAGTCAGTTTTGCCCGAAAGGCAAATCATTGATAGCAATGGCAAATAACTACACGAAACAAGGCTCATAGTTTTATCAGCCTTATAAATTGCTGTAAACATTAGCTTACAAATAAATTAACAAGCATGGTGTCACATGTGCACGTGCAAACCGGAACAGAGCTCACTCTATTGTTGAATTCCAATGGCAGATCGCGAGCGCTCGGCCAGATCACGAACGGAGCGCGTCGCTCCGACTCGGATCGCTCCCACCAGCTCGCACCAAATCTGCGAATGGAATGCATGCGCTCCCGTGGGGGCACTTAGTACACGGAAATGAATTGAGAGGGCGCTGAACTAGAGGTAAAATAGAGAGGAGAACGACAACTTGGTGGCGCAGCCCACCACACCGCTTCAAAGGAGATGCTTATAGCATCCATCCATTCATGTGCATCGTCCCAGCATTCTCTGGGTTTGTTTTCCTTCTGGTATTTCGCGCGAGCATCGCACGTGTTGGGGCGCTTGTACCACCTTAGGCTGTACGGTACCTCGTCGTCCGAGTATCGCCGAACGACATCCTCGACGAACCCAATCACTTAAGGCCTCTTGGCAGGCAGGCGAAACATCACATCAAACGCCCGTTCACACACAGCAGCGTCACATTCACTGCCGGTGTCGGTAGAATCATCACTGGACTGTGTCCGAGTCGGAGCTGTCACTATCTAGTAGCATGAACAAAAGCGCACGGCGCGTCGCAGCATCCATGCGGTCCATGTTTTCCATGTCTACTGCCCGCGACCGGAAACAGGCGACCTGGCGACCATATTAGGAAGCAGAGGCGGGTGAAAAAAATATGTCACGCGGACTTCCGGTGAAATCTGCCGATTTCGGCGGAGCAGATATTTTTGTTCCACAGAGCGATCCGGAATCGGCGGCTGGTCCCAATCTGCCATTGGAACACACAACTCACGCTCCCATTCTGCCATTAGAATAGACTTGCTCCACACAGAGCAGAAATACTTGATCTGGATCTACCATTGGAATTCAACATATGTCTGCAGACACTTGCTGTCACAGCGCTGGCGTAATGAAGCGTGGCATCAGCGAACGAATTCCCCTTTGTGCTGCACATGGCTTCAACACAGTGCACATGAAGCCATCAGCCGTCTCGGCTCGCCGAGCTTTGCACCCACAGCAAATTACCTCCAAGATAGGGCACACACTAGCTGGACAGAAAAAGAACCGCCCCACTAGCACTTGCGAGAAGACACCATTCTTCTCAGCTCACCCTCGCATGCTTTTGCCTTGCTCCTGCAGCGTACGGCATGCAGCCGCGATCTTATCACACTTGGACTTCATACGAAACCTCACAGCAATGGCAATGGCCACCTGCAGTGTCTTTGCCATGGCCGTAAATAAAGCAGGTGACAACATGTCATTGCTTGCCAGCCGGCATGCTGGTACGGCTTGCCCGCTCTTATTGCACGTGATCGCGTGCAATGCGAGCGTTCACAACACAACGGCTTTGGCCGTGGAATTTTCCCCATTCATGTCATACCGTGATTGTATCATTGGACTGTAGATTGAAGATTGGACTGTAGAAGAGGAATTTCTCTCTCTGCGTTCACTGCTCGGTGTGACACTGCGCTAATTAATTCACCAAGGCACTGAAGCGCCTGGCTGTGTTTGTTTGTGATGTGCACAAAGTGAATTTAGCCATAAGTGACACCTGGGATTGTCTTATGGGGAACCTGGCCGTGCCACATTCAAGAAGTTAGGTGCAAGAGGTGTGCTTTCTTATTCTTGTTTCATTCTGGCGTGCACCCTATTTAGTAATGCGCTCAAATAGCCCCTTGACTAGTCACCTTGAATGACTGAAGCCGTCACTACTTGCAGGTCATCTGCCAGTGAGGTAACCGCCATCTTGTTTCTGCAGAGCCTTGCTTGCAGCGTTTGCCCGTCCACAAGCATTGGGAACTGCTGTGCCCTTATAATGGCATCCACGCACAACGCATCCAGCCCAGTAGAGTTTGCCACTAGAACTGCCGCTCATGTTTTGCCACGCCGCCCACTGATAGATTACTTTTTAGCATTGTTGTAACATGAGCGCGCTGACATGCATCAGCCTGTCATTTTTTATGCCTCTATAGAAAATTTCTTTTTATTAGTTTACTGTTTGCCTCTCTTAGCTATAGTTTTAGATACAAATGTTTGTGTTTTGTTTTTAGCTGTGAACAAATGATTTTATTCACTCAGTTGCACCATTTTTTGATATCATGAAACTTAGTGTGTGTGCATGTGTGTGTGTGTGTGTGTGTGTGTGTATGGGTGTGTGTGTGCGTGCGCGTGTGTGTGTGTGCAATATACACATATTTAATTATAATCCACACACATATTTGTAACCGATCAAAGCGTATGCAGGAATAGGTGAAAAGACCAAGTGTAGGACCACAGAGGGAGAACGTGAAAGTGAAAAGTCCTAATTTATTCCCCCACAGTTCACCTCGTGACATTCCGCACAAGTTGCTTAGAACCAGCACCGTCAGTGTGCTCTCAGGGTAGTTGCACCATTGTCCACATGACTTGCCGATTGTTTGTCCCAACTACCTGTTTCACTTTTCTTAACTACCTGTTTCGGGACAGAGGGAAATTGGTCCAACTCTAGGGAAATTTTGAAGTTTTACGCCAGACCTTCCCGCTTTGTCTAGCATTTGCAGGAATTGTGATTATTGGTTGTGTCATCTTATTGTACCAAGTGTTGCATAAATAGGCCTACATAACATACATTCCCACCCAAGCTTTGCGCAGAGGAGGTTGCACTTTGCAGTGGGTTCAGTTTAATGGCACATTTGTGAGCATTACGTGCCTTGGGTGGCCGAGCTGGTTCATTACAACGGCAGCGCAAATGGGATGGCGACACAGATAAGAGAAGGACGCACAGTTGTTATTTCAGCACTTGTCCCTTGCACTTCCTTTTTGTCGCCATCCATATCAGCTGCCATTATAAGGATTGCTTGCCTGTTTCATTCCAAAGTGCGCGTCGCCTGCAGCGATGGCACTAAAACAATGTTGGTATAGGTGCAGCGAAACAGTGACATCATCTGTCACCGCTAAAGTGAGAGGCATGTTCTGTCATAGCTGTGACAGAATGTGTGACACCATGTTTTGCTGCAGCAATGGAAACACATTTTTTTAATGCTATCGCACAGACAATGCACACTTTGGCTTTATTCCGAATAAAAAAGGCAAGTAATGCTTCCAAAATGTGGTAATAAACTGAATACTGCCTCGGTGCAAAATTTGGGTGAGAATCAGCCAGCTGCATGAGTCCTGTAGACCTATTTATGCAAGACTTCGTGCATGTGTATATATTTTCTGCCATACCACAGTTGTCAGCTGGCACTGTAAAAGCTCTTGCATAATAGAAGAAAATGCTGTATTCTGCAAGCACAGGAGGTGCCTCCATTAAAATTACACTTCTGTTTTATTTTTTTTTACACCAATTGGGCTTTGTGTAAGTGACTGCTGTTGAAAACATACCTCAGGTTGAGCAGTGTCTGCACATATTGTGTGTTGTAAAACAAAGTCAGCGGAAGATATTTACCCTAAAATGTGTATTTATTGTGCATAAAAATCAAGATAAGTTCATCATTGTGGATGAACAACTCCATGCTGCTTGCAGATATCAAGGGAAATCTAGGGAGCTTTCTATTTGAGTTCAGTTTGTTAGCACTGAGAGGCGTGGTACCAACCTCTCTCTCAGGCACCCTTGTGGTGACTGCTACGCGTGAATGCTTCAGCTGGCCATAGTAACAAAGCTGGTATGGAGCTCAGGTGTCAGCCAGTGTGGCCGAAATCCTACGTAATTTGTTGATTGTATTTATAGAAATCATGCAGCGCTTGTCAGCCTGCTGTTGTTTGTGAGAGCCCAGCCAGTCACATGCTTGTCAACTCTACCAAATTTCAGTCAATCAATACATTTCGGTCTATCAAAAACACAGATTTTTCATTTAAGAATTAAGGTCGTTGAACAATTTCACATATGTAGCTTAAGTTTTACGAAAATATGTTGTTGTCAAAGTTGTTTTAAAGTTCATGAAAGATGGGGCAGTGCAAGATTGCAAGGAATGCTCACAAACAAAAATTGTGATTGTAACTGCGCCGCCCTCTTGTGGCAGTGCAAGGCACCATGTAAACTAGTGTGTACTTGCTTCGAGCAAGTTTATTCGGAAAATTCCTTAAGCAGGTGAAATCCGCCGTAGCAAAGTACCTGAAATAGTCACTGCGGTGTAAAAACATGTTGTTTGTCAGCATTTGCTGTCTGAAATCAACTGCTGCTTGTGTGCAGCGTCTAAAGATAAATGACCGTTAATAAAATGCGCATGTATCCTTCGAAAGGTGTGAGCAAATTGCAGGCATTGAAAAAAAAATGTGTACTATTCCTCTCTCTCCCCCACCTTCTTGTCAAGCTCACGGGATTATTGTGTACCTTGAAGTTCACAGGTGGGCAGGTATGCATTCATTCTGATCAGCTGCAGAAACATTGTTGACCAGTCTACAGTCGCGATGTCCGAGAAAGCATGCATTGCTGCAGTCAATCCTCCGAGCAGCTGAAATCTGGTTGTCGCAAGTGACTTCACTCTGCCTCCATAACTGTGCTCTGAAGGGATCATCTACATGTCCCGAGTACACCTTTGTACATTACAAATGGGAGCACACAATTAGCATTGTAGCCAAGGTGTCCATTAAAACATATGCTAAGTTTGGTCGACTCATCTCCAAGGCAACACCAAAGGCGCGGACACAGATGGAAGGCACATGGCTGTCACCTGTGTCCTTGTCTTTAGCAACGCCTTGAAGATGAATAACCAACTTTGATCAGTTGACTTACGGATAATGCAAACTTGGCTAATACAAAATTCTGGTACACTTAAATAAATATCGCACTTTTTGTTGTGGTTCCAATTCGTTTCAAAGCCAGCCAGTTCAAGTGATATTGGTCCGTGCAGTCCTTGCGTCTTTGCAGAGCAAGGTGGCCACAATGGCCGACGAGAGAACATTGACAAGGCACGAGTAGCAAGAATGTGCTCAATGTATTCAGGCTATGGGCATCACTGCCACATAGCACCGTGAACCGAGTGCCGTGCTTAAGGCTCAGATGCTTTCCTCTTTCATAAAATATCTGCACCTGATGTGTTCATATAAGAACTTGTAATTCCATTTTGGACCATATTCGGGTAATTGCCATTTCTGAAAAACAAAATCAGTGTCCCCTAGGTGCTTGAATTAATACACAAGTTGACTGTAGGTTTTCTCTTGAATAGTCAGTCAGCCTAAAAGAATATATCCACATTCATGCTCGACATAGATAGTTTCGCCACCTGAATGCGAATTAGGTGTTCCCTGGCATATTATGTGTAACTAAGTGGCTGTACGAGAGAGTGTCTCGTGCTGTGGCCACATTTTCCTAGAGTCGATGTTAAGCGCATTCTGCGTGCATGCTCTGTTGTGTGTGTGTACAGTCATTTTTCTTTTTCACCCCCTGTTACACTGTTGTATTTGCCACTAGTTTAAATTGCTTCTTCAAAGACCATTCATGGCATGTCCCCTGCAACTTGACACAACTTTGTTTTAGACTTAAACACGAAACAACCTGTTTCTCTTGTCAAAAGTTCAGCTTGGCAGACGTGCACTCCCTTTTGGAAACAAAATGAGGAGCCTTAAAGTGTCTGTACTGTCAAGAAATGCTGCACAACAGCGTTCATCAGAATTGTGTTTCAGGAATAGTTCATTGTTGGGCTAGTTGGTTTTCCATAACTGAGCAAGTAACTACAAGTTCTTACTGCGCCAAGTTACTTGTTCGGTTGTGTTTAAGGAAGTCGTGTGGTGCATATAAAACGGGCAGTCTGTCCGATTTGCACCATGATGGCTTCCTCGAGCAGCAGAGTTAACGTTAAGGTTGTAGTCTACTGTACTTGCTTGTTTTTGGAGGTAGCGCAGTGTTAGTATGACATGATGTGGCATGATTTGGTGTAGGTAACACATGACAAACAAGTACGAAAACAGTGACACATGCACAACATAACGTTCAACCTTTCTTCATGTGAACCTTGTGTAATTTATATCAGGGTATGAAAAAATACACACATCATCCTTTTAGAAATTCCACTTCTTTGTCTGACATTGCGACTGAAGGCTTTGACATGCAAAGGTCACCATGGTGTGCTGTCAATTCCACTGCAATAATCTTTGCAATTAGCTGGTAGCTGATAATAACTACCATTATGAAAATATGTAACCGGCTAATCGGAGAGACCATTAAAGCAGAAGTGACAGCACGCCTTGGTGACCTTTGAATGTCCAAGCCTTGAGTTGCAATATCAGGAAAAGAACTAGAATATTTAAAAGGATGATATGTCGATGTTTTGAGCATGTGCTAATAATACACTCAGTAAATGTTGCAATGTTGATGTTTAAATAATTTTAAAAAAGCAGTTGAAAGTTACCATTATGTCATGTGCAGGTTTAGGTTTCTTCTGTTATGCTTATTTTTATGGCTGCCTACATCAAATTGTGCATTACCACATCGCCCAAACCACGGTGTTTGTCAAGCAGCCATTTGTGCACAAACTTTAAAGCACTTTTCCTGTTCATGTGATGGCCAATGTGATTATTTAAAGCTGATCACTACTTGCAGCATGTTGATAGGCATACTTGTTTTAATCTCTGCATTTCATCTTTGTACTTGATCTCCTTTTGTCTTGTGAGGTTGTTCACTTGAGTGTGTTCATCCACAGTTTTAATTCACCTCTTTCTTGGTAGTTTCTCGTATTTGTGGATCATACTGCGCAACAATTTATTTCATGTCTGAGTTTCCACCACGGCTTCAGATAACCTTGTGCATTTTTTTTTCTAGAAATCAAAATGATGCTTTGTAAGCTGCACTCTACTTGAGAAAGAATAGCTAGGGTAAATTGTTATGGTATCAGGTTATGTAAACCTGGTGATATGATTAACGCCTGGTTTTGGAAGTTACTTGAATGTTTGCAGCTAACCAACTTTCAAGTTACCATTGTTACTACAGGGTTCGTACGTTTTCTTGAAATCCTTTAAAGCCACCGAATTTGGAAACACAGATTCAAGTAAAGCATCTCGTAAAAAAAATGCACAGTGGGAGCTTCAAGAAACCGTCTTAATTTAAGTTTAAAAAAAAGTACAGGAACGCTGCACTTGCCTTAATACTCCGAGGAACAACAAATTCTTGCACATCCTTGAAAATAAACGTGCTCCTTGAATGCCTTGAAAATTGGGCTGGGGGTCACACTCGAAGTAACAAACTCTGCATAGTGACTATGCCATGGACACTGTCTCTCGAGAAACCAACCTAGATATACTTTCTTAGAGTGCCGATAAACAATTGCAATGTGGCATTTCTACAGTCACCAAAGACAGGCTTGTTTAAATCACCATTGCCATGGTGGAGCTAGACAAAGATCAAACGACCAAGCCATGCCACCATTTTGTCACGACTAACCATCAAGGCAGTTGGCATAGTTCAATGGGAAAGTCAGCTTATAAAAAGTGACCTGAAAAGCTTGAAACTATGTCCGACTCAGCAGCTGCTTAGCTGCAGGAAATTGCAGCTAAGAAGGATATTAGAAGGGCACACATTTGGGCCAGTTGGTTCATGATTACGAGAAGACGAAACAGCGCTGAATGACAGGACGAAGGGAGAACAGAGACACGGGCGCTGACTAAAAACCATGTGTTTTATTGTTTCAGTCGTACGTAAGTAGACAGCCACTGTCACAAGGACCATGCGCGGAACTTCAAATTAGTATTTAGATATCGTACCTGAGTTGCTAATTTGAAGTTAGATTCTGCGCATGCTCCTTGTGATAGTGGCTGTCTACTTATGTACGACAACTGAAGCAATAAAACACATATGGTTGTTAGTCAGCGCCCATATCTGTGCTCTCCCTTCGTCCTGTTGTTCAGCGTTGTTTTGTCTACTCGTAGGAAGGATATTCCACTACTTTTTAGTTTATGTGCAGAAACAATGTTTGCTTCCCACTCCTTGAATTTTGGCCTCCGGCATCCTTGAATTGTCCTTGAATTTTGAGTCAAATGTGCTGTACGAACCCTGTCTTAGCTCTGTATTCCATTTCTGTCCTGTCTAGATGATGATGTGGAGATCTGCTTGCAAACATAGTTGTGGCTTTGCATTTGTTTTAATATGTGCCAACTCAAAGCACTGTTTGCATGGCTTCCTCAATTTATGAGGCCATGCCAATAATCTTTCTATATGATCAGTGCTTAGGGCCAGTGTAGCTCTGCATCTGCCAAATCCTGCTATAGAAGTGCAGTTTGTCTTGAGAATTCATTAAAGCACACTTGCCTCCTGTAGCAACACTTCTCTAGCTATACCAAAGAACTTGCAGGAATGTCAGCACAGCATTTTTCGGTATGTGGCTAACAGCACAGTGAATCATGTTTGGTCAAGAGATGGTTGTACTTGAGTGGACATTGTATAGGTTTTGTTCAGGAACAAAAAATGTTGAATGTGTACTTTGGTACTATGTTTTAGCCTAACAAGCTACAGCGTGGCTTTATTATCTACAAACAAAACATTTTTGTGCATGCTGGACACAAAACTGAAGTAAAGGTGCTTCACGCCATTTTGTAAAGCACTGGTTATTAGTTACCCAGTGAATCCACAGCTTTTAATTGTTTCTTGATAGTATGTACAGTCTGGTACACTTTCAAACAGATTGAGTAACTTCTAAAAAAGCTTAATAAATTGTGAAATTTTATTGTGAAAAAATGGATCACTAGACAGATCATGAAAATGTAATCTGCTTACGTAATTGTATGCGATATTTCAGCAGCACTCTGCAGCAGGCCATATAGCCTTTAACTGTGGACCATTCCAGCTGCCATGATCAATCGGCTGTTCTGGACAAGTGCAAGGCCACACTTCAGTTGCTTTTCAGTGTGCACTTGGGGGAAGCAGTTGTTGCCGAGTGTGTTGAGCTTTTATTTTAAATTAGTGCCAAAGTATGATCTGCAAGTTGAAGCTGAGCTCTTGTTCTTGTAAATAAAAAAGTGAGAAACTGCCTATTCTTCTTTGTAGCATTGCACTTTGTGCATGCACGCTTCCTCTTCCTGTGTGATAGCTCCAAGGTTGTGTTTATACATCACGGCAATCGTCAGAAGATAAATCTCTTAATACCACCATAATAAAGCCCTGGTTTCTGTAAAAATTTATTATTTCATTTCTTTCCAAGTTATTTCCTATCCAATATGTTTATTTTTCTTGGTAACATTGTTTTTCTTTTTTTTGCATTACATTACCACATAACGAAGCTTCTGCATATTGCACACAAAACTTGGCTGCTTCCGTGAGAAGAAAAGTGGTAAGCCATCTGCATGCAGTCTTTCATCCCGGCAGCTTGTCTTGTGCACGTTTTCTTGTGCTGAGGAGCCTGCAATGGCTCTGAAAAAAAATTTGTCGCAGTTTCACCCAAAAGACGAAGCATCAATTGCGATAGCAAATTAGTAGAGAGCTATATGGAGCAAGGATAGTAGTTTTATCAGCTGTATAAATTTGGACATGCAGCAGCACCAGCAGCGCGCAGAACTGTTGTCTCGTCGGCGTTTTGCCCGCGTCTGCACCGAACACGCGCGGCGTTGGTGACTGTTGCCGGTGCCTCTTGGGGCGGTTCGGAGGTTTTCGACGAGATCAGAATGGGACACTTGTCGAGCAGCGTCGGAAATCTTACCCACCTTCTCGCCTCGGCAAAGTTTTAGGGGCGAAGCTCCTTAGGGCGTGGGTCTGTCCTTCCTCCGATGTAGTATGTAGCCACCTGTAGTTTTATGAAGTGTTCACTAGATGGTGTTCCGGTTCCACTTTACGCGCTTTCGGTGCGAACGCGGGCAAAACGCCGACGGCGTTGACAACAGTTCTGCGCGTTGCTGGTGCTGCTGCATGTCCAAGTTTATACAGCTGATAAAACTACCTTGAGTCGACCCCATGGCTGCTTCGCATACTACTCAGGGTTCCCCTACGGGAAGATGGTGTAATTTTCTCTCTCGTTCCCGACGCGCGCTCTCTTTATCTCTCGTCCGTAGCTGTGGTTTACCCAAATGATCCCCCGGTGCTTCGCCCGCTCATCATCATTCACTTCGTGGATATGCTGTGATTTTTTTATTAAATACGCATTTGGTGCCGCAGCTAAACGTCACCTCCCTCCCGTCCCCCCCCACCCCATGAAACACAGGAGCAGCTATTTGATGTCTAAAAGATGTTTTGAACGGACAATTCAAAAGTCTAATAGCTGTCCTGGTCAAGACATTTTCTAGCCGTGGACGTCTACAGGTACTTCAGTAAGCCCTGCTAACGTTACACTAAAAGTTGGCTAATAAACATCTCGACAAGAACAACTTCAAGAATTGTATTAGACGTTCCCAGAATTCTGTAATAATGACTTTGGAAACATTATGCAGGCTTTTATAAAACATGTTGACAAGAACAAGTTAAGAATTTTATTAGACATTCCCAGAATTCGGTTATAAATTATAACAGAATTCTGGGGACGTCTAACAAAATTGTTAATTAAGCTTAAAAGCCTGCATATTGTTTCCGAAGTCATAACATATAATGGCTTCAGAAACAATATGCAGGCTTTTATAGCTGTCTTTAAAGCAGCATTTATAGATTGTCATTCTACAGTGACGTGGTAAGCAAAATTATTGGCCACTTCTGCATACCATGCATCCGCATGCTAGATGTTACTATATAGAACTGAAAATTAAATTGAAGCATTACATTATTTATAATCACTTGCATAAAATTGTTTTACGTATATCAAATGTGCAATACACATCCAAAGCAAATGAGCATAACAACATGCAGAAAAAAATTACCTGACCTTGTGAGAAAGCGGCTTTATTGACTAATAAATTAAAGGACATGCAGAATTATTTAAAAAAATTTTTTAATACAGTAGAAAAGGTGACCACAGAAAATAAGACGTAGCTGCAGTAACCACGGCAATCCAGGTCCCTTACCTCTTGGATACCGCTGGCTGCCCACAGAAGTTCGCTCTGAAATACAACAGTGAAGAAAAAAGTGAGCAAGCCACACTTGATTTACAATAAAGATGTGCGATTCGGTATTTCAAATAGCAACATATGTGCCGTTGTTTTACCTCGGTCACATTTACTTTATAAATTTAAGCAATACTTTCTCTCAAAATCTTATGCTGTACGTGACGTTCAGAATTATGTTGCAGATATATGAAAAAGCTACTGTAGAGTGAAATTAAACTGGCAAATGGTTTGATCCACACACGACTTGCAGTAGGTCATTAGCAGATAAATGGTTTGCAAACAAATCTCTTACAAGAGTATGCTACTTTTATTTAAGTAGTGGTGTTGGTGAGTTGTAGCAACAGGTGGGCTTAACCTGACCATCAAGGCCGGCAACTGCTCGTTACAGGCTTTTGTCATAAGCAGAATAGTGTACGCTAGCCCATTCCTGCAACTAAAGAATGATGAACGCTCCAAAATTAACCTCATGATCAGGAGAGCATACAAGCAGGCTCTACACCTACCAATTACGACCGCAAACGAAAAGTTTGAGGCTCTAGGAGTACACAATACTCTTGACGAGCTAATGGAAGCCCAAAGAATTGCCCAACTGGAGAGACTCTCGCGTTCTCCGGCGGGGCGACACATTCTCCAATCACTCGGGATTACATACAACACCAATTCGGACCAAAGCGGGACATTCCCACAGAGTTAAGAAAACACATACACGTCCCACCATTACCTAAGAACACTCACCCTCTGCATAACCAAGAGTGCAGGCAGGAAAGAGCCAAATCCCTACAAAAACGCTTTGCAAACTCTCAGGACGTGGCCTATGTAGACGCTGCCGAGTATCGTGACCGAGACGTTATGACAGCGGCTGTACTAGATCAGCAAAATCAAATCATCGCTGCAAGCTCAGTTATTACAACCTCGCCGGAGGTCGGGGAGGAAGTCGCAATCGCCTTGGCGTGCGCTTCCTCCGCAGCCAAATTCATAGTCAGCGACTCAAAGACAGCTATACGAAATTTCGCGAAAGGGCGCATTTCGCCTGAAGCCCTCAAAATTCTGGCTAGGGTACCCGAGACCCGGCGCAGATGGACGCAACTCGTTTGGGCACCGGCGCACTCCGGTCTTCCGGGAAACGAAGCTGCTCACAGTGCGGCGCGAGAACTGGCAATCCGCGGCCGCACGACAACCTCTTGCGAGGAGTAGTTCGAATCCCTCCGCCGTTCAGGCAGGGACCGGATGGTATCCTACAAGGAAATTCTACAATTCTACCGCCATGGCAGGAGGCATTACCCTGCCGCTCAAAAAAATTTAGATAAAAAGCAATCAGTTACCTGGCGCCTTTTACAGACACACACTTTCCCAAACCCAGTGACGTACAGTCACCTCTATCCTGGGCTATATACAGCAGATTGCAAATTATGCGCTGGTAGAGCCGATCTTCATCACATCATGTGGGCATGTCCCCTGATAAGGTACAAAAAACCCACTAGCTTATTGCCTCCCCTTCCCATCACTACCCTAGAGCAGTGGGAGACTGCACTGCTCAGCTCAGACCTGGATCTCCAACTCCGGGTCGTCCAGATGGCCGAAGACACCGCCAAAGCACAAGGCCTAGCCGCCGCCTGAGGAAGAAGAGGAAGGGCCCTCCCACTCCCCTCCTCCCTAAACTCCATCTCGGACAAAATAAAGTTTATACTACTACTACTACTTTCCCCTTTCTCCGAAACAGCCACCCAGAAAAAGCATTCTACATGGCTGTTAACGCGACTGTGCCTCATGTATGTATAGCAATCACCTGAAAGGTTCGTGGTTAAGATCAAGAGCCAAGCTATTACATGCCATGCAATGTTTCATAGTGGCCTGAAGTGGTTTTTATCGACAATATGGTAGACACCTCCCGCAATGGAAGCAACCTACAATCATTGTGACGTTATGAGGATGGGCGCATTGTTCGCGACAACCTTCCGTTCACTACAACTTCGAATTCAAACCACGAAGGAGTCCTTTACAGCGCTATTTGGAATGCCTATAACATACTCGAGGCACTAGAGTGCAGCTTCGTTATGCAACATCATCACGCAACTACCAGCTGCATGACGATGTCTCCAACCATAATGGTGTTTAATTTAATGGACTGAGAACTATTCGCTGCTTCATCCCAAAAAAGACCGCCTCGTATACCCGCCTCATAAAGAAGCCACTATACGTATATGCAAGCCTCTTTTGAATTCACTTGATTTTTGACCTTCTTCGGTGTATACTGATATTTTTGTATCCCATACCACTAAAGAACGAAGCTTCAGCTTCTTGGTGGCTGCAGCCATATGGTCTAAAAGGTATATTTCGCCCAAAAAGTTGCGCCGAGCAGCTGTGTCAGCTTCGCCAAACAAATCGGTCAGAACGGTTCCCCAAGCAACAAGCAGCGCTAAATTGTTGAACTGAACAGAGCGTGTAGCACTGAGAAGAGAATAAATATTGGTACATGCCTTTTATTTGTGTGCGGCAAACAGCTTAAAGCTTAAATTAGCTTTACTTTAAAATTACTGCCACTTAAGATTGACTGCTCAAGAACGGCTTAATTTTGAGAAGCAGTTCAAGAAGCAAACAGTACTGGCAGAATATATATACTGGTGTGTTGTTTAGCCCTCGTGTTACTGCCCAACGTTTCTCTGAATAAATGCGAAAATTCGATATTTTGCTAATAAACAGCTCGTCGTGAGCAAACAGGATTTAGCGGGTTAAAATCAAGGTAAATGTGGTAGAAGTCATGTAGCTAACTCTGGCTATATATCTATAGCCAGCGTTAGCTACATGATTGTTGCACCACGGTTACTACTGCAGAGTGTACAACTGCGCATGAAAAACCCACACTGCTCTGGACTGACCTCCGTTGGCCGGCACTAATGTTGCCTTTGAGAAATATATTGTCTCGAAAATGAGCTCTTTGAACAAGTTTTGGCGAACCAAGAGATCACCAAAATATATTTGAGAGGACTGATAAGTGTACCAGCACAGGGAACGACACCGAACAAACGGAAACGTTGCAGAAGGCGCCCGGACGCAGCCCCAACTATAGCAGACGACAAGCGCAAATCCTTGCTATGACGTCATGCGAGCGGCGCTCGCGGCGCCGCTTTTGTTCGTTCTCGGGGCTAATAAACGCTCCCTAGGCAGGCGCGCAGGCGACCTGAGCCTCCGCCAGTATGGTGGCGCGATCTAGTTAAGGCGCCTGCAAAAGCCGCATGCACAGGTGCAGACGACGAGATGCGATTCAGACGAGTAGCGCAATAAACGCGATCCCGATATGAGATGTGCGCCACGTATTCTCGGTACCTCTTCGGTACACGTTATGGCGTCTCCTCGCAAGGTACGAACCGCTGCTGAAGAAGCGAATCGTAGAGCTACGTGCGCTGCTACAACCAAGCATCATCGGGCTCAGCAGACTGCTGTGCAGAGAGCATTACAGACTGCAGTTCGCCGACGACGCCGGGCGGACAGTTGAGATCGCTCTCGTCAAAACGAGGCGAAGACTTTGCCGCGAACACCCTGTTGTGCGTAGTGCCGAAATGCTACTCTTAAGCCGCTCCACCAGCTTACGCTGGAACTATGCGGCGTGTGACGCGCAGGCCTGTGACTTTTTTTACAAACACTGCATTCATCCAAGTGTGCGCTCCAGCTCCATACGGTAGCCCACAGCGTTTGTAATACAGCGCGCTGCGCACCAATGCATTTCCTTCCTCCATAGAAAAAAACTGAAAAATGGAAGGTAAAAGCAACCCGTTTATCGCGCATGGAACGCAGAGAGAGAGAGTGAGAGAGCGCGACAATAAAAAGAAAAAGGCAAAGGCGCTCAGACTTCTCGGAGCGCGTGCCCTCGTCGACCTGAGCGTCCGCGCATGCGCAGTGGCAGCAAAGGCGGCGCGCCATCTGTCCGCGTCAACGTAGAGAAAGAAATTCAACAAGAGGGACCTTTTCACAAACCGACGTTTGAGCAGCGCCATTTGCCAACGCGGGCGACGTCTAGCGTCGGAACATGTTATGCCGCCATTTTGGACTGTGCGCCTTGCGAGAGCAGGCCGGCCGCACTTCGGTTGTGTGATCTTCGCCGCGCATTATTTCGATTTTCTTCCGTTTCGCTTGTCTTGTGCGGCTTGACTTGTTACATGTTGCACGTGCTCGCGTGAGCGCTCAGTGTGGTGTGCCATGGCAACAGCAAGCCCAGCCAGTGGATGTGGTGTTTCGTCGTCGGCAGCGGCGGCAGCCGCGTCTGCTTCGTCGAGACCTAGAGTTCTAATCAGTGGTATATTTCATTGTTATTTCTGGACACATGTGACCGTATCGTTCATTGAATGTGATCACGATTAGGTTTCGCGGTTGAGGGTTGCCTCATTTAGCGAAAGCAGGCGCGTACGTAGCTGTCGGGCAATGCTTAGAACCAGGCGTCGGCGGCCCGACGACGCGTGTCAGTGGTTGGTAGATATGCGGTGGTTACTCCATACGCTTCCGACGCAACTGAACAGCTCAATCATGCAAAATTTATTGGATCTGGTGCGGTGCAGTGTGATTATAACCAAATGTCAAAGCATAAGCGTGGCGATCGAGCAGCGCGGTACCTGCAGCGAACCGACGCGCGACAGTGATCACAGATATGCCAGCGCAACTGATGCAGCCCAGGAGCTAGATTTTTATTTTTAGTATTTAGTAGTTATTTATTTATACATACTGTCAATCCCAATAGGGATTATAAGATGACTTGTTATAAAGATATATTTGTTTACCTATTTCTTTCGAATGTCTGAATTTGGAACAAGCTTCACTCACGGTGAACCTTAACGTAGATCGTGCGCGAAGTTTGTATTGAAGATATCGCGTAGGGAAAGAATTGTTCATGTGCGCTATCTCTGAAGCGAAATAAGATAATAATATTGCAGCGTTAGGGCCATCGATCTCTGCTCTTTCTCTAGTTTCTGTGCAATGTTCATAATAAAGTAATGTCGAGTCTTGACAATTGTCGAATAAATACATATGCGTATGACTGTAAACCACTACTGACCGTGAGTGAAAAGCGCTTAGTGGTCAGCGAAGCGGTCACTGCACGCACGTAAGTATTTCACTTGATCGACTGTGCGAATAATTTATTTTTTTCATTACTGTTATTCTTGAAAGTAGGATGCTATTGTCCGCGCGTACCCATGCGAATACCATTTTTTACGTTCTAACTTGCGCGGGCTCATTTAGCGCGTTTCTACGCCATGCAAAGTTAGCGCATTACGGTTCTGGCGCTAGGCCGCGCTGATGGGGTTGACACGTTCGTTTTTGCATTCGCTTGCTGCCCAAGCACATAGACAACGCTCAAAGATGGGTGAGCTCGATGCAGCACCACACTGTTGAAGTTAACTTTATGGGCAGGGCC
This sequence comes from Dermacentor silvarum, assembly GCF_013339745.2. NCBI lineage: Eukaryota > Metazoa > Arthropoda > Arachnida > Ixodida > Ixodidae > Dermacentor > Dermacentor silvarum. The sequence goes on along the minus strand of NC_051156.1, from coordinate 17,909,623 downwards.
GCGCAGGGTGCGTGTGAACGCAGAGACAATGTTTTGGTGGACACAGGGTCTGCGTACATCTTCCATAGGACACGATTTTTCCAGATCATTGCGAAGTGTATTTACCGACTAGTTCTCTCGCAGAGTGATTCAATTTGTGTTATACCGGTGTCACATGGCCATTTTGATAGCGATCGAGACCGATCTGGATCAGAATGTTCGACCGCGATTGGCTCCCTTCCGCAGATTGAGCAAAGAAGCCAATCGCGACCAAGAAATTCGACCCAGATCGACCTCGATCACGATCAAAAGTGCGCCGTGTGGCCCCCGTATTAGGCACTGGAATGAAGTCGTGTTTGAAAGAATAACAAATGTAGCATCTGCCACTACATACGAGAAAATATTGCATCGAAGAGCTGACAATTCTCGCAACCTATTAGGAAATGTGCCGAAAAAGGTTTACCAAAATGCGTTATTTTACTGATGTGTGCATTGGTTCACATTAGACTGAAATGCCAAGTCCTCAGGTGATGCAGGAAACTGGCGAAGCGTGAACATATCACATCGGCAGTGGTCTCGCGGAGTGCTGTGTTGTGGACACACTTAGTCCCCAAAATGCGTTATTTTACTGATGTGTGCATTGGTTCACATTAGACTGAAATGCCAAGTCCTCAGGTGATGCAGGAAACTGGCGAAGCGTGAACATATCACATCGGCAGTGGTCTCGCGGAGTGCTGTGTTGTGGACACACTTAGTCCCCAAAATCGTTATTTTCCGCTGGTTGTTTGTGCACCCATAAACTGCACAGTGCTGGCCTGTAGCCTTTTGATGAGTATATATGCCATTATTTACGAGCGTAAGTCATTCGTGACAAAAATAAACGGAAACATCGAAGGAAAGCTACCACTCCGCAATGCATGCGCAAGGCAAGCTCACAGTCCAGACCGAACAGGCAACACCTGACACATACTCTCCACGCCAGACCATCGGAAGCGCCCTCGTGAAAACGTCTATAGGGCCCAGCGGCCGAATTGACTGCAGCGTGCCATTCGGTCGGCGTCAATCACTTCCGGTTTCGGTTGTGGGCGCGCGTATTTTGAACGCAAGCTAGCACGCCGGCTGCGCCCCCCCCCCCCCCCTTTTTTTTTTTTTTTTTTTTGCTCTTCGTGCAGAATCGGTTTATTTAGTAAAAATGACTGCGAACGATCTTGTAAAGTCCCATCGAATCTGTGCCACGTGCAATTTCACAAAGTAGACGCAAGACTTTTGTGCAATGAGGAAATATTTAGTTTGCTCTATATAAAAGCTCGTTCCGCGCTTTTTGTGCGTTCATCCAACGTTGTGACCCCTGCAGGTAAGGCAGTAGTTCCTGTATGAAGCTCTACCGGACGGCACCAGCTGAAAAAAAGTAAATCACAAGCATGTTACATTTACAAGCACGTAACAGCATCTTACAAGCATGTGTCATTTTGGTATTTAGACATAAGGGAATACTGCGTGTAGAGGCGAAACGTGCGAAAGCGGTGAATTGGCGTCATTACAAACAAAAGCAATTCGCTTTTACATACATGGCGAATAAAATACCTGATTCATCCCAAACAATACCATAAAATATGAAAACATCTGATTTCCAAGCAGTCCCCCGTTTCCGGGCATTATTTCCTGCACTTCAGCAGCACAAACACACGGGCAACTTAGCGTTTCCAAAACTTGGCCTCGGGCGACGCGACGCACGCAACAGAGCTAGGCTCCCAGCCGGACCATGCTAGACGTTCGTAGGATGCGTTCTACTCGCACTCAAGACAAATACGTGGGCGCAAAGCCTGTTTCCAGTCCCTTAGAAGACGGAATTTTCGAATTACAAGTTTCTGGTATGTTCCTCGGCGTTATCTTTCGCGCGTTCTGCCGGCGCCAGCAGCACACCCCGTGTTATCACTCTTAATTGGCAATCGCCCATCGCGTTTTCAACAGGCGTGAGTACCGAAAGAAGGTATATGTTGTTGCGGAGCCACACAAAAACGTCACAGACTTGTCGCTCTAAGATTCATTACACGCCAAACTAACTTTATCACCACGGCCGAGCTGCTTATCGCTAACTGCGTCACAGCGCTGTGCGGCCAGCGTGCCTCAAAAGTACCCCAGAAAGTAACGAAATTACTTTTCAGTAATGTCTGGCGTCAGAGAAAGCGGCACAAACTTCTCCTAGCAAGATGCACTAGACTACGCACCACGGCCGGGTTAGTTCTCGCTAACTGCGACACGGCGCCATGTGCGGCCAGTGTGGCTCAAAAACCGAAATAAGTTACCATAATCCCCTAGGAAGCGTCGGAAACATGTCTCAGCACGATTCATTAACTAAAATTAACTGCGCCAGGATGGCTGAGCTGTTTTTCGCTAACTGCGTCTTAAGTCTCGGTCCCGTGACGTAAGCCTAATTGCGTCGAGGCTGTGAAACAAGATTTCTCACCTTGCCGTACGTATTCCAATAGTGCAGTGGTGTCTTGTCCCAGTGCAGAAGGAACTCAAGAATACGCTGAGAGCCCAATAAACCAGGTTACATTAAAAAACAAAGGCGACAGACGGGTCGCCGCGCGCGAGCGTTCAAACGCGCGCGCAGCCATCCTCCCTGGCTTCGGGGGAGCACGTGTCTGGCGGATGACGTATGTATCTGGCGCGTCATTGACCTGTGGCTAGGTAAGGCAAGGAAAGTAAGTCGCAAAGCTTAAGTTCATTTATCCGAAAACGTTTTAGTTTTCGCGGCAAAGAATTTATTAAATAAATCAATGCCTGTTAACTTAAGTTCACTTTCTTTCTTTTTTAACACGAAAGTGTTTTATGCCGGGGTCCACCAAGACTTCACTGACGTATTTCCGTCACGGAAATACGTCACACGAACATACACGAACATAATACAAAGAAAGAAACCAGAAGAAAAAGTTCCACAAACATGCAAAATTTGGAAATCGAACCCACGACCTCTCGGTCCGCGACGATAGATCGCCGAGCGTTTAACCCATTGCGCCACAAACGCATTTGCAGAGAGCTACACAGACGCGCCTTATATATCTAACACTCCTCCGTGTACCCGCGCTCTTGCTCGGGGCGGTGCCGCCGCCTACGAGCAGAAAAGAGAAGTACTGCATTATCACACTAACGCGCACCGACAGTGAACGCTTCGGTGGTCTCAGCACTACGACGCCTCGATGCCAGCATTCGAAGGGACGCTGGCATCAAGAATAGAGTCACTGGAAAAACAGAGTACCGCAAAGGTACGCGGCATGCCGGCAACATTGGGTGGCGGCGGCCATGTTCCTTCCAGACCGTCGACACGCTGTAGCGGTGCCAGCGTGCATTGAGTAGCGTTGACTTAACTGACGAATTTCCCCCCTAGATTTCGAGTCCCGTTTCACGAAACTGGATTATTTTTGTATTTTTCTTCAAGTGGATGCCACAAGTGACATCAAGATATCGACGGAAATGAACGTACTGCGCGGAAAGCGACGGAACGTATAAAATGTGCGGCGATGGTTCCGATGCTCAACGTGTCGCTTTTGGACTTCGTCTTGCGTCAAGTGCTATGTGCAGAGCTGCTGCAAACATACTTGTATGCGCCCAGTGAATTCGCTTGAAACGTCTTTTACATGAAAACTGGGCCTTGAGGTTGTGTTTGTGCTAAAAACGCAGCTTGACAGCCGATGGAATGTGTAGTGGGTGTTCAGGTTGCCTTCACAGTGCTCGTTCGCGTCCTTTCGAAGTACAAAAGCAAGCAAATGTAAACAGCTTACTGCTGCGCTTGTTTATCTGTATAATCGGAGCGAAGTGTAAGCAGTAATTTTTATGTAGATTTATAAAGTTGCCTGTCACGTATCAGTGATAAAACGCCAGCAGCCTCTGCAAGCAAACGTCGCGTCTTGCGGCTACTGGCGTGTTTGCGAATGCGTGCTTGTAATGTTCTCGTCGATTTCTGAAATAAGCTCTCTGAAGGTATCGTTGTAAACGACTGGTTAACAGCTTTTAATTCACGCGAAACTCAAGCAGGTATCCGCATACGGCTATAAAGAATGTGTACGAATGTTTTTTTTTTTTTTTGTACCTTTGATAATGTCAACCTTTTAGTGTACTTATTTCCAATCTGTTACTGTGTTCTGGAGTATTGTGTTGACATTGCCAGTACTAAACAGTGGTGCAATTTTCCTATATTTATTTTCGATCATGCTCCTTTTATTGTATACCCTTTATGTGAATCGGATCATTAACACAAAAAGACGTTTTCGAAAAAAAAGTTGCGAAGACGGTGAAAACTAGGTTTCTGAAACGGAATTGTAACAATGAGCACTTCTATTTTTTAAATGATGTTCCTGTCACTGCACTCACGGCATAAAAAGATGTATGAGGCTGTTTATAGAGGTGCTGTGCCAGTTGACAAGCATTCGTAATCATGCTGTAGCAGGTTTGCAATAAAAATTACTATTTTGCAGCCTCCCTGTATAAGGGAAACCATACAATTTGCCCCGAATTGCTTCATGCTGTCAGCAAAATTCGCATTTTCAGAACAGCATGCAGTCACAAAGTAAGATGTGGAGGCAAGCAACATATTTATTCCACAACAGTCACAACAACAATTTATTTCGTCAAGCATGACAACAGCATACCGGTCTTCCGATTCGACTCTTGGTTTCTCAAGATCATCAGGAATGAAATGGTCCTATAGTTTGTCCATGAAGAAAACAAAGAAAAACAGGAATGTTAATAACCCTACCCTGTGACAGTGCTTAAAATATCTAAAGTGTAAGTAGTCGCAAAAAACAGAGTCAGGAAATCTATAGAATACATTTTGAAGCAACATTTTCTGTATAGACCTGGTGCTTGTTTAAAACACGTTATTCATGGGAACCGCCTCCTTTTACTCTGTAGCACAACACGCTCACTTGAAATGCATGTTTGTTGTTTCCATCGAGCCGCGCGAATCAAGCACTGCTGCTTGCTTGACATGTATGTACGTTTTCTTCAAACGCGGCGCGCAAACCGAATGAAACAGTGGAGAGCTTGCTAGAAAGTTTGTACTGCGATGTTTTCAACAGCACTAAGTAGAGGAGCTTACTTGAAACATAGGTACTGGCCGATTTTCAATAGCGCAACACAAAGCGCGAGCCGCGCGAACCGAACAGTTTACTGGAAAACAATAGCGCAAAGCAGAGCGGGCCGCGCGAACCGGAGAGAGCTTACTTGAAATATAGGTACTGGGCAATTTTCAATAGCGTGAAACAAAGCGAGCCACGCGAACAGAACAGCTCACTCAAAACCACGTGTGCTAGCTACATAGTGTTCAATAGCCGCACGCAGAGCGATGAGCGTGAACTGGACAGGTAAAGTTTAGCGGTCACACGCAAGTACAGTCACTTGAAAGCAATAACTGTCCAGCAAACTAGTTATTCAAGAAACTTACCTCGCACAAGCGGGTGTTCTTCGAGGGCGCGAAGTTTTTGCGGCCAATTCTGTGGAGCCACGCAGAACGTCGTTCACCGTAGTCCTTCCCGCACGAAAAATGCCTTCCCGGACTCCGTTCGGTTGCTACACCCGAAGGCGCAGCAACCAGGCATGATGATGGGTTATTTCTGACGCCTGTGTTCGCAAACGCAACGCAAGCGTTGAACGAAAAGGCGAAGTGCTCTCCGTGCGCGGTGCGTACGCTACGGGTTCGACGTGCCAACTGAAAGGGCTTGGAAGAAATATGGCGGCAAAAGGTCACGTGACACGAGCGCCCCAATCACCGATGGCCGCGGCAGGCGGCGGCACGCGGAAAACAAATGCGATACTCTAAAATTTTTCCAGTGACTCTAATCAAGAAGCACTACCAACGCCACCTAGGTGGCGTTCACCGTACTCAGCACAGCGGAGCGTGGCCTCCGCAATTAGCTCTGAAAATGTTTCTGAAGTTGATCGCGGAGGCTGCAATTACGACGCGCTGTACGCGCTGATTTGACTCGGTGACGATTCAGTTACGTGCTTTGTCTTGCGCGTTGTATTAGTGTGTCAGTTACGTGCTTCGTCTTTCGCGTTGTGCTAGCGTGTGCAGCGTAGTGCAGCTTCCATATGCACGACGGTTGCTCATGGTCATCGACGTTGGTAGTCGTGATGGAGGAGACGTGCCAACAGGCGTCAGCGTGGGTGCATCAACGCCTAAGTATAGTGCCTAGAATATACTTACTAGTGTGCCGACCGCGGGCTTTCCGGTGGCACGGAGAATGATGCCTTCCGCCGGCGGCCACCAGACGGCGATAGCCGTACGGACCGTGCTATGCCGAGCGGCGTCTCTAGCCAACGCGCGCGTGTGCGACAGACGCCAATGGGGTGTCCCAGCACGTTTCGTTCTGCGGAACGTTGGTTGAGGTGCAAAGCGTAATCGAAATAATGATTTCGTTGCACTTACAAACGATCGTATGCACAGTTATCATTATAACGCTACACGATACGGGATGTTTCTGCGAAAAATACCAATAAATAAATACGTGGTTTCCGAAGAAGTGTAACTTTTTTCCACAGTAAACTATTATATGCGAGACATGTCCACAAATGCTAAATTCACACCAAGTTGTATCCAATTACCATAAATTAAATTAATTACCATAAATGACGGTAATTAAACAGGGCACATTTTCATGGGCGATACACCGTCGACTAATTTGGAACGAGTGCTCAATGTAGCAATTATTAAAGTGTTTCTCACAAATGACAGCCGCCAGAGTTAGCCTTCGACCTGCCCTCTTATATTCTTCTCCCACTCGGCAAAACGTTCTGGCCAGTCAGCAGGCGCGCTGAATAATGAGACTTGCTCGTTGTTTGAGCGGTATCCAGTTGTACAATATGGGACAAAACAGGTGCTGTGTTTACGCCTCGTTTTCTGCGACGACATCTCGGTTCCGTCCGTGAACAGACACAAGTGCGAACCACGCGCACAGAAAAGAAACCCAGCAATGACATGCGGAGGCACCACATGCTACTTGCTCGAAAGCTACAACGAGCCGCAACCGACTGCGCTTACGAACGCGCATCCGAAGTGCACCCGAAGCGCAAGCGACGCGTGATGCGCCGCTCGGTTAGCACGGTCCCAAACAGTGTCGCCGTCTGGGGGCCTCCGGCGGAAGGCATCACCGGCGGTGCAAGCGTCTCCCATAGGCACCGGGCGGCCGTCGTAAGGCGCCAGCGGCGCGCCGGCGATATGCTGGCGAACAGCGCCGCGAACGGCAGCTGTCAAAGCACTGGCATGTGAAGCAGACGACGGGACGAAGGCGCTCGGTGCTTCCAGTGATTTGGCACAGCGGGTTCTAAGGGCTGACGCACCGGAAAACGCATTTTCGTGTGTCTGCTTTTGAGAAAGGTCGTCACTTGTACGAGGCAGATCACATTCGTGGCATCAGGTAGTACATAAAGCAGAAAACGAGTGCAAATTGCGATGCAAATGCACCAAGCGAATGGAGCTCACCGCGGCAAGCTAAGACGTGGAACTCCAGCAGTTATATTTCAAATATAATTTTGCTTTCCGCTTTAACATTACCGCGTACTTTATCATGAAAATATGCGAATGACAAAAATTATGGACAGAAAAAAAAATGTCACAGTTTCGCCCTAAGGGCGAAGCAATGAATGCGATAGCAACACAGCAATGTCATACGAAGTAAGGTGAGCGGCTTTGGTAGCAACAACACGCAGAACTGTTGTCGACGCCATCGGCGTTTTGCCCGCGTTAGCTCAAAATGCGTGCGGCGTTGGTGACTGTTGCTGGAGCCTCTCATATAAATAGGCACTTGGTGCCGCAGCTAAACGTCGCGTCCCTTCCTTCCCCCTCCCCCACGGCCTCTCGCGCGTCTGAAGAAGGCGCGTTTGCTCTACATATATGGTGATTGTAAAGGAGGAAAGAGACGCCTACTTCTGCAGCCCTTAAGGAAGCACGGCGCAGAACGCGCGTTTGTTCTCCGCCGTGCGTTCACTCCCCGTGAAAGAGCGCGTCCCTCGCGCCCTTTCACTCGCACATACAGCGTTCGGCGGCGCGCGGCCACGATTTCATCTCCATTGACGTCATACGGAACCTCACGGCGACGGCGACGCCGACGGCGACGGCGACGGCAGAAATCTGCTTTTGAGTGTCCATATAATTGCTATCGCAATAAAAAGGACACATATGTCTTCCTTATTCTGTTTCTTGAACTGCTTCGCCGATCGCACATGTGTCAGAAAGTTCCCGCTCTCTGCCCGTTGTAGTTCTTTTATCCTTGCAATGATTCCCCATTCTTAATTGCTTATAAACTAGCCCAATCTTCAGTCACGACCCATTTTAAATAGCTTAGCGCAACGGGAGCCATCGGTGGCGGCGAGTAACACGCCACTGCGTTGGCGTTCGCCGTCGATGCACAGCACAGTCGTGTGCCGGACGCACCAGAGTTGGGAATTGCTAGGAACGAAAATGTACATTAAAGGAAGACTGATGCACTGATAAGACGGCAAAATGACTACAAATCTGAGTGTTCGCCTTCGGTGCCCAAGCTCCGGAGCCGTTACACTGCGGAGGCGAAGACAGGCAAGTGGGACACGAAGTTCTTAGTATGAACGCCTTTTTATTAACGTTAGAACAACTAGACCATAGCAAATCAGCGTCGGAAATGTACAGTGCCCAGCAATTGAAGCACTGGCAGCGCGCTGCTGCCACCGTTTTTTTTTTTTTTTTTTTTTGCGCCACAGGTGAGCGCCGTGGGACCAAATGTAGTCAGAGTGCCTTACGAAGGTTCTCGCTTTCACTCTACACCACAATGCATCAGTTTGGTGTCCCCAGCGCTTACAGTCAGTGCAAAAAGCGCTGGCGACCATGCGATTCGAGTATCGCGTTTCAATTGCTGAGCACTGAACGCGCTGTTGCATACAGACTGCACATATACAGACTTCCCGCCTGAAAAACGCGATGCCGCGATGAACAACGGTTAAATTTAATGGCCTAACCAGCTTAAGTCATGTTTCAGTAACTGTTTGCGCACCCAAAAACGCAACATGTTTGATCAGACTTGGTTTTACGGCAGCGCCTGCTGCACGCGGCCCAACCACCACATGCCATTACATTCGCGGCGCCTCCGCATGAAGGCGCCACCGGTCCAAATTCATCCCGCGCCCGGTGCCTATTGGAAACGCCCGGCGGTCGGCACACTAGTAAGTATATTCTAGGCACTATAGCCTAAGGGCGCTTTAGCCACAAAACACCAATAGACATTATATATCAATGTGCAATAAACATTACACTACTTCTGTGAAGACACGTTTCACTTTCGTGTTCTATACCGATTCCTATATAAGAGGGATCAACCACATTTTTTTTCGATGCTCGCGGCAGCTAACGTTCGGTGTCAAAAGTATAGCGTGACGTATGGTGACGTGTTTCCTGTTGCCAGTTTTTGCCGAGTGTCCCCTCTTGTTGAATTTCTTTCTCTATGGCGTCGATTTGAATTCTCAACGACTGCGCAGTGCGCCAGGCAAGTCAACGCTAGTTGCAGCTGGTGAGCTGCCTGCACCTTGGTGTCTGTGTATTCGTCTGGACTTCGTGGCATCACACGTCAACTACACTGAACGGTAAGTTTTAGAAAAGATGTTTTCCGTCAATAGCTCACGACTAGGTAAGCGCATTTCGTAGCGCGAACCGGCTGCATGTAATGTAGGCGCCTCGGGCGTAGTGTCGATTTGTCGTTTGATTTGAAAACGCGCTCGGGTTCTCGATTCTACTATATGGAATTTTTAACGGCAAGCGATCACTCACGCTTGTTCATTTTACCGTCATAGTCAATGTCCATGAAAAAGGAAACACACCATGTTTAACGCGGATACTGAGCAGCCACTAAGCGTGGATTGTGTGTGTTATGCGGCGTACTGTGGGTAGGTCTCGTTTTGTGGCGCTCGATCGGCGGCCATAAACGCTGAGCTGCCTGTATAGTGAAATTCTCCTGAAGCGCATTACGTATATACCTCAAAATTGTGGTAGCGTGACGAATTTTCTAAAAGAGACGTACAGTTGAATAAATGCTAGCGTACTCAGATGACCGGCCGTGTTTGCGGGGCATACATCAGCAGTGTGTGCTGCCGTTTTCGTAAGGCAAAAGTAACAGTATTTATGGGGCGCCTGGCAACCAATATAAATATATATAACCCAAGAGCCTTCAGAGCATGCTTTCAGAGCACAAAACTCGCGATAACCTCAGTCAATCGCAGCTTCGCAACGTAAACGAATGAATTGGAGAACAATAAATTAGTGGCTCGGGGAAGCACCCTTTACACGTTTCAAAATGAAGCCATTGGGTTCGACGAGAGTTTGAAGATTTTTTTTTCAGGTCTCGTTTTGGTTTCAGTTTCCATGCTTTCATTCACTGTTTATCAGCTGGTTGTATAGGCAGCTGCTGGCGTAGATTCGCATTTTGACAATCGTACATGGTATAAAATCCTTGTCGTGCGTAATGAGTGTTTCGTTTTTCATTATAGTGTTTCAATTAGAGCCGTCGTCTCGGAGAGACTGTATACAACGTACGCTGTAAAACAACATAAAAAATAAAGGCCAGCTTATTCATTTTTTGGCTCTTTCTTAATGAATAACCCGCATATTATCCGAATAATTGAGTAGACATTGAACTTGTTCGAACCTTATCAATACACTTAAGAGATCGTAACTTGTTTAGCTGATAAGTCACCTTATCAACACACGCCATTCATGTGCATGCTACTGAAAGTGTGTCAAATATTGTATTCATCTCGGAGTATGAAAAAGAAAGCCATTACAGACTGTTCTAAGCGGAAATAAGTTGCAATTCTTAACGTGATAGTTCAAAACTGCAGTCGCTTGTTAGAGCATGTTTGTTCTGCACGGGCACATTGCATTAAACGCCGAAAAATGTGCACATAGTCTAGCCGGATATATTTGTTTCTGCAATTATTATAGGAATCATTTGGAATTCTCGCATTTGTTTTTTTTTAAATTTTGATTAGTAGACTATGTGTCATATGAGCCTGTCATGAAACGAAACAGACCATTCCTAGCTGGCACCACAAGCCATTACTGTTGTCTAACTGCTTATCATACTGTAACATGATGAAACATTAAAATGGTACTGATTCGTCTTGGCATGTAGTCTTTAGAGGTAAACCAAATTCTTCTTCTTTTTGGGATTCTACGTGCCAAAACCAGTTCTGATTATGAGGCACGCCGTAGTGGAGGGCTCCGTATTATTTTTGACCACCTGGGGTTCTTTAACGTGCACTACAACGCAAGCACACGGGCGTTTTTGCATTTCGCCTCCATCGAAAAGCGGCCGCCGCGGCCGGGATTCGATCCCGCTACCTCGTTCTAACCAAGTTACCTAAAGACATAAGTGATGGGAGCAAATTATATATAAATCTACTAATAAACCGTAAGAAGAATACTCATTGAATAGTTTTCCCTCACATAGTTGCATCTGCTTTAGGTGTGCGTCTTTCTGTGTCCTTGTCTTCCGTGCTGTGCTCGTGTTGGCATGAAGTACGAACTTTCCCAAGCCCTTGTCAGCTTTATTAAACACGTGATTCAATCCAGCTGAATGTAATAGTGCATTTCAAATGACTGACGTGTTATTCGTTTTAACTAAAATTATCCATTGGCAGTAATTTGGAAAGCATTAAACCAAAATATTTTTTATTGCACCTAAACTGCGGGTGTCATAGACTGCCAGAGATTTTCATGAAAACAGCCAGGGAAAGCTTGGAAAAAGATCAGGGAAATTGAAAATGTCAACATAGGTATGCTGTCTTATCTGGCATCGCTGTCTTAATCATATTTTTGAAGCATTTCACCCCACAAAAAATTACAAATTGGTACCATTTTCTGAAAAAAGAAATGAAAGTGAAGCATACTGACATGGGGGGGGGGGGACATTTCTTACTCAATGTTTTTTGCAATAACTAAGTGTTCTGAACCTCGAAACTATAGAAAAAAAATGTCACAGTTTCGCCCTAAGGGTGAAGCAATGAATGCGATAGCAACACAGCAATGCCATACGAAGGAAGGTGAGCGGCTTTGGTAGCCATATGAATTGTAGTAAACATGAGCTGATAAAGTAAGCAGGTGTGCTGCGGCGTAAGTAGACCGACATGAAGAGAGACTCGATGACCACGAGAAGGCGCGTGTGAAACGGTGGTGTTGATGAGAAGCGCTTCCCGTGGGCAGCGCGTGCGAAGGGACACACCTGTAGCGCTGCACTGCCGATCCGGGCAGCATTGCATGTGTAGCGTGCGTTGGAAAATGTGGCCCGACTATTACTAACTGAATGAACAAGCGTGGTGTGAGCGCGCACAAACAAACATGAATAGATCACACTGAATGACTGCAGACAACGACTGTCAAAACGCTGGCAGCGAGCGCATACGCCACTGCGGGCCAAGGTACGTGCGGTCTATCGCTTCAACGGAAACTGAGCGGCGAATGCACGGCGCATAAAGGTCAGAGCCGTGTGGAGATAAGAGACGGTGCGCGCGAGCGACGAGCGCGGTTGTTGGCAGAGTAGAAGTGCGCCCCCCCCCCCCTCGCTCCCTCCGGCGCTGGCTTCCGGCTTCCTTGCTTGCGCGTGGGAGATTGAGTGCGTTCGCTCTCCGTGATAGCGCGCGTCCCCGCACGCTTCCGCTCGGGCATACGGCGCGCGGCGAAGATTTTATCTCTAGGGAACCTCACGGCGACGGCGACGGCAGAAATCCGGTTGAAGTGTCCATATAATTGCTATCGCAATAATACTTATGTTTTAGAGCGCCTTCAATTATTTACTGTCATAGCATTCATTTTAACTACAGTTTCAGTTTTCTTTCCCAGGAGGTGCATATGTGTCGTGCCACAACACAGGAAGTGTTCACGTGGTATTTCTGGTGCTCATGTAGTATATATAACTTGCAACCGTGCCAGCCTGCCCAAGAGATATGATTATCTATAAGAAACTAAGTGACCATATCACCACAATAAATTCATCTGCCTTCTATTGGCCAATGATGTATGAGTTAAGATTATGAGAAAGACATTTAAATGTGTATGAAGGAAAATAAATTACAATCTTTGGCATGATACTGTCACGCTGTAACGATTCCGAGAACAGGCTGCGGCGTTCGAATCTGCTTTTTTTTCGGTTTAAACGACGAGGCTAGAGAAGACTGGGCAAAGTCGGAGCAGAAAAGAATCGACTTCTGTGCAGATAAGCTTGGTATCCAAATAAATGACCAACAATTTGAGCGGGTGCATCGGTTGGGAAAATATAGTGAAGATAAACGCAGACCCATAATAGCCAAGCTGACCTACTTTCGCATTCTGTCTTCCGCGTACAAACTTAAGAGAACGTCATTTTCCATTCGCGAAGATTTTTCACCGGAAACTCGACGCGCTAGACAAAAGCTAATTGAATTCGCGAAATCCCAGAACAAACCTTTTAAGCTTTCAGTGGACAAGCTGCGTATTGATTCAAGAATCTTTACGTACGATGGTTCTGCAAGCGAAGTTGTCCCACTGAATAGATAGCTACGATTGAGAGCATACGCACAGATTCGCCATGCACCAAAGCTATCCCCGATTTCACCCTCGCTATCACTATCGTACGCTAATATACGAAGCATATTATCGAAGCGCGAGCTTATCTCTTCTTTTTTGGACAGTAAATCCGACGTTATCGCTTTCACGGAAACCTGGCTGCATTGTGCAATAAAGAATGATGAAATCTTTTCATTTTCAAACATGTATGACATATATAGGTGTGACCGCTCTCTTAAAAGAGGGGGCGGTGTCTTGATTGGTGTAAAGAAAGCCATCACGTCATTTTTGGTCAACACTAATTCTGATCTCGAGATTATTTGGGTGGCCTGCACGATCTCTTCTTCTAGGATACTAATCGGTAATTGCTACCGTGCACCAGATTCTAACAGGTCTTTCATCAATGCTCTGCGTGACACAATCAACAAAGCCATTGAACTCTTCCCGGCTGACTCAGTCTGTCTTCTTGGGGATTTCAATTATCCGCTAATTGATTGGGCGAAATTATCATCTCCTTGTCATACATCGTCTGAGTTCATCAACTTGTCTTAACATTTCAATCTCTTTCAAGCTGTTACAAAACCTACACGTGGTTCCAATGTTCTTGACCTTCTTCTTAGTACTGCACCTGAAACTATAGGTCACATAAAATACTTGGATGGCTTCAGCGATCACCATTTACTCCAAATAACAATAAACATAACGCCACAGGTTACCGGTGTAATCAGTAAGCAAATTCGTGATTACAATAAAGGTAGTTATAGCACAATAATCTCGGAATTTGCAACTTTTTTCGTAAACACGATGTGGCCATCATTTTACAGTAGATCCGTTGAGGAAAACTGGATACTGTTTAAAAATACATTGTGCGCGTTAGTAGACAACTATGTTCCACTCGTAAATATAACGAATGATAAGTTAAACCCTTGGTTTACTAAAAAGCTTCAGCGCATGAGGAATAAGAAAAAACGCTTGTATAATATTGCTAAGAGAGCTCGCACATCAGCTGCATGGCAGAATTACAAAGCTCATCTCAAATCGTACTGCTCAGCTTTAGGTGAAGCTAAGAAGAAATATTTTTCTAATGATCTTCCAGAGCTACTCAAAAACAATCTAGCTAAGTTTTGAAAAATAATAAAGCCGAACAACGAATCCGATCAGGTGTCCTTACAAAACAGCAGCAATATGCCTGTTCCAGACAGCGAATGTTCATCGGCCTTCAATTCATTCTTCAGCTCTGTGTTTACGCAGGAGGACAGTACAAACATACCATGTGTTTCAGAGTTGAGCTACCAATACATGGAATCTATTGAAGTCACTTTGGAGGGCCTTTCTTCTCTCATAAATAACCTTAAAATATCTTCTTCATGCGGCGTAGATGGTATAAACTCAAAGATTTTAAAGCATACGGTATCAGTATCAAGCAAAATTCTCCTTCACATATTCAGACAGTCACTTGCGACTGGTCACCTTCCCACAGACTGGAAGATGGCAAAAGTTGTACCTGTATTTAAATATGGCAACAGAAACTCCTGTGAAAATTATCGTCCCATTTCCTTGATATGCATTTCCTGCAAATTGCTCGAACATATTATCGCTTCACAGATTTACAGACACCTTGAGACTAACAAATTCTTTTTTCATAATCAGCATGGTTTTAGGAAGGGCCTCTCATGCGAGACACAATTACTTGAATTTACAACAGATCTACGCACTAATTTGAATTATAACTTACAAATTGATTGTTTTTTTCTTGATTTTTCGAAGGCTTTTGACCGTGTCGCACATTGTCGCCTAATATCAAAACTCTCCGCACTCAGATTGGACTGTCTTACCTTGTCATGGCTCCGTAACTTTCTGTCAAATAGTCAGCAGTTTACTATTGCAAATAACTACTCTTCCTCCATAACAGACGTTACTTCTGGTGTTCCACAGGGTAGCGTCCTCGGTCCCTTGCTTTTCCTCATCTTCATTAATGACCTACCACACAATGTGTCGTCCACAATAAGAATATTCGCCGACGACTGCATAATTTATCGCCCAATGAAAAGTTCAGACGATCATCTCATTCTTCAGCAGGACCTTGAACAAATTATTACCTGGTGCAACAAATGGATAATGACTTTAAATACTTCAAAGTGCAAAGTAATGTCGTTTACCCGGAAGTGACAACTTCATCGTATCCATACCATATTAATAATTACCCTATTGCAACGGCTAATCAATATAAGTATCTAGGAGTGCTATTCACATCGAATCTCTCTTGGTCAGAACACATTACGTCCATTTCAGCTAACGCCTCCCGATCGTTGGGATACCTGCGACGCAACTTAAGAAATATCCCTTCAAATGTTCTCAAGCTAGCTAACTTTCGTTCGGTCCCAGCTAGAGTACGCGTCTCCCATTTGGTCCCCTCACCAAAAATACTTAATTGAACTGCTAGAATGGATTCAAAATACGGCAAGTCGTTTCATCTTAAACGATTACAGCTACCAGTCCAGTGTAACTCAAATAAAACTTAAACTTTCATTACAATCCCTGAACACTCGCCGAGACATTGCCCTGTTAACTCTGTTTCACAAATTCATTCATTCCACTCGAGCGCCGGCATGCTTGAAACGACCCTACTCCACGTCACACAGGCTTCATAATCATTTCAGTTATGCCCGCATTTACGGTTCTACTCAAGCATTCCAATACTCTGCCCTTCCTCGTGCCGTCAGGTTTTGGAATTCTCTCCCGGATACCATCGCATGCCTGTCTAACCGTGATTCATTCCGTGACACCTTGACAGACTGCATGTCTAATAAAATGTGAAAATTTATGATTGTCGCACTACGCATTCTTGTATTTACACTAAGTTCTTGCACCTTATTCTAGCGATGATGCCGTTATGTCGCTGTGTTTACTGCTATATCACTATGTCGCGTTAGTACTCCGGTTGAGGATCCGGTTGAGTTATGTCAATTGCTACTGTTTTATGTAAGTAAAATATTTTATGCATTTTCTGTGTGTTTTCTATGTACTTCCCCCCTTACTCAGTGCCTCAATTGAGGCCTGTAATGTATTTTAAAATAAAATAAAATAAAGTAAAAATACTCCAGTCACTCTTCTGAGCATATCATTCTGCGCGGGTATGTTTAATTAGCAGCCAAAAAATGTACAATGCAACTGGGTAGCCTTGCTTTAGCAATTAATATAGAGATAATTTGGGTTAATTAAGTACATTAATGTGTCATATGGACTTGTCGTAAAAGGTAACATACTGTTGCTGGCGCCAGCAGCAATTGTAACAGTTTAATTGTTCATCACATGGTAGAGTTCATCACAATCTGTAATGGTACTGTTTTGTACTGACAAGCAGCCATCAGTCATAGTTAAACCGCATGAAGGATTGACTAAAGTGGTTTGAGCGAATATATTAAGCTGCTTAATGAACGTACAAAGACTACAAATGTGTTATTTTCGCCTCACATTGTTGCATCTACTTATTTGCAGCATACACCTGCATCACCTTCGGAACGGCTGACACGAAGGCCAGCCTGGCAACCATGCTTGCCAAAGTAGCTGTAAATATGTAAATAGTCTCTTTTGATGATAGCATAAGACATGTATTTTAATTATTAATGTATTATATCGTTCAATAAAAACAGTTAATTCAATATCGGTGCACTTGTTTTCTTTTTCGCACTGCATGATTCAGCACTAGTGGAATTGCTTGAAATATTTTTTTCTGCAACATATGAGAGTGCAGCTGGTTCAGGATCATTATTAATCTATTAACATGAATGCATAAATGCAGATGGAAAGCAACAGGTCCACATGCATAATATACGTTAAAATCTTGATGCCGTCATATGTAAACAAAAATTTAAACTAACTTGTAGTTAGTAGATTTCATTCAAGCGGATGCATTGCATGTGACTAAAATTTCTTAAACGTGTATGTGCACAAATGCTCATGCAGCCTTACATGATGATTCACGGCTACATACATTTTAGATTTTTGACTGCTTCCATCTGCATGCATGCTTTTCTATGTACACTCCCCTATGTATGCTCCCATATGCATACTGGATGCAATGCATTTTTATAGACATTTCCGAAAGTCTGCTTATTAAGAACCCTCAGCAGTGAGCGTTTATATATAAGCAGAATAACATTGCCTGCCGTAACATAGTTGGCAAAATGTAGTCGCTTAGCTAGTATATAGGGCGTCCCAGCTATTTTAGCCAAGCTTGTCAATGAAAATAAAAGGTAAAAAACACGGTGCAAGGTATACTATCATAAAAGGACCTACAGGTCAGATCTCTGAAAGGCCGAATTCACGCCTTATGTCTTAAAATCAGATCTTATTGCACCGTCTTTTTTAATATTTCGTTGAACAGATTCGCTAAATATAAGTTAGCTGGAGCACTCTGTGTCGACAATAACCGACAATAATTGTAAGGCTGAAGTGTATAGATAGCTATAGACTGATCTACAGGAACTGTCTATAGATTGTAGACCACAATCTAGAAAATCTATAAGGCCGTAAGTCCATAGACATAATATAGACTGGTCTATAGGAATAGCCCATAGACAGTCTATAGACATTGCATCGACTTATGTCTACAAAAGTAGAACTATAAAGCCTATAGACTTGTCAATAGACATTCTGCAGACATTTCTACAAAAGTGTCTACAAAAAGTGTCTACAAAAGTGAATTTTCATTAATCTATAGACGGTCGATAGTCAGTCTGTAGACTCAGACATTTGTCTACAAAAAGTGTATGGCCATAAGTCCATAGACTGTCTATAGACTGGTCCATAAGGATAGTCTATAGATAGTATGCAGGCATTTGACTGTAGACATTTGACAGACTTATGTCTACAAAAGTAGAACTATATAAGCCTACAGACTTTTGTCTTTAGACATTCTGCAGACATTTGTCTACAAAAGTTAATTTTCATTTATCTATAGGTCGTCTAAAGTCAGTCTATAGACTCAGACCTTTTGTTGACTAATCTACAAAAAGTGTATGGCCATAAGTCCATAGACAGTCTGTAGACGAGTCTAAAGAAATGTCTATAGAAAGTCTGTTGACTACATAGACAAATGTCTATAGACTTTATATAGACTTTCTACAAAAGTTTTTGTAAGGGATTTTCTTATCGTCTCATTCTGCCCTCGTTCACTGCACGTCTAGTGTCATTCAGCTTGAACTGCCCCACGGGTGCTATAGCCCACCAGTCACACAACAGCGGTTATGCTCTCCCGAAGACATCCACCTGTCGCCTCAAGCCACTACGTATGCCACTCTAATGTCGTTCCCATCTGTTCTTGACGGCGTCTATGTGCTATGTCCCACCGTTGACATACTGCTTGAAATGAATTTGGCCGTTCCCCATACTGTGCTCACTGTCACAGGAAAGCAGACTTCACTCCCTCTCCTTAATTTTACCTGCTCGACTCAATTTGTTTGCAGAAGCATGTCCTTGGGCGACATCTCGCCTGTGAACGATTGCGAGATATCGGCGCTTTAAGTCGTAATTCCGTGCTCCTCTACAGGAAGCGCCGAGTCACCAAATCTCACAGACAAACTTAGCAAGATGATCGCACCTGACCTTCTTCATGCACAAGCTGCTGACCCCCGCCGTCTCTTGGAAACTTACCGCGACATTTTTGACCTTGACGTCCGCGCTTTAGCCCAGACATCGGTGGGCACCGATCGCATTTACACTGGAGACGCCAATCCGATACGCCGCAGGCCGTACGGTGTTTCACATGCTGAACGACAAGTAACCCAACGAGAAGTCGATAAGATGTTTACTAAAGGCGTTATCGGGCCATCTTGCAGTCAAGAAGGATGGCAGTTGGCGCTTTTGTGTCGATTAGAGACACCTCAACAAAATCACGCGCAAGGATGTCTACCCCTT
Organism: Dermacentor silvarum; assembly: GCF_013339745.2. Taxonomy (NCBI): domain Eukaryota; kingdom Metazoa; phylum Arthropoda; class Arachnida; order Ixodida; family Ixodidae; genus Dermacentor; species Dermacentor silvarum. The sequence goes on along the minus strand of NC_051156.1, from coordinate 17,890,161 downwards.
GTGTCTACCCTTGTGCGTATTGATGACGCTTTGGACTGCTTGCACGGAGCCAAGTACTTTTCATCCGTAGACCTTCGATCAGGCTATTGACAAATCTCGGTTGACATGGACCGTGAGGAAACTGCCTTCGTAACACCTGACGGCATCTACCAATTCAAGGTTATGTCGTTCGGCCTTTGTAATGGCCCGGCTACATTCGAAAGAATGGCGGACTCCTTACTTCGCGGATATAAATGGTCCATATGTGCGTGTTATGTAGACGATGTGATATCGCGATTCATCTAACGCGTCTATTGGCCATTATTGCTGTGTTCCGACGCGGCGGCATACAATTGAACTCATCCAAGTGCCACATTGGACGTCGTCAAATTACCGTTCTTGGCCGCCTCGTCAGTGCCACTGGCGTTCAACCCGACCCTGACAAGATTCGCGCTGTTCAGAATTTTTCTGTTCCGTCTTCCACCGCAGATGTAAGAAGCTTTGTCGGATTGTGCTCGTATTTCCGTCGTTTCGTCAAGAATTTTGCCGAAACCGCCTGGCTACTCACCGACTTACTTAAGAAGGACGTTACTTTTACATGGGGCCTTGCTCAGACCAAAGCTTTCTCCGTCCTCATACGCTTGCTAACGGCTACCCCATTGCTGGCTCATTATGATCCATCTGCCGCCACTCAACTTCACAGGGATGCCAGTGGCCATGGAATTGGGGCTGTACTCGTTCAATGGCAGCGTAACGAAGAGCGCGTAATTGCATACGCCAGCCGCCTCCTGTCACCCGCCGAGAGGAATTTTTCAATTACTGAACGGGAGTGCATTGCGTTAGTTTGGGCAGTAGCCAAATTCCGCCCCTACATGTACAGTCGCACATTTTCCGTGGTTACCGGTCACCACGCCTTGTGCTGGCTCTTGTCATTTAAAGACCCCACTGGACGATTGGGCAGATATGCGCTACGGTTAGTTCTGTACAAGTCAGGCCGCTTGCACAAGGACGCCGACTGCCTTTCCCGTCATCCTGTCGACGGCCCTGAAGATGATGCGCATGACACCGACTCTTGCGTCCTGGCCATTTCTGATCTGTGCGACATGCGCACTGAGCAACGGCGTGATGACTACTTACGTGTTCTTATCGATCGTCTCAATTCTGGACATTCGGAGCTCACGCTGTGAATGTTCGTGCTGCGCCACGACGTTCTGTACAGTCGCCGCTTACGCCCTGAAAGACCAGAATTTTGACTCGTTGTATCACGCCATCTCCGAACCTCAGTTCTTGAGTAGGTGCATGACGCCCCTACTGCAGGCCACCTCGGCGTTTCGCGTACCTACGACCGCGTAGGCACCGCTTCTACTGGCCAGGCCTGCACCGCTCTGTGCGCCGCTGCGTTGCTGACTGTTCGCCCTGTCAGCACCCCCCCCCCCCAAAAAAAAAAAAAAACGGAAAATGCTGGGGATGACTTGGTAGGGCTTAGCCTAGCCCCAATACGTGGCCAATACCTTGCGATAGCCAATCAATAGGTAATCGATCAATAATCAATAAATTTCGGAAAAGCATAACCCGTATAAGGCCAGGACCAGCTAGGTGCCGATCAGCTCCGCTTTTTCTTTAGCTTTGCGCCACTTGTGCAAGCTACGCTAATTTCTATTTAGTCACGCGCATGCATACACGCATACCTTGCATAAAAATGCATTCTTAGGCTAGGTTCCTGGAGCAGCGGCGGGGATCCAGTCTTGAACTAAAGACAGCGAGGAAACGTGCCAAGCTGCTGTAGGTGGAGTTGGTTTCCACGTAGTCCCAAATCATTTGCCTAGATTATGTCCCTTGTGACAGGTTAAGTCTTAGCTATATATAGGAGCATAAGGCTGTTTTTTACTTCGTTTTTTTAATACAGCATTCATTGGTTTACAAGAAAGTTGTGCTGCTATTTTTGTGGATAACAAGTTTGGTCTCGCTAGCTGGCGTATAACTGCCCCAGACCAAAGCGTTAAGCAAGTAAACGCAGCGAGAAAACGTGCCAAACTGCTGTATGGGAAAAGTAAACTGCGTGAAAGGTTTAGGCGGCAGGAAGAAACACACGACACTTAAAAACGAAGCTTATGCGCTTCGTCGTACGCGTTTCTTCCTATCGTTCAGTTTACCGTTCTTTCAGTATGAACCAACTAGCCCGATATATGTTATCGCTGTAAGTGGATACCGATTTCGCATGGTATCACTAATTCTAACTATAGGGAGAACGCCAGCGAGTGTGAAACACGCGCAAGCTACCACACCTCCCTCGCTCTTCAAAAGAGCGGCTCAAAAGATCCGGCTTGCTCCTGAGCGCTCAGGAGCGAGCCGGATCTTTTGAGCCGCTCTTTTGAAGAACGAGGGAGGTGTGGTTCAGTAAGTGAGCGGCGGTTCTTTCGTTCTTCAGCCGAAGGCGAGGGGGTGAATGCGACTCTTGCGAGGAACTAGGAAGGGCGGGAGGGCAGTTGCTTTCTCGTACCGCTAATAGATGGCGCGGAAGTCGCACCCAGCATAGGGTGCCTCGATGCCAGCGCCGCCGTTCAGGGTGGTGCCAACCTTTGACCGCCCCCGCGCCGCCGCTTTCTCGCTGCGACGCCATATTGTGTCACAGCGAGCCGTTGCGATTGCTTGGTGCCGGTGCTGAGTTCGAGGCACAGTGCGCGCGGATGCTTCGCGGACGCTTCTACTTGCTAGACAGTGTTCAGCCGCATGACTGACAAGCTATCAAGTGCATCGTGTCGACATGACGGGCTGTTGTGTTCCCAAGTGCGCCGGATCGACGCGTAAAGGACTGCGTTGTTTTCGCTTCCCCGGGACCCAGAGCGACGGAAGAGATGGGAAGCCCAAGTAAAGCGCGATCACTGGAAGGCAACGGATAACTCCTGCATTTGCGAGGTAAGTGTCAAGAATGTTTAGACTACCGCACCGTGTTTTTCATTTAAATAAGAAAGTATTCTCTGATCCTCGCTCACGTACCTACGTTCGCTCACGAACTAAGTAAGCACTGCACCGATGCTGTCTGAGTAGCGTATGGCTTGCGCGCGCGCGTCGCATAGGCTTTTTTCGTTTTGATGGGCGCAGTCTGTACCCTTATTTTAAGGACTGACGAAGATGCTTTGCCGCGAAATAATCTTACATTAGCTACGAATCGTCACGTAAGCCACCTATTTTCCTTTTTCACGGGAAGCACACATCGTGTGTGTCTCTTGTTTCTTTTCTTTTTTTCGGTACTGGTTATTTGGGACTAAAGAACGCAGTGCTTCGTCTGGGGAGAGCGGCTGTTTTGTACGTGGTAAGCGAAACATTGTGATTTTCTCTGATTTCTCAGGAGATATCTTGCGGACCTCAGGGTGTTACGTTACATAGCTGATTTTTTAGACTTGTACATATTTGTAGCGTGGTGATCGTAAGCCGATGGTCATTCGTGCTCATTCCCGATCGTAGTGGGTACTGTGACGGTCTTTAAATGCCTGTGCACGGTATGCACAGGTGTAGTACAGTTAAGGGGCATCATGGGACCAAAATGTTTCGGCGCTTTCTGGCATGGTGTCTGTTGTAGCCTGTGCATTTCTTCGAAACCTGTGAAGCGAGGTAATACAGCATTGCTTCTGCTAAAATTTATTTTTAAGCACTGTAATGGGTTCTCTGTATTTACAAGGCAACTTTTCATATCAATAATCACTTTTGTTGTTTTACCTGTACTTAGAAACACTTTGAAGAGGACCAGTACGAGGGAAATCGACAGGATGGGCGCCGTCTGTTAAAGTCAACAGCCCTACATCATCATGGACTATATTTTCGAAGTGAAAAACATTGCTAATCTGTATTTGACTGTCTTAGTTTCATTTACGGTTTTTGTACGTGATATGTGTACAGTGTTGTTTATTTTTTCAATGTAGTTATCAGTGTTCTAATGGTTATTTATGAAATGTTCTGTACTCGCTATCGATGTGTTTGGCTGATGCGACGTATTCGATGGTAGCTGATGTATGTATTCTGGCTGGATATCTTGATTAATATTACCCGCGGTTGCGTTTTCTTGTTTGCATTCTTGTTTTCGATTTATATTGTGTGTAATAAGGTTGATGTACTCACTTGAACCCCCCCCCCCCCCATGTAATGAATAAATAAAAAAAAACTCTCTCTATCCCGAATTGTGTGTCGAGCCTACCTTGCGAATTAATTTTTTTTTATCTCGTCTTTCAACATAACCTTCAGGCGCCACACAGTACATATAATTTTTCATGTACATATCTCTTTCATGATTGATTGTACTAGACATTATAAGTAAATGTATTTTGTGCATCGTTTGATTTCTTGTGTGTACTACGCAAGATTGACACAGACAAGTTACGTTACATTTTTCTCTACAGCACTAACTAAACCTTATTTTCACATCGCAGTTATTTTTACACCAGCTTAATCCTGTCAGCACACAGTTTTATGGGCAAAAAAAAGCAAAAATTGCGCGTAGATATCGTCAAATAATTGCAACGAACGCGAAGAGCACGCGCAACGCAAGGGAAACTAACCGCCGTGCGCGAGTGGCTGGCTACGGTAAAGGAGGCGTGACGTGTAAACCAAAATACAACAGCGAAAAAGAAAAACTTCCACACACAGGGGGTCGCAAACCTTATATACCAAGCATCGAAGCGCAAAAAAAATAAAAAAATAGTGCGTATTTTAAACATACACACGGCATATTAAATGTGATGGAATTAGGCAACTTGGGGCATGTTCCCGGCGCCATACATTTACGTCTTCGACCTTCGACGAGTTAACGGCTATTGGTTATAAAGATATGCAGATGGGACACCGATAAAAAAATCCTCATCATGGCAAAGCACTTGGAAGCGCGCCGCGAGTAACACTTTATGAACGCAAGCGTAGCTGAGTCTCAGCTCGTGTGACACAATATGGCGGCGCCAGCGGGGTTGTCTCCACCCTGGACGGCGGCGCTGGGCATCGAGGCACCCTAGAGCGCAATAGAATGGCGCCGCCATCTGGCGGTTGCCCAAGGAGTGGCGACAGCGGCGGTAAGCGCACGAGCGGAGAGTTGTACAACTGAAGCTTGTACAGTAACGTTGCGCTAGCCTCCAAGAAGTGCCCCGTCAAACCCTTGTGCTGGGTCAAGGAGGGTATCCGGCCTGACCCTCTCAAGACAGCAGCTGTTGAGGCATTCAGTGCACCGCACTCAGTGAAGCAAATTCGTAGTTTTCTGGCCTTCGCTCTTACTTTCGTCGATTAATTCCTGATTTTCCTGACGTCGCCTATCCTTTGACAAGTCTTCTGCATTACCACGTGCACGGCATGAGTGGACACATGAGTGGACACATGATTCTGCATTTCGTCAGTTGAAGTTCCTGTTGACCTCCCGACCTCTCCTTCGCCACTTCAACCCATCAGCTCCGACAGAAATCCACACAGATGATAGTGGCATTGGTCTGGGTGCCGTCTTCCCAGGCTGCACGTCAGCTCGGACCAACGTTCGATACGTATTGCTACTTCCTGATGGCCTAAGGTTAACAGCGTGGTTCCAATATGGGCTGTGCCGTTATGATTCCTGGCCCAATCATGGCCTATGATTAACAGCGTGGATCGAATATCGTTTGGGCCAATCTGATAGAGATTCAACGCTGGCTCTCTTTGCACATGCAGCATACAATATTAGCACTGCCATTCATCAAGGCCGGGATTATTGGACCGACATTCCTGTGGATTTGCCAACATGGTTTACTAAGTTGGCTTTCTTGGAACAACATAGGGCTTGTAGTAAGCAAATTTTTTGTTCCCGATTTTTTAAATGTATTTTTGTACGACTTGGTAAGCTTAAAACTGACGTTTAAAAATGTCAATACAAACTTAATATCTGAGATTGTAGGTGCCCAAACCACAATATGATTATGAGGTACGTCGTAGTGGGGGACTTGGGATTTATCTTAACCACCTGTGGCTTTTTCCCGTGCACCCCATGCATGGTACACGGGCGTTCTTGCACTCCGCCCTCACCGAATTGCGCCCAAGGTAAATACATCTGGTAGCGAAGCTTCCATAGAAGCCCATACGTTCAAAACATGGTTGCTTACCGGCGGTTCATGGGGCTTAGCGCCATCTGTGTGAGGAGGGAACACTTCCGGCGGAAGAAAAAATAATTTGACGTCATATCTGCTAAAAAGAGAAGTGACGTCATTTTGTTCTGATAGGCGCGAAATTTGTTTTCGGAGGCCTGCCATTAGAGCTTTATATTCAAATGCCCCGCCATTCGACTTCATGGGCGTTCCGAGTTTTCAGCGCGAAAAACGATGCCGGAAAAGATCAGCCGTACGGGTGTCGAAATCGCATCGCTGCACAGAACATACTTTCTTTGGAGGCCGACGAACGCTTTGGGCGTAGATTGAATAGAGTGCTCGTCCTTTCGTCGGACGCCAAGCCCGTCGGCCAGCGCTGTTGCACGAAAACAACTAAAGTAAACAATCAGTAGTTTTAACTGCACAAGTTAAGAAACAATAAAAGTACCCGCGTCACCTAATTCAATGCAACCTAATGCAAAACAACACGACATCTGAGGGGGGCGTCTTGTAACCGGGTGAACTTTACGAGCGCGCCTTTCCACGCACTCCAAGAGTTGCATGGCATTGCAAGTGATAGCGGCGTCAACGCCCACTGCTATCGATGGGCGCTCTCACGGTGGGCCCTGGCAAAATGTATTTATTGATAATGATCTAGTAAAATACGGTTGTATCTTTTCTCATCATGCGTATTGACACGTACACATGTTTATCTTTCACCGGTAGCCGCTTTCAACATTGGCTGACAAATGTTAAACGTTATCGCTCGGCGCAGGACGCGCCTGCATTGGAAGCTTCTCGGACGTTATCAATGCTTCTATCCGTCGTCTGTGGTCACCGACGCCCATGTAATCTGATTGTATGAGCGACGCGAATTGTCTAGAACTTTCTGGAAGACACGCGGGCATCAGGGATTAATCTGGAACCTTCGATGACTCAGGTATAAAAGCCGACGCGTTTCGCCGCTGATCAGATTTCGACGATCGCCGACTGTGTTCGCCGCTATCGTTGTGCTTCGAGTGTAGCTTTCTTTTGTGGGCACAGGTTCGCCCAATAAAGAATCAGTTTCGTCACACACAGTTTTACGACTGTTTTCTTCACCGTCACTACTACGTGACATCTGGTGGAGGTGCTAGTTCGTTCATGCACCGAACGCCCCCGCAAAGCCGCGACCCAAGCCCGAAACCGGAGAACGAGACCAACGTCGCCAAGGACCAGCGAGCTAGCCGTAGGCAGCAAGGACTTGTGCCGGAGTTCGGACTTCTTCCCGAAAAGACCACTGCAATCAAGGCCAAGTCAACGACCAAAATGGCAGCACCAGCGTCCCCCATCCTGCTGCAGCAACCTCGGGAGCCACCGACTTTTCGTGGATCATCGGCTGAAGACCCTGAAACCTGGCTGGAGACATACGAGAGGACCGCGACGTTCAACAAATGGAGCGACGACGACAAGCTGCGCCATGTGTATTTTTCATTAGATGATGCTGCTCGGACCTGGTTTGAGAACAGAGAGACCACCCTGGTGACGTGGGACCTATTTCGTGAGAACTTCATGAGGACTTTCACGAATGTCGTGCGAAAAGAAAGGGCCGAAGTTTTATTAGAAACCAGAGTGCAATTGCCGAACGAGAACATCGCAATCTTCACGGAGGAGATGACTCGCCTCTTCCGCCACGCCGACCCCGATATGTCAGAGGAAAAGAAAGTTCGGTTCTTGATGCGGGGCGTCAAAGAGCATCTATTCACTGGATTGATGCGCAACCCGCCCAAGACTGTGGCAGAATTTGTTTCGGAGGCCACAACCATCGAGAAGACCCTTGAAATGCGAGCCAGGCAATACAACCGCCGTGCACTGACAAACTACGCCGAAGCTCAAGCTCTAGGCGCCGACGACCTGCACGAGACGATCAGAGCGGTTGTACGGGAAGAACTACAGAAATTATTCCCAAGATCGCATCCTCAGGTGACTTCAATCGCTGACATAGTTAAAGAAGAGGTTCAGCGATCACTAGAAGTGCCAGAAGTTCCGGTATCGCCTCAACCACAGCCGCAAGCGATGACCTACGCCGCCGTCGCCCGTCGTCAAGGCCCCCCTCCGCGCTCGCGCCAGGGCCCCGTAACGCCGCAGTTCCGTCGTCCACCGCCGCCGCCGCCAGCACGCCCGCCCGTCGCCCAGCGCAGCTCCCAGCGGAAGACGGACATTTGGCGCGCCCCCGACCACCGCCCGCTCTGCTATCACTGCGGGGAAGCCGGCCATGTCTACCGCCGATGCCCATACCGCGAGATGGGCCTACGAGGGTTCGCTGTCAACGCGCCACGTCCACAGCTTGGCGAGCGACCACGTGACATCGCCGACTACCTTGCCGGAGCCCAGTGGCAACCACGACGGCCCTCACGCTCGCCGTCACCAGGCCGCTACATCTCGCCGCATCGCCGCCTGTATGCCGGCCCAACCCGGGGCCGATCTCCCAGCCCATACCCGGGAAACTAAAAGCAGCAACCGATGGAGGTGCGGTTGCTGTACGACGCAATGCCGAAGATCCTCCGCCGCCGACGACGACGACGATTCGCGAATCATCACGACGAGATATCAGCACGCCGCCTAGCAACAGCCTTGACAGCACATCGCCGCCGAACGAGGACCTTCCGACGCGACGTAGCAGCAGCAGAGCAAGCCGACGCAGCCGTGATCCGACGCCACGAATTAACCGCAACGCCAGACGCCGGTCTACCGATCTAGACGTGCTCATCGATGGTCATAACGTCACCGCTCTCGTCGACACTGGCGCCGACTATTCAGTTTTCAGTGGCGCGTTCGCCGCCAAGTTAAAGAAGGTGCAGACGGCCTGGCAAGGACCCGATATACGGACAGCGGGAGGTCACCTAATAACGCCGGCTGGAATCTGCACAGCGCGAGTCACGGTAAACAACCGCACTTACCCGGCGAGCTTCGTAATCCTGCAGCACTGCTCCAGGGACGTCATCCTAGGCATGGACTTTCTACACCAACATGGTGCAGTCATCGACTTAAGGTCCAAGTCGATAACGCTTTCAACACACAAAGCGATACCGCCGGATACATGCATCAGTTACCATGCCTTGAATGTGCTTGAAGAACAAGTCACCGTTCCGCCTCACTCCAGCGTAATGATTTCCGTCGGTACGGAAGTGCCTGCAGACATGGAGGGCGTCATCGAGGGCGATCATCACTTACTGCTGTACCGTGAAATTTGCGTCGCTAGAGGCATAGCTGAGCTACGTGCAGGGAAAGCAACGGTGATGCTCACGAACTTCAGCCCCGAATACAAGCACATTAACAAAGGCACCACGGTTGCCTACATCGACGAAATAGTACAAGCCAGCAGTGCTTTCGCCTTCACGGATTCCAGTGCACCCGCAACGACGACTATAATACCTGAAGCAACTTTCAACGTTAATCAGAACCTTCCCAGGCATAAGAAATAACAACTAAAAGCTCTGCTCCTGCAATACAAGGATTGCTTCTCGTCGTCGTCAAAAGTTCGACAAACCCCTGTCGCCAAGCACCGCATCATAACCGACGAATATGTCCGCCCACTTCGTCAGAGCCCGTACCGAGTTTCGGCGCGCGAACGCGAGGCCATAAAGCAACAAGTCGACGAAATGCTACGCGACGACATCATCCAGCCGTCAAAGAGCCCGTGGGCGTCCCCCGTGGTGTTAGTGAAGAAGAAGGATGGAACCCTACGTTTCTGCGTCGATTATCGTCGCCTCAACAAGATCACGAAGAAGGACGTATACCCCCTCCCACGGATTGACGACGCCTTGGATCGACTCTACAACGCAAAGTATTTTTCGTCGATGGACCTCAAAACCGGCTACTGGCAAATCGAAGTCGACGAGAGAGACCGGGAGAAGACTGCCTTTATAACACCAGACGGACTGTTCGAGTTCAAGGTCATGCCGTTTGGTCTTTGCTCGGCACCTGCGACTTTCCAACGCGTCATGGATACAGTACTGGCAGGCTTGAAGTGGCAGACTTGCCTCGTGTATTTGGACGACGTCGTTGTGTTTTCCTCAAGCTTCGAAGAACACCTGCGGCGCCTTGAAACAGTTCTTCAAGCAATCAAAACCTCCGGACTCACGTTAAAGCCAGAAAAGTGCCGCTTCGCATATGAGGAGCTCTTGTTTTTGGGCCACGTCATCAACAAGTCTGGAGTGCGCCCCGACCCTCAGAAAACTGCGGCCATCTCCAACTTTCCTCCGCCCGATGACAAGAAGGCAGTGCGTAGATTTCTTGGACTGTGCGCCTATTACAGGCGCTTCGTCAAGAATTTTTCACGGATCGCCGAGCCACTGACGTACCTCACGAAGGCCGATGTCGAGTTCAGGTGGGAGACGCCGCAAATCGAAGCATTTGAAGAACTGAAGCGATGCCTGCAATCACCGCCCATTCTTGCGCATTTCGACGAAAACGCCGACACCGAAGTCCACACCGACGCAAGCAGCGTAGGACTCGGCGCCGTGCTTGTGCAGAGGACTGACGGACTAGAAAGGGTTGTAAGTTACGCTAGCCGGTCGCTATCGAAGGCGGAATCAAATTATTCCACAACAGAAAAGGAGTGCCTCGCCATCATCTGGGCTACATCAAAGTTTCGCCCCTACCTCTATGGCAGGCCCTTCAAAGTCGTCAGCGACCACCACGCCTTGTGTTGGCTAGCTAACTTGAAGGATCCTTCAGGTCGCCTCGCACGATGGAGTCTGAGACTTCAAGCATTCGACATCACCGTCGTTTACAAGTCCGGGCGAAAGCACTCTGACGCCGACTGCTTGTCTCGCGCCCCCGTCGAACCGCCGCCACAGGATGACCAGGATGACGACACTTTCTTGGGACCCATCAGTGCCGACGAATTCGCCGAACAACAGCGAGCCGACCCGGAACTAAGGAACCTTGTAGATTACCTGGAAGGCAAGACCGTCACTGTGCCGAAGGTGTTCAGGCGAGGATTGGCGTCGTTTTTCTTGCAAAACGACATTCTCCTAAAGAAGAACTTCTCGCCTCTCCGAGCCAACTACCTCCTCGTGGTACCCTCAGCATTGCGTCCAGAGGTTCTGCAAGCTCTCCATGACGACCCAACGGCTGGACACTTCGGTTTTTCCCGCACGCTCGCAAGGATACAAGAAAAATACTACTGGCCTCGCCTCTCTGCCGACGTCGCCCATTACGTAAGGACATGCCGAGACTGTCAGCGACGCAAAACACCGCCGACAAGGCCAGCCGGACTTCTACAGCCGATCGAGCCACCTCGCCGACCGTTCCAGCAGATTGGGATGGACTTACTGGGGCCTTTTCCGACGTCGACGTCCGGGAATAAATGGATCGTCGTAGCTACGGACTACCTCACCCGCTACGCCGAAACAAAAGCCTTGCCCAAAGGCAGTGCTGCCGAGGTAGCCCGATTCTTCGTTGAGAACATCCTCCTGCGTCACGGTGCCCCAGAAGTCCTCATCACCGACAGAGGTACTGCCTTTACGGCAGAACTAACTCAAGCCATCCTGCGATACAGCCACACAAGCCATCGCCGGACCACCGCCTACCACCCGCAGACGAATGGCCTCACCGAGCGCCTAAATAAGACCATCGCCGACATGCTGGCAATGTACGTCGACGTCGAACACAAGACGTGGGATGCCATCCTTCCGTACGTGACCTTCGCATACAACACGGCCGTGCAAGAAACGACGCACATGGCGCCGTTCAACCTGGTCTACGGAAGGAACCCGGCAACGACGCTTGACGCCATGCTACCGGACGTCACCGACGAAGAAAATCTCGACGTTGCCACCTATTTGCAGCGTGCCGAAGAAGGTCGACAGCTCGCCCGCCTGCGTATCAAGAACCAGCAGAGGACCGACAGCCGACACTACAACCTTCGACGACGCTACGTCGAGTACCAGCCCGGTGACCGTGTTTGGGTCTGGACTCCGATACGCCGACGAGGACTTAGCGAGAAGCTATTACGTCGCTATTTCGGACCATATAAGATCACCCGACGTATTGGCGCACTGGACTATGAGGTCGTGCCAGACGGCATTTCGCAATCACAGCGGCGCCGGGCACGACCTGAAGTCATCCACGTGGTGCGTCTTAAGCCTTTCTACGCCCGCTGACAAACTTAGGTACTTTGTTACTTGTTATTGTTTTTTGTTATTTTGTTTATTACGCATGGTTTTGTTTTCGCTTTCGTGTTTGTAGCATCGGGACGATGCTTTTTAAGGGGAGGGTATTGACACGTACACATGTTTATCTTTCACCGGTAGCCGCTTTCAACATTGGCTGACAAATGTTAAACGTTATCGCTCGGCGCAGGACGCGCCTGCATTGGAAGCTTCTCGGACGTTATCAATGCTTCTATCCGTCGTCTGTGGTCACCGACGCCCATGTAATCTGATTGTATGAGCGACGCGAATTGTCTAGAACTTTCTGGAAGACACGCGGGCATCAGGGATTAATCTGGAACCTTCGATGACTCAGGTATAAAAGCCGACGCGTTTCGCCGCTGATCAGATTTCGACGATCGCCGACTGTGTTCGCCGCTATCGTTGTGCTTCGAGTGTAGCTTTCTTTTGTGGGCACAGGTTCGCCCAATAAAGAATCAGTTTCGTCACACACAGTTTTACGACTGTTTTCTTCACCGTCACTACTACGTGACAGTATATAAAATGAATTAGGAATTTTATTTTCATTGAATGAATCTAACTGCGTCTCGCTTTAATTTAAAAACGCTTTTTTTCTTTCCCAGTGTTTATTCCCTCCAAACATAGTCGCGCTTCAATCGCTGCTCCCATAACCACCCTTGCTGATGTCGGTGACAATTGGTTCTGAACCACTTTTCGCCCGAAGCTTCGCGACCTATGTGGATCGACCTTGTTGCGCCTCCCTAAAAGAAAAGCTAACGCACAACGTAGCAAGGAGGGGACATCGTATATCGGGCAAACTAGCCGCTGCTTTACGGATCGTGCAATGGAGCTTTCGATAAGAAACAACGGTATTGCGCATTTGCCGGCGCATTGTACATTTCGCATGTGCGCTCCGCGTGTTTGGAGGGTCAAGATTCTGGGCAGAACAAGAATTGCGCTGCCGGAGAGCTGATGGAACCGTTTGATATTGCCTCGAGATGGAACGCATGTGTTAGTGAAACTTCGATTTGTTCGTTTAGTGGCGAAGAAAGGTTCATGCGCGGCATGGTGCGGTGACGTAATAATCATGCTCATATGTCAATGGGTTTGTTTATTGCTTCATTGCGCATGTATGGCAAACTCCTTATATGGACGCCTCTGACGGAAAGAAAATTTTCTTTGAAGTTTGAGCTTGTCCGCGTCGATACCCTCTCGTCCTTGCCTGTGTTTGGTGCATAATGTTTCTTTCACTTTTTTTCTGTCTACTTTTCCGTCCTTTAACCTTGCGACCTCCCTCCCTCACTTACCTACGTAAACTTGGTCAACTCTATGAATGAAGGCAGCTACATGCTGCTGAGTAGGATCGGCTGCGCGCGCAGGCACGGCGGAATGCGAGAGGGGGGGGTAGGGAGGGGGTCACTATTGCCCCTCTTGTCACCCTCCATCGCTCCGTTGTCTCCCTCCACCGGGGGTCAAGCACCCCCAGCATCAGTCATCCCCGCCAGCAACGCCGCCGTCATCCCACCCTTTCGCCTTTTCTGTCTGTCAAGAAAAGGTGCCTTGTCAAGTGACTCGTCACCTGCTGCTCTCCCCCCCCCCCTCCTTTTTTTTACGAAGGACACCGCCACCTCCGAAGAATACCCCCTGAAGAAGGAGCCGAATGCGCTCCGAAACGTCGGGTAAATGAATACTCTTATTTGGTTGGAGTCATTCTCAAAGTCCTAACTATTTTCCTAACCAGGGAAATTATTGTGTCGAAAGTTCAGCTTCAATTCTACTTTTGCAGTATGGTGATTTGTCAACATGAAAACACTGCCACATGCATTTGTCAGTTCGTCATCTCTGGTAATATTTGCTTTTATTTTCCAGCGCAAGCATCTCCTCCAAATAAGGGGGAAGTCGTTGTGGGAGGTGGCAGCAAATGAAATGAAACCACTGCATTATCGCGGTCCTCAGGAGCCTGACCAGCCCGCCGTAATCCGAGCGCTGACCAACCAGCCTACCCACGTCAGCTCCCTGCCCAGAGAGCCCTGGCCAGCCCACCGTCTTCGGCACCTTGCCTTATTCCTATCCTGAGGGCATTGCCTACACTCTAAAAACTAGGGAGAGTATCGCAGGAGTGAAGGGGCCGATTTACTCTTCAAAGCATTGTTTTACTCTCGCAAAATGACGGGGAGAGTGAAATGCATTGTTCACTCTATCCGCATCGAGAGAGTGAAATGTTATTTCTACTCTGCCTATCTGAGAGAGAGTAGAATGCCCGTTCCACTCTCGCGGCAACAGAGAGCAAAACGTAGTATATACTGCTGCTTAAACTGCATGAGGCTGGTTGGGAACATGGCGATGTATCGCTCACGCAGGGAGAGCAAAGAGCGCATCGTTTTTCTTGTAAGAGAAGAGGCATCCAGCGCGCAAAATGGTGCGGAGATCAGCGCACTACTTTTTGTTTCGGAGTCGCCCCCACCCATAGGTCGGCAGTGTGGGAGAACACTCACTCACACTCACTCACCATAATTTTTTCCAGGCCCCACACTCACTCGCACTCGCACTCACCTCCACTCACAGTCACTGGCACTCACTCGCACTCGCACTCACTCGCACTCACACTCAATGGCACTCACTCGCACTCGCACTCACTCGCACTCACACTCAGTGGCACTCACTCGCACTCACCTGCACTCACACTCACTGGCACTCACTCGCACTCGCACTCACCTCCACTCAGACTCACTGGCACTCGCACTCACCTGCACTCACACTCACTGGCACTCACTCGCACTCGCACTCACCTGCACTCACACTCACTGGCACTCACTCGCACTCACCTGCACTCACACTCACTGGCACTCACTCGCACTCACCTCCACTCAGACTCACTCGCACTCGCACTCACCTCCACTCACACTCACTGGCACTCGCACTCACCTGCACTCACACTCACTGGCACTCACTCCCACTCGCACTCACCTGCACTCACACTCACTGGCACTCACTCGCACTCGCACTCACCTGCACTCACACTCACTGGCACTCACTCGCACTCGCACTCACCTGCACTCACACTCACTGGCACTCACTCGCACTCGCACTCACCTGCACTCACACTCACTGGCACTCACTCGCACTCGCACTCACACTCACTGGCACTCACTCGCACTCACCTCCACTCACACTCATGGCGTTTTTCACTGGTCGATCTGGAGCGGCCGCCGAAATCCTGGAGCGAGCGCTCGCAATTCACCAATCCTAATCTGCCAGCGGAGAGCGAAAATGCTCCGCGCTGGATCGTACAGGAAGTCTGCACACACACGTCACAAATATCGACTTCCGCTCTGCATGTTTCTATGGCCACCAAGATCGCCGTCCCCCAGCGAGCAGAAGTGACGTATCCTCTCGTCCTATTTCCGCCCGAATCCGCGCCTCGGCAGCGGAGCAAGTGAGAGCGATCCGGTGCGGAGCGAGTTGATCCGAAACGACCAGTGGAAAGCGCGAACCCGCTCCAGCTCGACCAGTGAAATGCGGATTCGCAGCCGTGGAGCAAAAAATCCTGCTCCAGATCGACCAGTGAAAAACGCCATCACTGGCACTCACTCGCACTCACCTCCACTCAAACTCACTGGCACTCGCACTCACCTGCACTCACACTCACTGGCACTCACTCGCACTCGCACTCACCTGCACTCACACTCACTGGCACTCACTCGCACTCGCACTCACCTGCACTCACACTCACTGGCACTCACTCGCACTCGCACTCACTCGCACTCACACTCACTGGCACTCACTCGCACTCACACTCACTGGCACTCACTCGCACTCGCACTCACCTCCACTCACACTCACTGGCACTCGCACTCACCTGCACTCACACTCACTGGGGCTAACTCGCACTCGCACTCACCTGCACTCACACTCACTGGCACTCACTCGCACTCACACTCACTGGCACTCACTCGCACTCACCTCCACTCACACTCACTGGCACTCACTCTCACTCGCACTCACCTCCACTCACACTCACTGGCACTCGCACTCACCTGCACTCACACTCACTGGGGCTAACTCGCACTCGCACCTGCACTCACACTCACTGGCACTCACTCGCACTCGCACTCACTCGCACTCACACTCACTGGCACTCACTCGCACTCACCTCCACTCACACTCACTGGCACTCGCACTCACCTGCACTCACACTCACTGGGGCTAACTCGCACTCGCACTCACCTGCACTCACACTCACTGGCACTCACTCGCACTCACACTCACTGGCACTCACTCGCACTCACCTCCACTCACACTCACTGGCACTCACTCGCACTCACCTCCACTCACACTCACTGGCACTCGCACTCACCTGCACTCACACTCACTGGCACTCACTCGCACTCGCACTCACCTGCACTCACACTCACTGGCACTCACTCGCACTCGCACTCACCTCCACTCAGACTCACTGGCACTCACTCGCACTCACACTCAGTGGCACTCACTCGCACTCACCTGCACTCACACTCATTGGCACTCACTCGCACTCGCACTCACCTGCACTCACACTCACTGGCACTCACTCGCACTCGCCTGCACTCACACTCACTGGCACTCACTCGCACTCGCACTCACCTGCACTCACTCGCATTCACTCGCACTCACCTCCACTCGCACTCACTGGCACTCACTCGCACTCACCTCCACTCACTCGCACTCACACTCACTGGCACTCACTCGCACTCGCACTCACCTGCACTCACACTCACTGGCACTCACTCGCATTCACTCGCACTCACCTCCACTCGCACTCACTGGCACTCACTCGCACTCACCTCCACTCACTCGCACTCACACTCACTGGCACTCACTCGCACTCACCTGCACTCACACTCACTGGCACTCACTCGCATTCACTCGCACTCACCTCCACTCGCACTCACTGGCACTCACTCGCACTCACCTCCACTCACTCGCACTCACACTCACTGGCACTCACTCGCACTCGCACTCACCTGCACTCACACTCACTGGCACTCACTCGCACTCGCCTGCACTCACACTCACTGGCACTCACTCGCACTCGCACTCACCTGCACTCACACTCACTGGCACTCACTCGCATTCACTCGCACTCACCTCCACTCGCACTCAAAGGCACTCACTCGCACTCACCTCCACTCACTCGCACTCACTGGCACTCACTCGCACTCGCACTCACCTCCACTCGCACTCACCTCCACTCACTCGCACTCACACTCACTGGCACTCGCACTCACCTGCACTCACACTCACTGGCACTCACTCGCACTCGCCTGCACTCACACTCACTGGCACTCACTCGCACTCGCACTCACCTGCACTCACACTCACTGGCACTCACTCGCATTCACTCGCACTCACCTCCACTCACTCGCACTCACACTCACTGGCACTCACTCGCACTCGCACTCACCTGCACTCACACTCACTGGCACTCACTCGCACTCGCCTGCACTCACACTCACTGGCACTCACCTGCACTCACACTCACTGGCACTCACTCGCATTCACTCGCACTCACCTCCACTCGCACTCACTGGCACTCACTCGCACTCACCTCCACTCACTCGCACTCACACTCACTGGCACTCACTCGCACTCGCACTCACCTCCACTCGCACTCACTGGCACTCACTCGCACTCACCTCCACTCACTCACACTCACTGGCACTCACTCGCACTCACCTGCACTCACACTCACTGGCACTCACTCGCACTCGCACTCACCTCCACTCAGACTCACTGGCACTCACTCGCACTCGCACTCACACTCAGTGGCACTCACTCGCACTCACCTGCACTCACACTCACTGGCACTCACTCGCACTCGCACTCACCTGCACTCACACTCACTGGCACTCACTCGCACTCGCCTGCACTCACACTCACTGGCACTCACTCGCACTCACCTGCACTCACACTCACTGGCACTCACTCGCATTCACTCGCACTCACCTCCACTCGCACTCACTGGCACTCACTCGCACTCACCTCCACTCACTCGCACTCACACTCACTGGCACTCACTCGCACTCGCCTGCACTCACACTCACTGGCACTCACTCGCACTCGCACTCACCTGCACTCACACTCACTGGCACTCACTCGCATTCACTCGCACTCACCTCCACTCGCACTCACTGGCACTCACTCGCACTCACCTCCACTCACTCGCACTCACACTCACTGGCACTCACTCGCACTCGCACTCACCTCCACTCGCACTCACTGGCACTCACTCGCACTCACCTCCACTCACTCGCACTCACACTCACTGGCACTCACTCGCACTCGCACTCACCTGCACTCACACTCACTGGCACTCACTCGCACTCGCCTGCACTCACACTCACTGGCACTCACTCGCACTCGCACTCACCTGCACTCACACTCACTGGCATTCACTAGCACTCACCTCCACTCGCACTCACTGGCACTCACTCGCACTCACCTCCACTCACTCGCACTCACACTCACTGGCACTCACTCGCACTCGCACTCACCTGCACTCACACTCACTGGCACTCACTCGCACTCGCCTGCACTCACACTCACTGGCACTCACTCGCACTCACCTGCACTCACACTCACTGGCACTCACTCGCATTCACTCGCACTCACCTCCACTCGCACTCACTGGCACTCACTCGCACTCACCTCCACTCACTCGCACTCACACTCACTGGCACTCACTCGCACTCGCACTCACCTCCACTCGCACTCACTGGCACTCACTCGCACTCACCTCCACTCACTCGCACTCACACTCACTGGCACTCACTCGCACTCGCACTCACCTGCACTCACACTCACTGGCACTCACTGGCATTCACTCGCACTCACCTCCACTCGCACTCACTGGCACTCACTCGCACTCACCTCCACTCACTCGCACTCACACTCACTCGCACTCGCACTCACCTCCACTCGCACTCACCTCCACTCACTCGCACTCACACTCACTGGCACTCACTCGCACTCGCACTCACCTCCACTCACACTCACTGGCACTCACTCGCACTCACCTCCAAGTCCACTCACACTCACTGGCACTCACTCGCACTCACGCCTTTGAAATGATTACGACTTGCGAGTGAGTGTTAGTGAGTCACTCATGAGTGAGTGCGCCGACCTACGCTCACAATTCGTGTAAATTCATCACGAAGCTTCCAATTTAGCACCTGTTACATCGAGAGTGCGCCAAGGCAGTGTTTTGGACGCAGTTTTTTTTTTTAATATACACAAACAATTTGCCTTCCCAATTACATGGTAACATCTATCTATTCGCTGACGATTGTATTTCGTAGCGCGAAATTATTTGAAATAATGATCACCATATACAAAATTCTGCGTTTTGTTGGTGTCAGTAGTGGTAGATGACTCTAAATGCCCCAAAATCTGTAACGCTAACAGTAAGTAGAAAGAAACAGATATCTGATTTTACTTGCATTATTAATGACACACCTCGCACTTATGTATTTCAGCTTAAATATTTAGGTGTCAGTTTAACACACACTCTTCGATCGGAAACCCATGTTAACAACATAACCTCAAGCGGAAATCAATGTACATGCTGAGCGCTAAAGCGACTCTTCTTTCCGAGAAGACGCCTTCGTCTTGCGCCCGCAGATACAAATCTGCTGGCCTACAAAATGCTTGTTCCACCAGTGCTGGAGGACGCCAATATTGTTTGGTTTCCGTACACACAAAAAAATGCATTGCAAGAATTGAGGGGGTGCAGAAGAAGGTAATTAGGCTCATTTCAGGGGCGTAGCTAGAAATTTTTTTCGGGATGGGGGGGGGGGGGGTTCACCGACCCCACCGGGGGGGGGGGGGGGGACCAGCATCAGCTTTCCTCTATGTGACGTGATCGATAATAAATATTGGTAGTTTGAGCAGGCTCTATACATGTATATCAAAAACATGGGACATCCCCCGCCCCCTCACGTGCGCGTGTGCTTGTGAAGAAATTAAGTGAAAAATAATGTAAGCGCAGTAAGATACAGTAAGTACGACAGGTACAGTGGGCGTTTGGAGCAACGGCCTCTCATCGCACCACAGAATAGACCAGTCTTCGAAAACGCATCATTGAGACGACCCGCCCGATCGGAGAAGACATCCTTAATCGCTAATCTCCCTTAAGCGTAGATGGCGTCGTCCTCGTCGGGGCGAAGTGGGTTTCACAAGTCAAGGACGGCTATACACGTGAAAATGCACGTGTGACCAGGCTATACCTGCTCACATAGCAATAGCTTGTTCGCTGCGTCTTTGCGCTAGAAAACTTAAAGGAGTACTGACACAAAAGTTTGAAGTCGAGGTAACTCGTGAGATCGATTTTGGTGGACACACACACATCGTCTACAAAATATCAGCGGCGAATATAGCTTAGAACATATTTAGAATCAATTTTAAAAGTACGTGCGCGCAGCCACCCGCAAAGCGCAACACCTCGCGACATTATTGACATCATGCAAGGAAGGATTGTAAATAACCAAGAAAACGCTACGTCACGAGTTTGCGCTGCCGTCGAGGCGGGGCCGGCGAGCAGGTTTCTCGCTGCTCCGATCGTCCCGGTACTGCTTTTTTTTTTTTTTTTTTCCCCTCCCTGGTCGCGACACTGGCCTCGTTCGCCGCTGACGGCGGCACGAAAATCGGCTCAATTGTTTCTGACACGAAATAACTCTTAGAGTATAGTGACCTCAAAAGTGTGCATGTTATGAAACGTTGTGCGATATGGTTAATCGTTGGCGTGATTCTGGCTCGCAAGCGGTCAGCGCAGCCGCCGCAGCAATCGTCTCTACGAAGCGGCTCGCCTTGCTGACGTGTTTTCTCATCGCTACCAACGCCATCGGCAAAACTAATTGTACTGTCAGTTATGAGCGTCACAAATGTGCAGACATTGACTGTGTTGACGAATATAGGTGCTTTATTACGAGCTGCGGGCGGATCGCAAGGGCCGTCGGCCCCGTATCAGACGGCCAGAGAGCTAGGCCTATACCGTTTCCTAGCGATCGCCAGCTCGCCTGTGGTGGATCGAATCAGAAGTGGTTGGCCACGTCTAATACGGTGGCGACTCCCGCCTGGAGGAAATAGTCGCCGCTGGACGACGAAAACGAGGACGGCGACGACATCGCAAAGCTCGTGCAGGCGTAGCAGACGAACTAGCAACACGAAGCTGGTTCGCCTGCGAGCGCGCTGGCTTGAATACGTCACAGTTTTGTGCGATCACGTGCTCACTGTGTTTACAATCCCTCTTCTCCCATCTCGTTGCTCTCTGAAACCGAAACTTGGACGGGTCGCTGCAAAGAAGACTCCAAATAATTACATGTCGCGCTCTGAAGCAAATGAGGTTTCACGCAGTGATTACTGAGTCAATAGCTACTTATTACAGCAGAAAAAACAAGTTCGAAAATTTTTGTGTCAGTACTCCTTTAAATATGCGCAAAAACGCGTAATGCTTTTTTTTTTTTCGAAGCTTTCTTCGCCCTGCTCCCTGAAAGGAGAGTGTTGCATTTCCTGAGGCAAGGGCACAGGCCACTGTGTCTTCCGCTGTGTGCGAGCGTGCAGCCATCATTTGCATTTACGTCAACAGATTCAGAATTGTACAGAATATTTCACTGCACAGCATAGATATGGCATGTGTACGCAGTTTTAAGTAGTACGTGCAACACATTTCTGCTTCACTTACGCCGGCGCGAACAGGAAGCGGCCTCGTACCTCACAGAATCTCGACCGATCGGTGCACTAGTGATGCAGGAATGAACTCCCGTCTTGTTCAGTGCATAGGGCACCTAATCATTTTCTCAGGACGCGTGAACTCCGACGAGAACTGTCAGCGCATGCAACAAGGGTTTACTTACTCTGTACTGCGCACATCAGTAATCCATGCTTGTCGGCTGTCTGTATCGTGCATTCTGTTGCGAGTCGGTGGAATTTCACTGCTGGCATCAACCCCTTCATGTGTACATTGCTGGTTTGGGATTCAACAACACAACAGCGACTACCAGCCTTCCGTAGGGGCGCAATCGCAAACAAGAGACGTTTCACGCGCAGACTATTGCGCGAACGCGACGGAAGCGGCGGAAATGTATACCCGCGAGTCTTTCCGCCAGGGGAGAAACGAACGCTTGTGTTTAAGGCAAAACTTTACCAGCGGACATGTATAGTCGGTAAAGTTCTCTTTTCTCGCATCCAGTGTCACCGCCCGAACTCTGCCGAGTGCGTCGCTTCCTCGCAATGCGAAGTCGCCCCCTTGAAATACGCTGCCTACACGTACTGCTGGGTAGTTCGTGGTCTGTGTTCATCAGCCCCCTTTTATAAGAAAATCAAGCAAGAAAGTTAAGTGAAATTATTCCGGGATTGAGATTTTTCGAACAGTCTTAAAAACACAGTTCTTAATTGTGTATTGTTGGGGTTTAACGGTCCCAAAACCACGATATGATTATGCGAGACGCCGTAGTGGAGGACTCCGGAAATTTAGACAACCTGGGGTCTTTAACGTGCGCCTAAATTAAGTAAACGGGCCTCGAGCATTTTCGCCCCCATCTAAAATACGGCCGCCGCATGTGCTGCTTCATTTGTTGCGCATTCTCGCCCAAAACCTCACAGAGTGCCAAAGCCTTGACAAACACCGCGACACGTTTTTCTGTATGCAGACATGATTCACTGTAAATTACCAACCCAAACGGAAGTGCCCAGGAATGAAATTGACAGTAGCACCGGTTTCTTGAATCATGTCAGCGCGAAGTGACGAGAAAAAAGGGTGGGTAAGTGGGAGGGGGGGGGGGGTTGTTGCGCAAAAAATTTCGGGGGGGGGGGGGTTCAACCCCTCAACACCCCCCCCCCCCCCGGCTACGCCCCTGGCTCATTTATATTAAATACAAGTGAACGGATTCATCGACCGAATTATTAAAAATAGCTGGTTTATTAACACTGCAACGTATCGCAAAACTACCACGCCTAAAGTTATATTTTCAATTTATTTATGGTGACATAGACTGACACACCTGTACTAATTTCTTCGAATCGTTCTAGGTCAACACGCCACAAGCACTCTCGAACACCTAATGAATACACATTTAACTCAAATTGCTTTAAATATTCATATTTCCTTAAAAGAATTAGAGAACGGAATGAGCTTAGACCTTCCGTTACTAACGCTTTATCTTTAAAGAATTCCTTCTTCATAACTTCGAGCGGCCGCCAACTTCAACAGCATTCGCTCGGAACTTTACCCTCGTTGATCATCGAGGAGGGAACGGCAGGCAGACGACATGACGTAATACAAACTGGTTTAATACATCGCTACGGGTGAGCGAACATTGAGGAACAGAGCAACGTAGTGTATGGCAGCAACTACAAAAGTTACACGCATAGCTCTTATCGACAGCGCAGCGCGCGCTCTAATTATATCCCGTCCCGAGTTCTGTCTTCACAGCACTGGAGTCTGGAACAGTGCCGATGCGTCTTTATGCTTTTAAGGAAGCATTGGCATTATTTGTGCACACGCGCGCGTCACGCGTTGCATTCACCTCCACTTTTGCACCCTCCTCTTGTCTATGTATAATTTGAATTCTTTGTCTTCGCAATCCACTTAATAATGTTACTGTTTTTGTATCCGCACTTTCTCATAGTATTTCTTAGCGCTTGTGAGAATGTGTTATTTTGTATGTTGCTATTTATTTTCTCTTTTTTGTTGTTGTTCACTGGTGTGTATTGTTTATGAGCTTGTGTTTCGCCCCTCCTGCTTGGCTCATGTGGCCTGCAGTATTTCTGTAAATGAATAAAACAAATTCTTTGTGTATTTGAATGAAAAAAGTCGCAGCTTCGCCAGAAAGGCGAAGGATCAATTGCGTTAGCAAACGAGTAGAGAGCTATACGGAGTAAGAATAATAGTTTTATCGGCTGCATAAACTTGGAGACATTCGCTTACAAACTGAACAAGCATGGTATCAGCACGCACAAGCAAACATGAATAGATCACATTCGATGAAAGCAGACAACCACTGTCAAAACGCTGGCGTGAGCAAGCGCCGCTGCAGCGAGCGAAGGTTCGTGTGGTCTATCGCTTCAACGGAAACTGAGCGGCGAAGGCACCGCGCATACAAAGGTAACTCGCACTCGCAGCAGCGCAAACATTAGCGCAAAGTACGAGTGCGCAGTTGCTGGCGGAGTGGAAGCTGCAGCTACTCCCTCACGCGCTGCTTTCCCACTTTCCACCTTTTGCGCGCGAGATTGAATCGCCAGATCCCCTTGCGCTGCGTCGCTATATGCGCAGTTGGTTTCGGTAAAGCCTCTTTAGGTTTCGGAGCACAACGGCGCCTCCACCCTCGATCCCTTGCTTCCATCCCCCCACGGACTTTCGCGCGACCGAGCCGTCGCGTTTGCTCTCCGCCGTGCGTTCGGTCTCAGTGAAAGCGCGCGTCACTCACGCGCTGTATGTCGTCCCTCGCACATAAAGCATACGGCGACGATTTTATCGCCCTTGGACTTTATACGGAACCTCACGGCGGCGGCGCAGAAATCCGCTCGGAGTGTCCATATAATCCGCCTTTTGCATGTCCCGAGTGCGCATGCGCTGTACCCTAGCGGCGAGCGCCGAAAACGTTTTGTACGGCGTCGGTGGACGGTGGTTCGTGCAGCTGACGACGCACGCGTATGCAGCATAGCTGTCGAGCACGCGAACTCTTTATTGTCGGCGCTGTGCCGGTCGACGACGCTGTGTTTCGGTAGAAACGATATTCGATTAACGTCCGGTACATCACAATATATGCCGACACGACACCGATGTCGGTCAGAAGTCGACCTCACGCCGGCGCCAACGCTCGGCCGGCTGTAGTTGTGATAGTGTGCCAGGGGGACACACCTATATTGTCATACAAGTATATGACGAAGAAGCGACCGACGACAGCGGGTGATCGTAGTGTTATAAACTTTCGTGCCGACGACGCCGACAAAACCAGTGTGCTGATCGCTGTGCGAGCGGCCGCCGAGTGAGAACATCGCACCGACAGCGTGAATATCGCCGCAAATGCGCTCGTGTATGTACTTATTGACGCTCAAATTGATTCGAAACGTGCTTCCGACGCTGATATGCACGATTTCCAGCCCTTTACAGCCCTCCACATCATGTTTGAGGCGGTGTCCATCTCGTTCAGGCAGCTTCATTAGGCAGTATAGCGGACGACACAGCCTACGAGTTCGTCCGCTACCGGCGAACCTGAAATATAGGATAAGCAAGTACGACGAAGGAAACTGCTTATATAGTTCGGTACTGACCTTACCGACTTGAAGTGAACCACTCTTTAGCGTAGTACGATGCACACACAGAGAGTTGGAAGCGGCGACACGGCGCAGTGCTAATACCGCAGTACAGGCACCGTTCTTGAACGAAGGCTGTCGGTCGCAGTCGCCGGCGCTTCCATGAACGAAGTGCAACTACGGAGAGTGTATTTTTATGCTGCCAGATTTAGAGTTAGCGAAAACACAGTTTGCCTCTTATGCTAAACAGGCAACAAGTGATGGCCCTTTCGATACTGCATCGTAAGCAACAACACCGCTCGTTGCCACGCGAGCACGGCGGGCATCGGCATTTTCGCGTGCCAGTCCGGCTATAGGTGGTGGTTGTTGCCGTTTTCGATGTGCCCGGGACGTTCATGCCTTCTCGTCTCAGTGTGATCGCTTCTGATATGTGCATGAGAAGTGTTCATGTATGCTTTGAACATTTCCTCATTATTTCGTGTGAGCGGTGCACGGTTTCTAGTGTACTTGAAGCGAACAGCGAGCGGTGACCGTACGCGTGCCAATGTAAACAAATGCGCCGTTCTTGCGCTGCATAAATACTCTGGGCGCAGTGTCGCCCCTTCAAAGAGCTATGGCCACTGTGGTGAAGACTCAGCTATAAAAGCAGTTTTTATCATCCTATTAGCGTACGTTCAGTGCAGGTCTCAGTGGCAAATGCATGAACTCTGCTGCTATGTACGATACGGCTAACCTCCGCTGAGCGGAATCGACCCCAGCTTAAACTTGATGTGGGCGGCTGGCAAGTGCTCACGTTCGTGCGTTTCAACTTCCGAAGCATGTTTGGACTCATATTCGGTACGAATAAATATGAATAACAGGAATACAAGCGTAGGCGGTGTGTCAATTGCGTTACGGTGCGTCAATTGCGTTACGGTGCGATGTATTCGTTCAGAGGCACATCGCACGGTGACTGGTTTTGTCGGCGTAGCTGCACGAAATCCCGTCATCATATTTCGACGACTTGCGGTTGTAAGTCGCACCAGAGTCATTGCCGGCCTAGGCATCCTGTCCAACAAGCGGCCACTCACACAAAACGAAAATTACGACTGACAAATGCACAAACCCATTTCAGCTCGCTTCTTGCAGCGTGCCTCTGCGTCCTGCCTCGGTGTCCCGCGTCGCCTCGACGCTGTGCATATTGTTTCTCGCGGAGCCCACTAAGGTGGCGCCACAGCGCGATACAAAAGGCGGATTGCTATCGCAATAAAAAGAAAAAGCTATTGCGCGGCGTAGCGCACGCGCACAATAAAAAGAAAGAAAAAAACGCGCCGTTCCCATGCAGCAGGCGAAAGCAAAATTAAAAAAAAAAAAGCGGTGCGCGCGACAACATGGG
Organism: Dermacentor silvarum; assembly: GCF_013339745.2. Lineage (NCBI taxonomy): Eukaryota > Metazoa > Arthropoda > Arachnida > Ixodida > Ixodidae > Dermacentor > Dermacentor silvarum. Next base: position 17,863,270 of record NC_051156.1, on the reverse strand, counting down.
GGGAGCGGGCGAGCCAGACTAGTCGGTTTAAAGTAATAATGAAAAAATCACAGCATATCCACGGGGTGAATGGTGATGAGTGGGCGAAGCTCCGGAGGGAATCATCGGATCTCCCGCTTAAGGGGACGCTAGCACAAACGCGTTAGAAACGTGCAGTACTCTCTAGTAAGGGGGAGCGGCCACAGCGTGTTACGCAGCCATTTACATATGCCGGAACGTGCACCGCGTTTGCCGACGCCATCACATGACTGCTGAGAGAGTATACCCCCCGCATTCATAAACGCTCCTCGACTTGAACTTGACTTGCCACCGCTTTGGGCAGCGCGTTCGAAACGCGTTGAAGGTAAGGCGGAGAGGCCACAGCGTCTTACACCAGCTTCTTACACGGGCCGTAACGCGCTAGCACAAACGCGTTAGAAACGCGCTAGAAACGCGGCCTTTCGTTAATGTTGGGTATTTATTGCCATCGTGGTGCGTGTGCCCATGTCCGCTTCGTGGCGTAGTTGGCTAACGCCGCGCGCTCGGAAGCTAGGGGTCCCTGGTTCGATTCCGCGTTACGGACACAACTTTCGCATTTTTTTTTCTCGGCCTTTTTTTTTCTCGGAACCGGAAGTGGAACCGGAAGCGGAAGTGGAACCGGAAGTCGGCTTCCGGTTATACTATACATATATATGTATATATGGGTATACATACATATACGGACACACAACGCCAACTGGTTACACACTACTACTACTACTACTACTATACGACGGGGACGAACGGGTGCCGCTATAAGGAGCTTCGCCCCTAAAAAAGCTGCTATCGAGAGGAGGGGCCGCGCGGCTGCTGTTCCTGTTGTCATGACGACGTAACCAACCATGTGCGCCGCCATTTTCATAAGGTATCGCCCGTCTGTAAGGGCCGTAACTGAAGGGCGCCTTGGAGCTAGCGTCGAAAAGAGCGGCTTCATTAACTCGACCAATAAGAGCCGCGTTTACATGAACGCGACAGCAGCGCATCGCATTTCCAAGCGCACTTGGGAAAGGCGATGCGACGCCGTCCAAGAAGGTAGCGCCACGTGCGTGAGTCTATTTGCAGTCCAAGCCCAGTGCTCGACCGCTGGCGCCGCCATGCACCGCTCGCGCGTACCATGTTTCTAGCCGCCGCCGTTGGAACGCAGAACACGCTCGGCTGGTGGTGACTAGGCCCGACTGTGGCTGCTGCTAAGGGTTCGATGCCATTCCTAAATAAACGCATCACTGTTTTGATGATCTCACTATCATAATCTCACTATCAGGGAGGGAGCAGTCTACCTGACTGGAGCAGTATTTTCTTTATTTGGGGTGTTGCTACGCTGCGCTCCGCAACACCCCAACGACCGCCGCTTCGCGTCGGCGCCCGGCACCGGGTTCAACCGACCGCGCTGCCAAACAGAGAGGAAAAAAAAGAAAAGCGTGATATAAACAACATGAAATAAAGTTCCTAAGGGGAATTCGAACCCGCGTGCGCCTGGTCCCGAAGCGAGCGTCGTAACCACTAGGCCATACAGCCACAAGCTCGTATTCGTGCAAACTATATGATTGCGTTCAAGCGCCCTCGGCGAAAGAAACCACCTAGAAACATGGTACGCGCGAGCGGCGCATGGCGGCGCCAGCGGTCGAGCACTGGGCTTGGGCGCAAATAGAAACACGCAAGCCGGAGCTGCCTGAAGTTTTCAAAATCGAACGCCGGGACAGCGCTGGCCGCGAGAGAAATGTAAACATGCTACCAGCATGGCAGCGATAGGCGTGGGCGGCGCGCGCGCGGCGTAGTCGGCCCATGTCTGCGTTGCCACCTTGGAAATATATAGTTGCGTGCATTCAGGAGTACGATCACTTTTGCGAGATTTCGTGCGACTCGGCACAGGATGCGCACTGTGCAGCTCACTTAGCACAGCGCAACAAACGGCGTCCGACGCGTCCGATTCCAAGACGTGAAATCGCACCTAACGGTGGATACACACGCGAGGGCAAAATCCCGCCTGCTCCGCGGACAAACAGTGACGTCATCACTTGAATCCGGCGCAGCCGAGTTAGGTCGCATTCGCACAGCCGGACCGCCGTTTGCGGAATCCGCGTGCTTACTCTCGACTCCAACGCTTATTAGCAGCTGCGCGATTGCATACTTGGCGTGCTCTATATACGCCATAGCGCTATGAATCCTTCAACAAGAGCCAAAAGAGTGACGGTTGCCTCGTCACTTATCGTTTTCTTGAGCACCTCACTCATGTCGAGGTCACGCAGGCTGCGCGGTCTGAGTAAACAGAAATGCGCGCGCAACCATGACTCGCCTTTCTCGCTGCACCACACCAAAAGCATGGGCGGTCACTGCTGCGCAACAACACACGTGGCTTCAAGCGGACAACACGCCATCGTAGCCACGCCAATCTGTCCAATGTCGGCAGATTTGACGCTGACTACGCTAAATTGACGTCAGACGACCGCCAAACGGACGGATGGAAATACCGGCGAGCATTTTCAATCCGGACCGCGAGCGGAGGAGGCCGGACTAGGCGAGGGCGGCACGTTTTGATGACGCGCGCATCACGTGATACGCCATCCGCTGCGAAAATTCCTCCTCCGTCCGGTCGTATACATATATATATATATATATATATATATAGTTAGAACGCATCGGTTTCGAGCTGCCACCCAAGATACGACAGAAAGATGGAGCGAAGACGGGTTAGCTGCGATGCCTACGCTAACTGCAGAAAAAAAGACATATCGAGCAATGCGAAAAGGGATGCTACCAGAAAATTACATGAACCGAAAAGGCACCGCAATGTGCGAGAATGAGCGTCGACAACATGCGCGGAACACGATGAAGATACCATGGCAAGCATGATCGAGAGCGCAGCGCGCTGTTCGCATCCGAGAAGCATTCACGGGACACAAACAAAAGAAAGCTTTAAATGGTTCGCCGCCGCTCGTATACGGCACCGCCTCGCAGGGCGGAACGGTGCGTTAGAATCCTAGTAAGATAACCCTAGAAGCAATGCAATCGGCGATCCACGCACAGAGCCGACATCGGGAATCGCTCCGACAAGTACGCGAGTCCAAAACCACGCCGGCCGGGGCCGGTGCAAGCTGAGCGAGGTAAAATTCATCAAGCGCCCGCGTTGCAATCCGTCAAGTCCCCACAAAGATGGCGGCGAGCGCTCATCGCCTCTTTTTGTCGTCTGCTAGCACGAGAACTTCCAGACAGCTGCGAGAACAAAATCGTCCTGGCTGGTTCTGGCAGCCCGCGGGTAGCCAGAAGCTTCCAGCCCGAGTAACGAACGCGCGGCGGGTAGCGAGAAGTGGAAAATTGAAGAAGCTCGGTCTGGTCCAATCAGGAACGCAGGCGCAAGATCGGACCATAAATGGGCACAACCGTGAACTGCAAACACCCGGCGCCAACCTGTCGCGTGCAGACGGCGAGAAGGGGTGAGCGTCCCAAGGAAGAGTAGGCGCCGCTGGTACACGCACGCACGCACACACACATCTCGCCTACGTGACTTCCAACCAGCGCCTCTTCCAACGATCATGTCTCGCCGACTCGTCGGCGCCTCCCTAAAGCCGAGGAGCCTTACGCCTCCCGGCCCTTTGGCGCCCGCCGTCTGCAAAGGTCTTCGCGTACGTGATTTAGTCTCGGCGCTTTCCGCTCCCGCTAACGGTTTCGACACAAGCGAAGCGTAATATTAGCTATGGTGGAAATAAATGCACATGATGAGTAGTTTCTGTGAACAATTTTTTTTAACTGTATCGCGATTTTGGTTGAATAATCCGATCGCGTCATGGCGCATCCTGTCATTGCATTTTTCGTGATTTCTATTTTTTTACTCATTTCAAGCTTATTGCTAGTAATAATTTCATGTTTTAATTCTGCTGGTGGTTTAGTGTCTTCTCTTCCATTGCATAAACTGATTGCAACTCCCTCCCTGCAACTATCTCCTCGATCGGCAGTTTTCATGAAAAATAATAATAATCATCTAAGCGCTACGCGATTTCCGTTCGTCCGCTTGAGCGCGTTAATCCGCGCTCTTTTCGCTGCAGGAAATTAAATATTTTTTCACCCTTGCCCCGCCTAACAACGAGAAAGATTCTGTGGAAGAATCATTCGCACAATAAATGCCGAGAACACGACACAACTGTATAAACTGAAAGCGACCTGGCTTCAAAACACTTCTGACAGGCAGCAGACAGCCAACACAACGCGACAAAAGAAAAAACTCTGCTATTTTGCTGAAATGCACTAAAATCACTTGCTTCGGGCAGGTTAACAGCGCTCTCTCATTGTTTCTAAAGTATTAAACAATATAAAGTACGGTGAAAACCCATGCGCAAGTAGCAGAAGTTATTTAATGTCTGAACTCGCCAACTCTGGAAGAGGCTCCACGCCTCCCGAGCAAGCGCTGAAACTGGGACGGCGAGTGTCAAGTGACGAGAGGAAGCGGGGCCGCGAGGAGTTTAGGATGAGGAGATATGTCTCTGTGCTTAGTTTTTTTCAGCCCTGAAGAAACTAGTGAATTGGAACATGTTGCAGATTTTATTTCACTTTGCTACCGAAGCAGTTTTGGGGAGGAAATATCACAAAGATGGTGAACAGCCCAGAATACCTGTAATCTGAGAATTTACAACAGTAGACACGTTAAACTGAGCATAATAAAATCCACTGGCTATTGGCTTTTGTGTTTGTGCTATCTTTTGAGACTATTCTTAAGGTTCTGCCAAGCGGCATTACATATGAAAAGTAGCACTCCTAGGCTCAAGTACACGGGTTCGATCCCCGGCCGTGGTGGCCAAATTTCGATGGGGACCGAATGCCAGAACCCCAGGTGCTTTTAATCCGGAGTCCGCCACTGCGGCGTTCCTCTTAATCATATTGTAATTTTGGCGAGTAATACCCCGAAAATTATTATTATATTTGAGAAGTTTGCTGAACCATGTGTAATAATACATGTACCATAAATGGCAAAACTTTAAAATCCTTTTAAATGCCATTTTTTTAAATCATTCTGGTTAATAAAGGTATAAGGCCGTGATCTCCAATTCTCCTTAAAAAGCATTCCATTATTTGATTACCTAACCGTTCTGATTTATTGAGCAGCGCAAAAACTAATTCAAATAGAAAAATATTTTTAAAATATAACCGCACCACCAAGCGATGCTGCCCTGTGTCGGTTACGAGTACTTTTACAGTGCAATTGGGCATGTTCGACAAAAATGTCGAGGAAGAAGGCTGACGGTACTGTTGCACGGGGTTACTGCCGACGAAGCTGCTCATCCGAAGTATGACTGTTCCCCACAAGTACAACTGCAGTTAAGTGTTAAGGGTCCACTTGCACTGCAACATAACTCACGACTTAATGCCAGCCATTCCAGGAACAAAAAGCAATTCTCTTGCCTTCAACTTCTGGAAAGATTCAATAACTGTTTTTGGGCCATAAGTGAATGCTATGTTGCGTCACAACAGCTTTGCAGTCTCCGTCGAAGATATGTCAGTGTGCTTGAGTCCTGGGCGCCATGACACCGCTTTCCTACACCCCGCGCCGCGGAGCCCACCGTTTCGGTCGCTAAACGGGCGGTTAACAGAGTCACAGACCAAGCGCCACTCTTCCGGGCTTCCAGCGAATATTTTCTAGACGCCAGAGGTGTTTGCCTGTCACCGCGCCTCTCGCATTGGAACTTCGATTCGCTGTGTTCCGAAAAGTTCGAAATCTCGCCGTATCTGCCATCGAGTGTGCTTTCGAAATGGTTCACTCCTAAACTGCCAAAGGTTAATAAAGGTTGGGGGTGTGTCGGAATGCGATCTCTGTGAAGGGTATACAAGGTTCTTTATTGTTGCAATAGCAATCATATGGACACTCCAAGCGCATTTCTGCAGTCGTCGTCGCCGTGAGGTTCCGTATAAAGGCCGTTTCACATGACGCGATTTTCATTCCACCCGAAGTGCGATTTCCGTCGCATGCGACGAAAATCGCAGTCGCAGCGTCGCAACGTCACCACAATCGCTGCGATTTTCCGTCGAAATTGCGCCGAGAGCTATTTCGCGGTCTGTTTTGGAAAATAGCGTCGGTCGCTCAACACAACGTTTACAGGTATACCTCTTTGTCTATAAATGTTGGCTCAACAAGCCTCGAACAGTGCAAATAATTGAGTGGAGCCGTGGATTGCGCAATCGGTACGTACCATCAGCACCGACAGGCGAACAGTGCAGATAAAAACTCGTAGGTCAGATTCGGTTCTGTTATTTCTATGCGTTTGTAGACACGCTACGTTGCTAATCACGCGACCCTTTTTTACGTTGGCTTTGGGTGCTGATAGTACGTACTTTTGCGTGCTTTTCCGTTATTCACACGCGTTGCGAGTTGGTAAATACTACGAGGCGTCCCTCACGGGAAGGCATAGCCTTCGGATGTCGTTCCAATTTTCTGCTTGTACAAAACGCCACAGTTGTAGCGCGGTATGCTTTTACGGATGGAACAATTTAAAGAATATGCAACTACGGAAAAGTGATGCAATCAAATGGTCCGACCATTTAGTTGCAGTCGGTTGGTTTGGGCTTTCATGCGCATTTTCCCCAATGAATTATCTCATTTCAAGGTTCTGTTACTTCCGCTGCAAGACGCGACAGCTTATCAAGCTCGCAAAACGAACCTGCAAACTATATATCGTAATGAATGTTCTACAATAGCATATTTAACGCTTTGACTGGGAATAAACAGTTTTGTCAATTTGTTTTCGAAGCACTTTTTAAACATTTCAAACATTTTTCTGATGTATAATTTTTCTCCTGCACAAAAACCAATAAACCTTCACTGTGTTGCAGACTTTGTATCCTTACTGCATCTGTATTAACCTTCACATTAAAAGGTAGTAGGAAGTAGGGTCGACAGGAAGTAGGCTCGGCAGCGAGCGCCGTCTCCGCAACCACCCTGAACTACGGGAACCTCCGCTCCAATGGGAAAACGAGCGACGCGGCAGGCATCTAGTAAGAAAAGCGCGAACGATACCACGTGACTTCACTTCGCCAATAGGGACGCGCAGACTACCTCCTCTCCCCTCACTCTTCGCCTATAAAATGTCGCGATTTTTGGATTTTCAGGAGTCGTTAGCAGCCTTTGGCGCTTAAGATTGTGTACTTGGAGTGTGCTAGAGCTTCTTAACGCGCCCGCATCGTCAAGTGGACGTGCAGAATGGCGGATGAGAGCACAGTAGAAAGTGCCAATTTGGTTTGCTCGCCGCGTCACCATGTATCTGCAGACCTGAAAAATCACTACGACTATGTCGGGAGCACGCCAGACGGAAAGAAGCTTGTCTACAGGTGCAAGCATTGTAAGCAGAACAAATCCAGCAGCAGGACGAATACAAGCAACTTCAGACGGCATTTAGAGGTATGTATTAAATTTTTTTGGTATGTATTATTAAACTTTTTTGGGGGGCGAGTTGGTTGATACGCACGTCGCGGGCGCTAGCGCCGGTGTCCTGTCCTTGCTATTTTTTCCGCGAGTATTTGCGCTACAATGGCTTCAGTTCGCATTGAATTCCTACATAGCCTTCCTTGTTGTATTTATTCCATAATATGTTCAAAACTGTGTACGCTAGTGCTTCACATCATTCCCATTTATTGAGATAGCAATTATAAGGACTCTACAGGCGAAAATTCAACATCCTCAATGTCGTTATGAGATTGCATGTACGATCTCTGCGAGCGGTGTACGCTGTGCATGACACAAGGGAAAGTGTGAGGGGTAGTGTGCCGACGGGCCTGAGACGGCGACAACTTGCTCCGAGAGAAAGTGGTTGTGCGGAAGAAAACGCGGTCTATTCGGCAACCCTTTTATGGCGATAGCAATTATATGGACACTCCAAGCGCATTTTTGCTGCGGACTTGGTCATGGACATCGTCGTGGACGTCACTGTTATGTTCCGTATAAAGTCTAAACACGGTAACATCGTCGCCGCGCGCCGTACGCTGTATGTGCGAGTGAAAGCCGACGATTGCGGCTCAATCTCGTGCACGCGAGGGAGAAAGGTGGGAAGAAAGGTCGCTTCTGTAGCGCGCGAGGTACGGGGGGGGGGGGGGGGGGGGGTTAAACCGGTGGCGGCCGTGTGGGCGCCGTGTCTTGAAAGCGATCGGCGACGTGTAAAAAGCAAGACTGTACGAAGCGAGAGACGCTGGAAGCGAGGGACGGCACGAAGCGCTCGCTGCTCGAGCCGCGACTCCTCACCCTAGCGTTTTGAAAGCTCGTTTCCGCGGTCGTCGAGCGAGATGTGTTCATGTTTAGCTGTGCACGCGTCACACCGTGCTTGTTAATTTAGTTGTAAGTGAATGTTAACAAGTTTATACGGCCGACAAAGCTACTATCCTTAGCTCGTATAGTTGTCTACTAATTTGTTATCGCAATTGATGCTTCTTCTTTTAGGCGAAACTGCGACGGGCACTTAGCTGCGAGTCCGCGCCTTAACAGGAAGCTTTAGCTCGAGCCCAACTCCGACGCGGCCTATTCAAATACACGTAAAACGCGGCAGCGCTTTTCTGAGATAACCCCTGGACCGATCTTAATGGAATTTGTTGCATTTAAGAAAGTAAAATTTAAGAAAGTAAAATAAGAAGCGGAATTTCGATTTAGGGACCTATTTGAAAAGTAATTTTCACAAATTCGAAAGTTGGATAAAAATAGAAGCACGAAATCTAGAAATCAATAGCTCTGCATCAAGAACAGCTATCGCGGTTCTATACACTGCATCCATTAGATCATTCAAAGCAGACAAATGCGATGTGTCAATTTATATCTTACGCGAATTCGTTGGGTTGTGTACAAGGGTTCCGCAAAAGCTGAATTTCCATATTACTAAATATTTAGATACATCTGTAACATCAATTTTGTCCGCTTTAGATATACTATTAGAAGCAATTCACATAATTGTGATAACATTTCTCGTTGCTGAGTTAAAGTTGTTTCCTGAAAATTTGCGATTTTCACCAATGCTTAACATAAAATTCTGACTTACATCAAAAATTCGAAGCCAACAGTCACCAGATATGGTATTTCATTTAAATGCAACAAACCTCGTCAAATTTGGTGCTCTGGTTGCCAAGAAAAACGAATTCTCCTTTTACGTGTATTTAGGTAAGAGCACACGAGCTAAAGCTTCCTCTTCAAGAGCGCGGATTGGATGCATGCTGGGGAGAGCGCGAGGTGTGAACTAGAGTATACTCTAGGGGAACGTCCTAGTAGACCAGACGGACGGCGCGACGGCGGCGACCGAACGTCGAGACAACTCGTGTTGCAAGAGTGCCTACTTTCCACAGACGGTGACAGACCACATAAGGATGGATGGTAGCCTTGTGGTAGGGGTGCCGCCGCGCTGAATAGGTGATGTCAAGTTAAACGTACATCATCTGAGACACCGTTTATCAGTGAACTAAAAATAACACTTCCGGAACTAAAATGTTAGCTCTATAAAGCAACAATCTCAGAGGAACATTTACTTCACAATCTGTCACATTGTAACTTCAGTTTATATCTATAGAGGATTGTGAGAATATGCGCTCGCAATTCAATACTAACGAGGCTAATGGTATTGGTTTTAAAGATACACTATAAAGAGAAACCGGAAGTTGAGGTTGAATGGTAGATTGTATCCTAGTCCAGTTACAGTAGTGCCAGTCTTACTGCGAACAGAGCTTCAATATGTGAGAAGTAGCGGAAGACTGATGGATAGGTGCTGACGCCTCTTCGAAATTCCCGCGCTAGGCGTACGCGGCGTTGGAGATGACTAACGCTGTCCAGTCACGATTGGTCAAGTGTACCTTGCCTTCAATTTGACCCATTGTCGTACGGAGAAACGCATGCCGTGCGAGCACGGGGGGTTAGTTGGCGCTACGTTCGTCTGAAGTCACTGAAATGCAATCCTGCTTCGCTGGCGAGATGTTCGTTCCAAGTAACAAGGTCCATCGTGGCAAACACACACGAAAGCGGTGGCTTTTGCATACACTTTATTTGTCGACGTCCGGCCGACCTTTCGCACGAGAAAATTTAGGTGGCTGCGATGTGTATTTTTACAATCTTTCCACCGGGAGTCAAAAGTAACACTGAAGAAACACACACACACATACGCAAACACACACACACACACACACACGAGTGTAGCTGGGGCCGACGATATTATCAGTACGCATCGGAGCCACTTAAATTTTGACTTGAGAAAGGTTGGCCTTCGGCCGAAACGTCGACAAATAACCAGTTTTTTTAGGAGCGTATACTCTTTCTTAATTTTTACGGCAACCGAATATAGCCTTACTCGCAAACTGTGTATATATAGTGCGTGCGTGCGTGCGTGTGTGCGTGCGTGCGTGCGTGTGTGTGTGTGTGTGTGTGTGTGTGTGTGTGTGTGTGTGTGTGCGTGCGTGCGTGCGTGTGTGTGTGTGTGTGTGCGTGTGTGTGTGTGTGTGTCGTGAGGCAACCATTCGACAGGTTCGAGTGTTTCTATGAAGCGAGCGAATATGCACGTAGCACATATTGAACAGGGAAAGATATCTTAACTGACGTTTCGGCTGTGGCATGCACGGCCTTTGTAAGAGTAAACAGTTGTCGCGGTATGAGAGCTCGTATTATCAGAAGCATTTGATAATGTGTTACAATAGACATACCACATATGAAAAGGCGTATCATGTACATATCATGTCCCGCTGTTAGCACAATAGTCTTTTGCAGTCTTTTGTAACACATTATCAACTGCTTTAGATAATACCAAGTTTCACACGCGAACCCATGCAAGCATGATATTTTTCCCTTTTCGATGTGTGCTACGTACACATATATACAGGGTGTTCAAAATTAAGCTTTACGGAATGTTTAAGAATCGCCTGTGGCAGGTAGCTCAATTTAATCGTTTATCTGGATCATTCGAAGAGGCGGACATTAGTGGCACGAGAAGTCGAAACACATTTAACTAATTAACAAAAATTGACTAATGAACATCCTAGTTAATTACTTTACGACACATATTTCAATTTACGAATTGTAGCCGCCGAGTTTGCAAGACGCATCCACTTTAAATGAATTTGCAGGATGACACCAGTTTCGAGATATTATTTCCCAAAGTGTGGGACGAAATACATAGGCGTCCCAGTTACTTTCGTGCTTCAATTTATAAAACAGCATTTTGGTAAAAAAAAAAAAAAGTGGAACAGTGCATTTTTACGGCGGGTTTCATGGCGCATATCTCCAAACTAATTTCATTCTGGAAATTCATTGCAAATGGATATGCCTCACAAGCTCACCGGCTGCAATTCGTAAATTGCAGTATGTGTCGTAAAGTAATTAACTAAGAAGTTAATTAATAATTTTTGTAAATTAGTTGAATATGTCTTCCGATTTCTCGTGCAACTCATGTCCCCCTCATCAAATGACCCAGCTCAACGATAAGAAATACGCTACCTGCCACAGGCAATCTTTGAAAATTCCGTAAAGCTTAATTTTGAATACCCGGTATATAAAATTTTGCTCGTTCTCATTTCCCTAGAATCAATCTTGTGTGTACATAACTTATACATAATATCCAATGTTCTTTCAGCTTGTTCACAAAGGGGCCTACCAAGATGTTGAAGCGAAGCGCCAGGAGACTTTGGATGCCTCCGTAGCGAGGTTCCACGAAATAAAAGGAACGACCACAAAATTACCAGCTTCTAACAGCCTGCAGAAATCTTTCACCAGATACGTGACAGAAATGGTGGCATTGGATGGTCTTCCTCTCTCTGTAACAAATGGTGTTGGATTCAAGCGTCTTGTTGAGTTTTTAAAGCCCGAGCTCACCCCGCCATCTCCGAGAACAGTTTCGCGGAAACTCGAAGCCCTGGCAACAAAAGTCGCGCTGCCACATCTTAATACAGAACTCTCTAATGCCCCAAGTAACAGTCTACATTTCATTGTCGACATCTGGTCTAGTCGAGTGCGTCAGTCTGTCATGGGCATCAGGGTGCAGTATGTAGAAAAAACTGGAAACTCCAATTGTACACTGTATCTTTTCGGCACATTGAAGGCCGCCATACTGGGCAAAACATTAGAGAAACTTTTGTTGCTGAATTGCGGTCACGCGGCGTGAGGGAGCCGCAGGTTGGCACCGTAGTGTGTGATAATGCTGCAAACATGACGAAAGCGTTCAACATGACCGAACATTTCGGTGAAGAATGGCTGGATAGGGTTCCGGACGAAGAAGGCTCCGAGTCTGAGCACAGTTTTCAAGAGCCGCCTGAACCAGTCGGTGAAGAGATCACTTCCATCGCATCCTTCCACAGAGTGAGATGTGCCGCACACACACTGCAACTTGCCGTCAACGCAGCGCTGCGCAAAGACGAAGGGGCAAAGGAGATTCTGGCGCTCATTAATGCCACAGTGAATGTTTTTAGGCGCTCTTGCTACTGGACTGAACGTCTGAAGGTGCTTTGCGGAAAAGATTTGATCCCCCCTGCCGGAACAAGGTGGAATTCTCTGGTCGCGGCACTCAAGCGCTTGACGGAGGTAACATTTTGAACTTATAAATTATTGTGTTATTGCCGCTTTGTTAAACTTGTCAGCATAGCGAACTTGCATAGGGCCGCGATCACTGCTAGCGTTGTAATCTGTAATCGCGGCCACCAGCGGTAATGCTTTAAAAAGCGCTGGAGGCGATCACGGCCAACGCTTGAAGGAATTTGATTCCAGCCAAATGTGTTGAATTTTTCCTTCGGAAAATGGAATATGCTTAGCAAGTCCGATGGGAGCATTTGATCGTCTCCAGCGTCATTGTCACTAGAGGAGAAACTCGTAGGCGAACATGTACAGTTCTAATATAGACAATGTAGAGAAATACAGGGAGGGGGGGGGGGGGGTAGCAACATTTTGGTTAGACAAAAAAAAAAAAACTGTTGCCTCAGTTCATCTTGCATAGTTGTGCAGAAAATTTTCTAGCTATACCAAGACGCGAACGACCAGCAATATAGACTGAACGCTGGTCTAAAATCGAAGTTCGAAAATCTGTGACCGAAAATCTTTGAAATGGGATACCAAATTAACACGGGGCGTCCTCTCCTTCCCTGTCCCGTTATGCGGTAAGTCGAAGTACGCACGCAATAGGCAAGGCAGACTGCGGACATATAATAGAAGCTGCTTGACAGCGAGGGCTGCAGCATTCATTCCGCTCAGTTTTAATACAGTTTGAGCCAGCAGGCATTTTTAATGGCATTGGCAAAGAAGGCTCGCAATGGCCGCTGCCGCAAACAGTTCAATATCAGGCCCTTGTCGTGTATTTATATCAAGCCCTGCGTCGTGTATTTATATCAAGCCGTGTGTTTTTGGCATTTGATTGCGATTCGAATTTGCAAGAACATTTACTGCTTCTTTTTCATGAATAGCCTTATTTTAAGCAGTGTTTTATGATTATTAATCGTCCTAGACACTGCTTAAACAGAAACATACCGTAAACTCTGATTAATTTCCCTTTCTCCAAAAGCAGACACCTTGCTGATAAACGTATATCGGGCAAAGCTCTACTGTCCTTGGCTAAACTTTCTGTTTGTTGGGCTGCTGAGCACGAGGTCGCGGGATCGAATTCCGGCCACGGCGGCCGCATTTCGATGGGGGCGAAATGCGAAAAACACCCGTGTGTTTAGATTTAGGTGCACGTTAAAGAACCTCAGGTGGTCCAAATTTCCGGAGTCCCCCACTACGGCGTGCCTCATAATCAGATCGTTGTTTTGGCACGTAAAACCCCATAATTAAATTAAATTTCTTTCTGTTTCAGATTGATGTCTTCAACTCCGTCATGGAAGTTTTGAAAGAATATAATGAAAGCAACCCGACAAGACGCATAAGCGTTTCTCAGATGGAAATGAATTCTGGTCGTTTTTGTGAAATTCTGGCGCTGCTCAGGCCTCTTGCAGACGCCACCGACCGGTTGCAATCGGACGGAGTGACGTCATGTGACTTACATATCAGCATTAGCTCATGCTACGCGCAAATCAACAATTGCCGGACTTCTGAGTAAGTATACTATTCTGGGCACGAAAAAGTCGTAGGGAGGAAATAAAAATCAGGGTTCTTAATGTTCATAATCCTTGCGTAGGAAGCGACTTTTCTTGACATGTGAATGGTTCGCGATTAATTACGCATACCCGCGCGATTTCACTAACTTTCCTCTCATTTCGTCGCTTCGTCCTCTTGGCCATGAACTGTGAGAAACAAGATTAGCGTTAACATTTCGATATCCGATCAACAGGTTAAAGTATGAATAAGTGCAGCTAATACAGTTTTGAATCGTATAACGGGATCACGAATAGAAACAGCCTTCCTTTCCTTTTACAGGCTATTTGGCTCTCTAAAGCCTAGATACCTGATCAATAGGGTTATTGACCTACAAAGTCGCGGGTCGCGTTTTCTTTGTAATAATTGATTGCCATTGTCTGGCTATATACCAAGCGATACCAGCAGTTTTTTTAGATAACCTAACGTTGCAGTAGTAGTACATATTTTTATCTCAGGTCAGTAATTATTTATTCCCTTTCAGATTTCCTGACCTAAAAAACACGGTCCTGGAGGAACTGAACAACCGCTTCGAAGAAGTGCTCTACGACGACTTTTTTGTGGCTTCAAGTGTGCTCCATCCACGACAAAAACTCCGAGTATTTAATGCATCGGTTGCCCCAGGGCTTGCAAAGCCCACAGCAAACGAAGCAACAGCCGCTGTTGAAAGGCTACTTGAAGCCCACGTGCAGGTAGCTCACCTTATTTTTCGAATGGGTAGAGTGAAAAATACAGTGAAATCAATCTAGTGACTAATCAAGTCAAATGTAAAGATAGTAACCAACCTGTACGCGGGTGCCAAACGTGTCTTCCTGTGTGCCGTGATCAGTAACTTCATAATTTAAATTAATGAGACTCCAAGGATGTCGCCTTCGACTCTGAGGCTGGCCGAACGTGATATCACAATGCATGAAACTGTATTGGAGTGTAAAGTGGAAATCTAGAGGGCTGTTACGAATAGTATTGTCTTTCTCATCCAGCGTTACAAATCGGCCATGTGTTGGAAAGACACTGGGGTCGAAATTTTTCTCGTGCGCTTGCATGTGTTGCTCTTTATTCTCAATATCGGCTGTCAACTAGTTCATTCATATTGCTTTCTCATAAAAGTTGCGCCGTGTTCATCTACCGAAGTTATTTTTTTATTACAACGAGAGTCAGTTTCTATCGCGTACTTATGCCGATTCTTTTACTAATACTTCCCTTCGAAGAGAGACAATCTTAGCCTGTGCACAAACCATTTACAGTATTCGATGTAATAATTTTGCCGATCAATTCGGCATTCAAATGACGCATTACGAGTTGCAACCTTAATGCGTCACTCACGTTGTATTCCCACGCTTCTTTTGAACAGGGCCCAGCAGCCACTGCTGACAAAGCGTCCTCGCAACAGGCTCAATGTGACGTGGGGCAGGAAGGGATAGGCGACGCACGCGACCCCTACGCACTATTGGATGTCGTTTGTCCAACAGCACATCACGAGCAATCGGAACTCGACAGGTACCTGAGCAGCACGTCGACAGCGGACGACGTGTTAGCTTATTGGCATAAGCATGGGGAAACATTCCCACGTCTCGCAAAGCTCGCAGTTGTGTGCTTGGGCGTGCCCGCGTCATCTGGAGCTGTTGAAAGGCTGTTCTCAACGGCAGGGGCACTCCAACGAGCAAGGAGAGCTTCGCTCGCTCCACGCACCGTGGAACAGCTGGTGCTCGTTTCCGAACATATTCCGGAAGGGGTAAGCTCTGTCAAGATGGTCCGGGTGGGGGGGGGGGGTGGGGG